>NC_090760.1:37113551-37226051 GCF_036898095.1 Palaemon carinicauda | reverse complement strand
CCTCAAACCACCAGCTACACTCCCATCTCGCCGTTTCGTCTGCTGTATCCTCCGGCGATGCCCACCACCGATCCTAAATAATCTATCGATGCTGCCACAGTAAGGCTCCTGCCCTTTAGCAATAGATATGCATTTGCCTAATTCTAGCAGAACGAGGTTCAGCTCCACATCAAGGTTGTAACCAGTTCAAGTATCAAGTAGCAAAGTAGACTACATCTTAACTGTGATCCCCGCTGACACTTTCCCGGAAATATCAGACTTGCTTTGTGATCAAAGGGACAGTGTGATGTCCACAAATCATACCTCTTGGAGCAGTACTCACAATCACCAGCCACCTGTGTATCCAAAATTTTTCAGTTCTTTCAACAACTGTAGGCTATTGAAAGGTATCAATGTCACTTAGAAAAATAATCATTATTGCCCGCCCACAGACTATTACAGACTGTTCTCCTTGTGAATCGAACCAACTTTTTGTTCTTTGGTTGCAATGCCTGCCGTTGTCTGTGTGACCCGCCATTCCCAATATCAACATCTTGCTCATGAAGGACCTGATGACTAAAGTTGATGCCCTTATGGACAGCCACTTACCTACTGTTAAGAAGTCCATCAGCAACTCCACTAATAACAAAGGGAACAACCAAACAACACTGACCGAAGCTAAGGTAAATGTTGTGGAACACTGACGTCCGCCTCATAACGAGCCTGGGCAGCGACGAAGCCACCTACCTCCCATCTGTGCCACCCCACAGCCCCACAGCCCCCCCCCCCCCAACCTTCAAGAGTCAATATATAACGTCTCTCATCCTCAATTGTGTTACTACTACTCCATATTTGGGGCTGCTGCTAAGAAACATGCTACAGGATGTCAATGTTTGAAAAAAAAAGAATTTAGTTGACAATCGCCTGTGTCGGTAGCCTTTCCATTACCTAATCTCTTTTTCTTACATGAATCATAACCTAATGTGTGCTTTCTGGTAGATACTAGTGTGTCACTCCCCTCTACCACATTCCCTCTTAAGAGCGAGACCCATTCATTCTAAGACAGCTGATATTTGCCTGGTGGCAACCAGCAGTTCTGGTATCTCCATATAGGGTTATGAGATGCTGACACTGTTGTTTTGGACCTCCTGGTAATGGTGGAATTTCACCATCACCTACATCACACTGCCTCTTATCAGTGTAGATTTCCTCTCCCATTGCCATCTTCTGGTTGACGTCACACATCCATGACTTTATCACCTGGTCCGTCTGACCTCGCTCTACACAAGAGTGTGTCCATGGATTAAAACTCCCAACTCCTCACTTAACATCCTGACATCTTCCACCAACAAATGCGCCTGGCGCCCACATTTTCCACTAAGCATGGCATCTGTCATCATATCAAGATTGTTTAGTCCCAAGGTTTGATATAATGTTCAAGGCACCACTTACTGGTTAAGTTTCTTTAAAAAACCGCCAATTAGATTTTCTTTAAATAACATCATAATGCTGATATGGTATATCTATACTTTTACAGCTTCAATAAATTCTGGACAAAAGAAAACGATAAAGTTTAATCTACAAATTGAACGCATTGTAATATCTCACAATTCGTCTCTCTAGACACAATGGACAACAATACTATCGAATATTTAAAGAACTTTCCCTCCATGTCGCTCTCCGTTAAAATCTCATTATATCAAAAGTTTTACTTCTCCAGGAAAATTAAGCAATAAATTTTTTTCCCCTGGCAATTCCCTCTCCCACGGCGTCTTTTCGGTGAAAAATAGAAATGTTAGCAGACTAATAGCATCATCAATGTTTGCGACGTCTGATATCTGGAAATTTTTTGTTGGGGAAGACCATGTTGCAATTTAATTAATGTCATGACTACACAATGAGAAAGGAGATTTTTTCTGTATTTTCGGTGAGAAGAAGGGGTGAGCGTGTAGGAATGAACTATAAGCTTGAAAATTTCATATTTATTCATTCTAAAATATAGCAACACCATTATCATTTAAAATTAAAAATCTACTTTAGCTGCAGAACATATAAGTAAGACCTAAAAATTATAGGAGATAAGAACTTGATGACAGCAGTTCGATAGTGGAATTGAAATTTAATTAAATTGTTTCGAATGATTTTTTCATAACCATTTACAATGCTGATTACGGCTAAATGAAAGATAGGGTATTTTGTCTTTAGTGTGCAATTTATATTATTTCCCGTTGAAGAATTTCCCTACCAAATGCTAAGGAAGAGTAACGTCATAGAATTTGCATTGAAATCCATCTTATTCAGGATTTAGATATATTATCATAATAGTGACAAAGTATAATTGTTTTCATATCGAATGACTTGGAGGCTTTATCTTTTTATTACCTGGGTCCGTTAAGTTTTTCATTAATGGGTAATTATCTAAATATGCATAAAAATGACCACATAATCCCTATTAATGCTGCGTTTTCAAAGAAGTGATATGTCTTTTCTGCTACTTTAATATGGAAAAAAAATTATTTCAATAGAATTATCTTAGGAGAATATCACAATAACAGAGGAAAGGCTTGTGAACCTCACCTGATATATTAACCAAAACACATTCTGACAATGACTAAGTTTTAATTAAACTGTGAAATTGTTCAGTTAAGCCGCTTGTGGCAAATTGTCTAAAAATTCCAAGGAAATGGAGAAGAAAGGCCTATAGCAAATGAAAGGATTCAGTATCGACTTTATCATCCTTATCCATACATTAAGATGTCGGTTGCCTGATGTGCCTTCTATCAAAGGTAACTTCTTCCACCAAACCTCTTTTCTCCATCCTTCACCTTATCTCGCTATATTAGTATCTACTTCCCTCTCGATATCCCACCCACCCCTTCTAACAGGTTCTTCCTGGTGCCTCCTCACTCCCTCCCCACCACTCATCCTCAACAAGTGTCCATACCATTTCAACCGTGACATTCTTATCACCTCTGGTTTCTTTACTACACCTACCATTCTTCTCCTTTGGTCATGTTTCCAGTCTTTCATAATACACCTCAGCATTCTCATCTCTGCTCTCTCAAGCTTTGGTTCCTACTTCCGTCTTAGACCCCAAGTTTCCGATCCGTAAATTGACACTGATCATATCACTATGATAAGGATCCTGGCTATCTTATTGGCCTTTTCTTAACACAGAAATCGTAAAAATGAGTGAAAGATAAGGGTGAGTGGCCCAGTTTGATAAGCCACGTATATAGAGGCATGGAGACTAAGGATATAATATTAATGATAAAGCAGAAATAACACAAATAATAGTAAAAAAAAAAAAAAAAAAAAAAAGATTCGTTGCAAGTTTGAACTTTTTAAGTTCCTCCGGTTCAACCACCTAATGAGGAAAATAATTCCACATCTTAGTCACAGGTGGAATAAAACTTTTCAGAATAATGTGTAGTATTGATCCATATGATGAAGAATGGATGGTTGTTAGAATTAACTGCATACCTAGAATTGCAAACAGGATGGAACTGTCCAAGAAGATCTGAATACTTTGTATTCAGACAGAAGTATGAATAACCTTATGCAACATGAATAACTAAGTAACTGAACGACCGTGCCATGGATTAATATCTAGATTAGGAATAAAAAATTTGATGGGATGTAAGTTCCTATCTAACAAATAAGGATGAGATTCAGCAGCTGAAGACCAAACAGGAAAACAATACTCGAAACAAGGGAGATTGAAATAATTAATATATTCTTCAAAATACATTGAGCACCGAAAATTTTAAAAGACATCCCAAACAAATAAAAAATCTTAGCAATCAAAGAAGTGACTGACCTAATGTGTTTCTCAAAAGTAAATTTTCAGTAGAGAATCACACCTAAAATTTTTAAAATCATACAGAGTTAAAGAAACTATCAATGCTGAGATTTAGATGATGAAAAACCACTGTCTTCAACCTATTCACAATCATACTTTAAGTTTTGTTAAGGTTTAATTTTATGCCACATAATTTGCATCATACACTAATTTTGCCTTGCAACAAGCTTGTTCTCTATACCTAACCATATGCCATGTGTATAAGTGTATCGGTGAGCTATTAGGTTGTAACTGACAGACTCTCTTGAATGAAAATGAACTTTATTTGGTTGGAGCTTGAGTATTATACAACCCATTCCAGTCAAGAAGGGCACAGAAATTAAAACATGTTGGTGCAGAAAAAACAGAAATTAACAATTTATCATTGAGAGGGGAAAGCAATAAAGATAATATACAAAAAATAAAAAATACTGTTACAATGTACGAGCATTTGTGATACACAGGCAGTACTTGGCTACCCTCCTAAAACGCCATACATGTGAGCTAGGGCACCCTGCTCTGGAGAGGCATACTAGAGGCAGATTATCTTGGCCATGCATGTTTCGGAGGAATCCTTGCGGCGTACGAAGGATCTTAAGGAAAGGGCCCATGTAAAGGGGCGGTAGCGGTGGCTTCCTAGCATCGTTGTACAGGAAAACATGTGTTGTTGAGTGCAGATATGTCAGTATGTGTTGCTTAGCTGGGGCTTGTAAGTCTGGCGGCATGGAGTAAATTTTTCTACAACATGACTTAGGCACTGCAGATTGTCGGAGGAGGTTGCAGACGGAAAGAAATTCAGCAGGGAGGATCAACAGGTCGCCATATAACATTTCAGTTGCCTAGATATCCAAGGCGTCTTTAGGAATGGTCCTTAGTCCCAGGAGGACCCTGGGAAGCTGAGTAAACTGGTTGGAGTCCTTGCCGCAGGACATCCAAGCTGCTTTGATAGTACAGTGAAAAGGTTCAACCATACCATTGGCAGCAGGGTTGTATGCAGTTGCATGATGAAGGGTGATACCCAGGAGATTCGCTAAGTATGTTCACAATTGAGAGGTGAAAGTGGTACCCCCATCAGAAGTAATATGTTCAGGGATAACCAATCTCTCTATCCATCCTGAGAGTAAGGCAGGTGTGACGGGCCGAGAGAAAGGTTGCGACTCAAAGGCAGGAAGCAATCAACTGAGTAACTTTATTATAGAACACTCTCCTTTATATACAAAACCTCAAGGCAACAGGCATTTTCATGTTCACAAGACAGACAATGTTACAGAGGAAAACCGGAGACATGATTATTCAGGTTCTTTTTAGTGCGAGGGAAGAGCGCAGATACAAGCATAATATATACAAAATAATTTATGTACGATCGTGTGACACACGGTTGGTACATGGCTCCCCCCCTAAAAATGACATACTGTACATGTTAAATAGGGCGCCCTGATCTAAAAGGGCGAACTGTAGGCGGGTCATCTGGCAGAAGATAAGCAGGTTTTAGACGACCAATGGAGACCCAGTCTTCTTTGCCACGAATGTTTAGTAGGAATGCTTTCGGACTGCGTCGGATCACAAGGAAAGGGCCCGTGTAAGGGGGCGTTAGCGGTGGCTTGCTAGTGTCGTTGCGCAGGAAGAAGTGCATTGCAGAGTGCAAGTCCATTGGTATGTGATGCTTTGCTGGGGGCTTGTAAGTCTGGCGGCACGGAGTAAATTTTCCCACGACGTGACGTATGCGCTGGAGATCGTCGGAAGAGGTTGTAGAAGGAAAAAATTCGGCAGGGACGACCAACGGGTCACCATACACCATTTCAGCTGCCGAGACGTCGAGGGCGTCTTTAGGAGTGGTTCTTAGTCCTAGGAGGACCCAGGGAAGCTGAGTAAACCAGTTGCAGTCCTTGCAGCGGGACATCAAAGCTGCTTTGAGGGTGCGATAAAAACGTTCAACCATTCCATTGGCAGTGGGGTTGTAGGCCGTTGTCTGATATAAGGTGATGCCCAGGAGATTCGCTAATGATGTCCACAATTGAGAGGTGAAAGTGGTACCCCTGTCAGAAGTAATATGCTCAGGGATACCAAATCTTGAAATCCATCCAGAGAGTAAGGCAGATGTACATGAGGCGGACGTTGCAGTTTCCATGGGAATGGCTTCAGGCCAACGAGTGGAGCGGTCGATGACAGTAAACAGGTAACGATGTCCTTGTGATGTGGGTAGGGGGCCTACAACGTCGACGTGAATGTGTGCGAAACGACGCTGAGGTTGAGGAAAGGTGCCCACTCCTGAATCCGTATGTGGATGTACTTTGGAAGTTTAGCAAGAAGTACAGGCGCGGACCCAATCCTTAGCATCCTTAGAAATGCCATGCCAAATGAACTTTGCCTTCAGCAGCTGTGCAGTAGAACGGCACGAGGGATGTGAAAGGCCGTGAATGAAATCAAGCACCTGCTGTCGCATGGGACAGGAATCCAAGGTCGCGGTCTACCAGTACTGACGTCACAGAGGAGAGTGGTGTTGGAGTCTTCGAGGGGAAAGTCTTCCCAACGGAGGGACGTGCAGGATGTCCTACATGCTTGATACTCTGGATCCTGTCGTTAGGCTTCAGCCAGGGCGTTGTAATCCAATCCAAGTTGAACGGCAGCCAACGTGTTTCTTGACAGGGCATCGGCAACGGGATTCATTTTCCCTGGGACGTATTGAAGGGTACAGTTGTATTCAGCCACGGAGGAGAGATGTCGGTGTTGACGGGCAGACCAGGCCTCAGACTGTCGAATGAAGGCGTACACCAGAGGCATGTGGTCTGTGCGAATGACGAAGGGCGTACCTTCTAAGAAATGGCAAAAGTGACGGACAGCCAAGTGCACCGCCAGCAATTCGCAATCGAAGGTAGAATAACCAGATTCTGCCTTGGACAGTTTTCTGCTGAAGAAGGCCAATGGGCGGGGCGAGCCGTTGACCACTTGTTCGAGTTCTGCACCAAGAGCGATATCGCTGGCATCGGTGGAGAGAAGGAGAGGGGCGTGTGGGATAGGAAAAGTGAGAGCCGCAGCAGTTGATAGGGCCTTCTTTGCATTGCAGAAGGCTGCTTCTTGAAGGGGACCCCACTTCAGGTCCTTTGGCTTGCCCTTGAGGGAGGCGTTGAGGGGAGCAAGAGTGGCGGTAATAGCTGGCAGAAACCAGTGATAATAGTTGATCATGCCCAAGAATTCCTGCAGAGCTTTGACGGTCGAGGGCGCGGGCAAGTTCTGAACGGCTGCTACCTTCTCAGGGAGGGGATGGACTCCTTCAGGAGTGATGTGGTGCACTAAGAACGACACTTTGTTGGCGCCAAAGGTACACTTGTCGTACCGGACTACAAGGCCGTTTTGTTGCAGGCGGTCGAGCACGATGCGCAGGTGACGGAGGTGTTCGTCTTTTGAGGAGGAGAACACAAGTATGTCGTCCACATAACATACACAGAAAGGGAGGTCCCCTAAGATGCCATCCATGAGACGTTGAAACGTGGCCCCAGCATTACGATGGCCAAAACAGGAGTAATTGAAGGTGTATGTATAAGTATGCTACTTTTATAAGCACACATTGAGTATGTGTTGTTTAAGATGTGTAAAGCTGGATAACGAAGTACATCTTATTAGCTTTAAAAGTATTTATTGTCTAAAAACAACAGAGTTAAACATCTCCATCATAGGAGGGAGCTGGTTTGGTCGGATGACCAATTCTGGTGAAGTATAGATATGAACTGATTAAATTATCGATATCACAGATATCGTATGCTTAGTTGATGGAGCAATTTTAACACAATCTCGGAAGACACCTGCATCCGGTGACGTCACAAACTTTCACACACTGATGCATTGGTGTTGACGTTTAAGAAAAATGTTACATTGCTGAGGCTGCATTGTGCATCCTGTTTATGATTTTAGTGACTACAGCAAATCTCACGGCTAGCATCTTCATCCAAAATGACATATTACGTCATGTGTTTTGAACATGTAATAAATATTATTTCATTTATTACATTAGCTCGGCCAGCTATCTCAATTTTTTCAAAAACAATTCAACAACAAGCCAAAGCATGTTTACTAGGCGTGACTGGATATATGTATTATTCTTTGTTTAACTTTAGCCATAAGCAAACGAGGACGAATGTCCAAATAGGCACATCAAAAAATAATAACAATAATGCATATGAAAAGATATTACCAAAGCAAAGAAAAAAAAATGCATGATAAATAAAGATCATATATATGGTACATTGCTAGCAAATGATTATATGGTACCAAAAAAAAAAATACTGACATACATATGATTCGGTAACTTGTTAAAGAATAATTGTTACCTTTGTCAGAAACATAGATTAACATAATACAGTAACTAATAAAAATATTTGTTACCTTGGTAAAAATTCAATTTTTTAGTGCACAAACACGAATTCCTGGTACGTACACGTACCACGGTTTCATACATATATATACATATTTATATATAGGCTGATATATTTTATTAGATGCCCTTAGATTCTGTTAATTTAATTTTTTTTTTCTCTTTTCTTTTTAACATTCCGGCTTATATATTTTATTAGATGCCGAAAGAAAAAATTATTTATATTTTTTTTTTAAATGTTTTTTTAAAATGTATTTTTAACCATGCAAAGTTAAAAAATTTCCTCATTTACATATTACTAGCGTACTAACAGCTTTTCCTACAATTCTAATTCCAACATTTTACTCCTTTATCGAATGAGGTGGCCACTTCAAACGGCTTTAAACTGAATTAAATAAGGAGTTTTGTCTGGACATGGCGAAACGTTCTGTTTTAGCTTCCTACTGTGCCGTAACCTACGCCAAACAAGGATGTTCACGGCGATAAATATCATCACCGTGATACCCAGTCCTGCTAGTAGTATGGGGTGAAGAATTTCCTTATAAGTCGGTGACAGGTGGTCCATTTCGGTTAATTTCATCAACCGCTTGGCAACTTGTCTGTTGTACGGGAGAGGTAGTGCTGGCATTGTAGAGGTCCACGTGAAGTTCGCGAAGTAGGCTCGTTCTCTGATGAGTGTCCGTAGACCAGTCACGATGGAATTAGGGGAAGTCCCGATACAACCATCTGCTGCAACGAAGATGTAGGCGAAAGACGTGGATCCGTCAGGGCATGATACATTGAAGCCGTCCTTGTCGTATCGTATCCACGAGCCATTGTTCAGTCTGCAATTGAACTCATTATTGTCAAAGGGATAAAGCTTATCCAGACAATTTTCACTTGTATGGGAGAGAGCACCGTCTAGCACTATACCTAACTCGCATGAATCCATTAGGTTTTTATGGAATTCAAATGAGTCAGCTGTACATATTTTTCTATCCATTGCGTCTGAACAGTGAGTTAATTGATTTAAGTCTTTAATGACCGTATATGTTTCCTTGTCAGGGGAAATCAATACGTGTCCTGTCAAACTGGATATTACTGGATTTGAGTGATTCGTCATGAAAGTCGGAAATGGTGATATCCTGTAAGATTGCCAGGCGTCAGAAGAATCAAAGGGAATTGTAATCCTAATCTTGTTATTATCAACGCTTACTGTAATTAGGCTGTAATAAAATTCTAACCTACGTTCACCTAACAAAGGAACATAGCCTAGTTTATCCCTTCCGTTCTCCAGAATTAACTTTAAGTAATTTATAGGCAACAAATGGGGCGACAGTACACCTTTAGTTGCTAACGTGATAGCTTCTACATAATCCTTGGATTTCTCAAAGAAATGTGCAATTCTGTTATGTATGTGATCTATCTTTGAATCATAATACGTTAACGTTGCCAACAAATCCTGTACTTCCATAATCTGAATGATATTATTTGAATGTTCATTTACTAAATCCATAATTTGATTGACTGAAGCTAACTGATTCCTTAGTTCTGACATAATCAATTCATCTTCATGAGTCAAAAACTCAATTTTCTTATTTTGATTACTAATTTTAAGACGATTGGAAATTCCTAAACCTAAACTTGCAACAGACCCAAAGATGTTTAATGCAGCATAAATAAACGGATTTCGTCTTTCTTTATGTTTGTGTCCTACAGTCCACATCAAAAGGTCATAAGCCAAAGATCCTGTCTCGTAAGTCTTATTTTTCAAGTCATCATATAGCATCTCTGCAACTTTTAATGTTGATCCAAGCAAACTCTCTGTAGTCAAATGAAAATGTCTTCTATGCAACTCATCCAATGAGGCAGAAAACCTTGAAATGGCGGTTCTTAAGCTAGTGACATCATTCTCTTGAAGAAAAATTGCTTGCATATTCACTTCTGCAACTACGTTGCTTGATGTAATAAAAACGTCTTCTTGTCTTTCAACTATAGTGCCATATTTAAAATTTATACTTTTAGTTTTAGAGCTCATCCCACACGAGAAAAATGTCTGAGCGAACAATATCACTCCCAACAACAAAAAATTCATCTTGGAAACCTGTAACGAGAAAAATATATGTAATTACTCCTGTATTAAGAAGAAAACTTTTAATCACATAAAATAAAAAATTTTTCCCTCGCTTCTTTCCCTCTCTTTTCTTTTTTCTTTTTAATTTCTTATGTGAGCCAATGGTACTATTCTCTCATCCGTGGGTTGGGATACGTTTTGAACTCTAAACCTATTGGCCGTTAATGTTTCCAAAATGTTAAATGGGCCTTCAAACTTAGGTGTTAGTTTATAATTGAGTCCTTTGCGCACATTGATTTGAATATACACGTTATCACCCACGGTATATGTTTTAGTTGGTTTCGCTGTTTTATCATGATTCCTTTTCATTATGATTTGTGATTCTTCTAAATTCTTTCGAAGGATATCATATCGACTTTATGCTGAGGAATTCACACATTGAGGTAAGAAAGTGATTATTAAATTCACCACCCGAGTCTGATATTATCATGTGTGGAATTCCATGTTTACAAATGTAACACTCGTAAAACTTCCTAGCACATTCAATCGCAGTTTTAGTTTTAAGCGCTATTAGTTCTGTATATCGAGTTAAAGCATCTATAATTACTAAAAGGTGCTTATTTCCTCTGTCTGACTCGTAAAATCCTGTTAACAAATCTAAATGTATTCTTTCAAAGGGTTGATTGGGCACAGGATAATCCTAGGCTGACAGGTGTTTTCGTATGCCCTTTGTTTTCCTGACATGTGCGACAATTAGCTATGTGTCTTTTTATATCTGTAAGCATCGTATGCCAATAAAACAATGATTTGGCTTTCTGTGACATTAATGAGAACCCCGGGTGTCCATGTAACGGATTTGAATGCAACCAATTTAGGACAGTGGAAATAAGTGAGATTGGTACTACTACCTGGTCGTTAGTTACATGTGGTGTATTGCGGGTTTTCCTTGTCACAGTCCTACACAGAATATTATCTTTGATTATATAATTCTGCTGCTTATACTTTATATATCCCTTTTCCTTATGATTGCCTTTCAAAGCATTTATAATTGTTTCTATTTTCTGATCTTTTCTTTGCTCAGTCTGTAACAATTCAGCGCTCCAGCCTAAATCCTCTTGTTCAGATATCGTTTTAACAATAGGCATGGATGTTGATATATCTATTAATTCAGCTAAAGGCTCCGTACAATATGACACGGGGTTGCGTGATAATGCATGCGCAATGATATTTGCTTTCCCAGGTAAATACCCGATTCTTGCGCCAAAATCTTGAATGATCAAATGCCACCGAGTTCGTTTAGGGCTGTGGTTGAAGCCTTTAAAGAACTCTGTTAGTGGTTTATGGTTAGTAAGAACCTTAACGGGATAACCTTAAATTATGAACTTAAAATGCACTAGTGAATTAATAATAGCTAGCCCTTCCTTGTCTATTACTGCATACTTACTTTCGGAAGTTCTCAATTTTCGAGAATAAAAAGCTATCGGGAAAAATTGTTTATCATATTGCTGAAGCAATACCCCTCCTACTCCTAAGTCTGAGGCGTCTGTTGCAATGAAGAATTCCTTACCGAAGTCAGGAAATTTTAAGATAGGAGAACTACACAGTTCATCTTTCAAGATATTAAACGCCTGTTGATGTTGCTCAGACCATATGAAATCTACGCCCTTCTTCGTAAGATCAGTTAAAGGAGCGGCTATTATTGAATAGTTGCGTATAAAACGCCTGTAATATCCACTACAACCCAGAAATTGCTGTATTCCCTTGACATTAGTAGGTATGGGAAAATTACGTATAGCCGACACCTTATCATGGACTACTTTAAGACCTTGGCTTGACACCATGAAACCCAAATATATTAATTCTGTTTTGAAAAACTCACACTTACTAATCTTTACCCATAAGTTATGTTGTCTTAATCTCTGTAGTACTAGTTCTAACTTACGTAGATGTTCTTCTAAGTTGTTGGAAAAGATTACAAGATCATCCATATAGGCATGCAATATATCCCCTAACAAGTCTCCAAACACTATGTTAATCATTCTTGTAAATGTTATAGGAGCACAACGTAAACCAAAAGGCATCCGTAAAAATTCATAATGTCCCCGGGCTGTGCTGAAGGCTGTGTATGAGATACTATCTTCTTCTAATGATATCTGGTGAAAGCCTTTAAGTAAGTCCAAACTGGTAAAATATATATTCTGACCTAACAAAGACAAAATATCGTCAGTACATGGCACTGGGAATCGATCAAGGATCGTCTCCTCGTTTAGACGACGGAAGTCGACGCAGATACGCCATGTTCGATTTTTTTTTCGGTACAACTATCAAAGGAAAATTATAAGGGCTGTTTGATTTCCTAATGACTCCTTCCTCTAGCATTTTACCTACTTCATCATTTATTTCATTCTGGAATTTCATAGGGAGTCTGTACGAGGGTACATAGATAATTTTCTGCTTGTCCTTTAACCTTATTTAATGCTCGATCACATCTGTTTTTCATAAGGATCCATCCGTTGTGGAAAAAACATCATGATATTTAGTTAAAAGTCCAAAAATTTTCTGCTGAATTTCTTCGTCTTGAATGTCTTTATTGATTTTATTTTTAATAGACCGCAAAAGGGATTCATCCGCAACTGATTGAGAGTGATTGATCTCAGCAACGGTAAGAATACGATGTTTATAAACTTCTACATCCAAGATATGTTAATTTTTGTGAATTACTAAAGTGTTATTTAAATGATTACAGACTTCAATATTACATTGTTGATGTGAGCCTACTGTATAAATAGCTTGTGTGACAGACAATCCGTTAGTTTTCAAAGTGTCGGAAAGGATTAATATTTCAGATCCCGGTAATGTTTTCTTTATTTGCACTATTAAATTCGAAGGTACGTTTGGTTCGATAGATTGTGTGCAAGATGATATTACGGGTGAACGAGAATTCTGCTGGGTCGCGTATATTATTTCTTTATTAGTGAGACAAGTTATTGGTTCTTCAACGTACGTTATGGTTACATTTGTCGTCTCCTTTTTATCCAAAACTGATTTTAAGGTATTAGAAGACTTTTGATATACAAGCCGTGCTTGGCAGGGGCTAAGATAATGTTTTGATTTCCCATAGATGGGTATCCTATAATTACAGCTGGATACATATCAATGTTTTTTACAACAACAAATGTATCGGCAAACGTGCGTTTTCCGACTTTGAACTGAACATGAGTTATGCCTATGACAGTTAATTCATTATTTCCTATACCCGAGAGTCTAACTCCGGATTTTTCAATCGGAAAGTTCGAAAACAACAAATGATGTGTCTTCAAATCCATGATATTACGTGGACTACCAGAGTCAAAAAATAACGTGAAGGATTTGTGTTCTAAATTTACAGCATACAGTATAAGGTTGGTCGTAACTCATTTTGGCTTATTATTGTATGAATTCGTTGCAAATCTACGGGAGCATCCACTGTTTTACTTAATTTGGCCGTGTGTTTCATAGGAAAATCTATTGTCTCACAATTATCTGATAAAACATTAAATTGATTATTCAATACTATTGATGTTGACATGAATGACCTTGACCCAACATCACTCTCTTCCCCTCTGGAGTTAACTATGTGGTATTTGCTTTGCTCTGCACATTCTGAAAATTAGTCTGACCTTGCAAGGTCTGGTTTGACGACCCAGGCTCAGCGATATTCGAAGAAGTGTTTGTTTGCTTTGGACTCTGAACTACATTGACATTTGGTTGTTTCTTCTTATTGTTAAAATGAGGATTTTTCTTTTTATTTCCATATGGAACTGACTGTGGAATTGACTGTGTATTTCTGGGATTCTGCTGTGTCTTACGCGAGTAACATTGACTGTATGAATGAGTTGCACTGTTATGAATCGAGCAGAATTTCGTTCTGCAGTCCGCGTTTAAGTGACCTTGACGTTTGCAATTATAACACGTCATTCCCGCTACTTGACTACTAACTACGTTCACTGTTTGTGGCTTTGTTTCATTCTTTGCAAAAACTTGAGTTAACACGGGATAGAGATCTGGACACTTGGACATGTGTTTCTTTATCTGTTTATATACATCCAATTCCGTACTTGCAGGCGTTAACTTCTTATCAAAACACCGCACTAAAGCTTCAGGCAACATAAGTGTCATGCAAGTTAAATACATTAATCGTAAAAAATCTTTCACAGAGATGTTATCCCTAGTAACCTAAGTGGAATTACCTAAAATGACCTGATATTCATTAAGCCTATCAGCTATGAGAGCTGCTCTCTCAATAACATTAAGCCGATTCATAGTGGCTTGATTAAGTGTATTTCGTAACGTTAATACTACATCCAAGGCTTCCTCACCCCCATAGACCGCGCGTAACCTAACTTTGATATCATCCCAGGTAACTGCTTCTTGAAATGAAACACCTCTTAAATACGCACTCGCATCCCCCTTAGAAAAATCTATAAAACTTTTAGCTTCTTGTAATTGTACAAAAGGGTCTACGATTTGTTTGGCATTTAAATGGGCATCGACGGATGAAATCCATGACTCCACATTTTGTGGCAAGAACCCATTGACTCGACCCTGAAAAGGAAGGATTGCTGACCTGGCATTTACAAGCGTCACAATTGGAGGAGGATTAGCCTGGCCTACGCCACTAGGTCCAGGGTTAGGGCTCACAGGGGGAGTCATGACTGCTGTATTTCTTTTCCTATCTCTTCGACCCCTTGCAATTCTATCAAAATATCTATATGAATACAGACGTCCACTGCGTAAACGCATATGTATAATAAAATTCCCCAAACAATGTTACGAATCCCAAGACATTTCCCGAGAATTTCTGAAAGAAAAAGGAATTAGCACAAAGAGAGAAAAAATTCTAGATGAGAATTCGGAGTTGAACACAGTTTCCTTTAATGAAAGGAAATAAAAGAATAGCAAATCACTCACCCCAGTAATAATCGACTAACGACTCGTGATAACTACACTTCACTGCATAAACTGGAATGAATTCAAAAATTTGTACTTAGCTTATATATGGTTCTGTGTGATGTCGATACCTCTCTCTCTCTCTTGATGTTTTGTTAGCGATGTATCGTTCGAGTTTCTGTTGAATGTAGTGCTTCCTGGATATGTTTTGTAAACGTTGAACGTCAGTCCTTGGGTTTCCTAGGATGTTGATTGAAGATCCAGTTCATCGGTTTGTATTCATAACATTCATTAAATGTTAAATATTTCGATGGACTATAATACTTAGTCAAAATTGTAGATACATGTAGATAATGTTGAGTTCTTGAAGATCTTTCTCTGGTTTTACAGCTTTTATTTTGAAGTCTTGAAGATCTTCCTCTAATTCTTAGAGTTTAATATTATAGTTACTTGAAGATCTTTCTCTGATTCGTAGAGTTTAACCGCTGCCACCATTTATAAGTGTGCTACTTTTATAAGCACACATTGAGTATGTGTTGTTTAAGATATGTAAAGCTGGATAACGAAGTACATCTTATTAGCTTTAAAAGTATTTATTGTCTAAAAACAACAGAGTTAAACATCTCCATCATAGGAGGGAGCTGGTTTGGTCGGATGACTAATTCTGGTGAAGTATAGATATGAACTGATTAAATTATCGATATCACAGATATCGTATGCTTAGTTGATGTAGCAATTTTAACACAATCTCGGAAGACACCTGCATCCGGTGACGTCACAAACTTTCAAACTGATGCATTGGTGTTGACGTTTAAGAAAAATGTTACATTGCTGAGGCTGCATTGTGCATCCTGTTTATGATTTTAGTGACTACAGCAAATCTTACGGCTAGCATCTTCATCCAAAATGAAATATTACGTCATGTGTTTTAAACATGTAATAACAATTATTTCATTTATTACATATGTACCAAACGGAGTGGTGATGGCGGTCTTGGGGATTTCTTCTGTGTTCATAGGCACCTGATAATACCCCTTCAGGAGGTCGAGCGTAGAGAAAACCTTTGCTTTGTGCAGGTAGGAGGTCACGTCGGCAATGTTTGGGAGGGGGTAGTGATCCGGTTCTGTTTGCATGTTCAGGCGCCTGTAATCCCCGCACGGACGGAGGGAGCCGTCTTTCTTCAGAACGATGTGTAAGGGTGACGAGCATGGGCTGGAGGCCTTTTGGCAAAGGCCCATTTCCTCCATTTCGGCGAACGTCTGTTTGGCGGCTGCCAATCGTTCCGATGCCAGACGTCTGAATTTTGCGAAGACTGGGGGTCCCGTCGTCTTGATATGGTGATAAATACCGTGCTTGGCAGGAACCGTGGGCGTTTGTCGAAGTTCTGGACGGAAAACTTCCGGGTACGACGTGAGGCGGTGGGCGTAGGCATCCGTGGGTGCGCTGATGTGGAGAGCGAGGTTAGAGGGGGCGGGTTGAAGAAGTGTCGACAAGTACGAGTCTGCGTTTACCAATCGTCGGTGGGCGACATCGACCAGAAGGTGGAAATGAGAGAGGAAATCCGCACCAAGGATAGGCATTGTGACGTCAGCAACGAGAAACTTCTAATTTAATTTACCATTTCCGAACGATAATGTGAGGTTCTCGTAACCGTACGTGGGTATCGCAGATCCGTTGGCAGCTACCAAGCGGACGGCGGCAGATGTAGACAGACTACGTCGTGCCTTGAAGAGTTTCCATGGCAAAAGAGAACGACAAGCACCCGTGTCTACCAAAAATCGCACGCCCGTTCCTGCATCCTGTAAAAAGAAAATATTAGAAACACGGGAGGCCACCGCCACAAGCGATGGCCTACTTACACGTTTTTTGGCCACTGACAATCCTTGGCACATTTCTTCGTGGTTGCCCCGAATCTGAAGTGGTAGTAGCAAAACTGCGGTGGATGGGAGGTAGTAATTGGCTGTAGAAGTCGTATGTTGGGGCCCGAGCGATTGGTGGGTGATGGGCGGCTTTGTCGCTGCTTCGGCACGTCACGGGGTAGGCGTGTATGTCCTATGGCATTCATGTCAGCTTCGGTTGACGTTGAATAGGCATCCTCTTCGTCAGGGGTGGAGGCGTTGATGGAGGTCTTGAAGTGCTGTCCATAAGGGCGTCGGCTTTGGTCATCAAGTCCTTTATGGGTAAACTATCGACATCGGGTATGGCAGCGCGTATAGGTCTGGGTAAACGGCGTATCCAAAGGGCACGAAGTAGGTTCACCTCACGAGGAGAGCCGTCTGCGGCAGGTTGAAGGCGCGCGATACTGGTTATTTCCCTGAAGGCAAGCGAAGCCCTTTGGTTCCCCAACGGTTGTTGAGAGAGCTGAAAAAGCTTTGCTATACGGGCGGCTGGCGACGGCGAGTACTGCTGCAGAAGGTATGTTTTGAGGGCGTCATACGTTATTAGGGTGTCTCCTTGTTCACAAAGCCAGTCGGATATTTCTGGGAAGGTGTCCTCGGGTATCGCCACGAGAACATAATCTGCTTTTGGTTGAGCGAATCACGCCCCTGATGCGAAACTGGACTTCTGCGTACTGAAACCAAGCAAACGCCTCTCCGCTGGCAAACGATGAAAGTTTGAATGGGGCGGCCGCAGCGCCAACTGCCGTAGAGTCCGCCATAGTACCAACGATGGAGGGGCGAGGGGGTGGGGCTGGAAGGCGGTGGGAGCGAGTTGACTTCCGGGGTCACCAATGTGACGGGCCGAGAGAAAGGTTACGACTCGAAGGCAGGAAGCAATCAACTGAGCAAATTTATTATAGAACACTTTCCTTTATATACAAAACCTCAAGGCAACAGGCATTTTCATGTTCACAAGACAGACAACGTTACAGAGGAAAACCGGAGACATGATTATTCAGGTTCTTTTTAGTGCGAGGGAAGAGCGCAGATACAAGCATAATACATACAAAATAATTTATGTACGATCGTGTGACACACGGTTGGTATACAGGTGTACACGAGTGGGACATTGCTGTTTCCATGGGAATGGCTTCAGAACAACGAATGGATCAGTCAATGACAGTAAACAGGTAACAATGCCTTTGTGATGTGGGTAGGGGACTTACAACATCGGCTATAATGTGGGCAAAGCGCCATGTGTCGATGTACTTTCAAGGTTTGGCATGAATTACAGGTGAAGACCCTATCCTTAGCATCCTTTGTAATGTCATGTCAGATAAACTTTGTCTTCAGTAGCTATGCAGCAGAATGTCACGTGTAATATGAAAGGCTATGAATGATATCAAACACCTGTCGGCACATAGGAAAAGGTGTCCACGGTCTAGGTCTACCAGTACTGATGCCACAGAGGAGGTTGGCATTAGAGTCATCGAGAGGAATATCCAAGCATGTTTTACATGCTTGGTAATCTGGATATTATCGTTGGGCTTCTGCCAAGCTTTTGTAACCTAATCCCAGGGGAATGTGGGCAAATGTGTTTCTTGACAGGGCATCGGCAATGGGTTCCATTTTCCCACGGACATGCTGAAAGGTACAATTGTATTCAGCCATGGCAGAGAGATGTCAGTGTTGACAGGTGGACCTGGCGTTGGACTGTCAAGTGAAGGCCTACACTAGACGCATAACGTCCATGCAAATAATGAAGAGCGTACCTTCCAAGAATTGGCAAAATTGATGGACAGTCAAGTGTACCGCCAACAATTTGCCATCGAAGGTAGAGTAGACAGATTCCGCCTTGGACAGTTTTCTACTGAAGAAGGCCAAGGGGGGAGGGCGAGCCATTGACCACCTGCTCGAGAACTGCCCCAATAGTGACATCGCTGGCATTGGTGAAGAGAAAGAGAGGTGTATGTGGCACAGGGAAAGTGAGAGCAGCAGCGACTAATAGGGTGTTCTTTGCATAGCAGAAGACCACTTCTTGAAAAGGTCCCCACTTCAAGTTCTTAGGCTTGCCGTTCAGGGAGGGGTAGAGGGGCCCATAGTGGTGGTGATGGTTGGCAGGAAACGGTGATAATAGTTGATCTTGCCCAAGAATTCTTGCAGTGATTTGATGGTCGAGGGCGTGGGGGAGTTCTGACTGGCTGCTACCTTCTCAGGGATTGGTGGACTCTTTCAGGAGTGATGCAGTGCCCTAAGAACAATACTTTGTTGGTGCCCAAGATACACTTGTCATACAGGACTACAATCCTGTTCTATTGTAGTTGGTCAGAGGTAGATGACAGAGGTGTTCCTCCTAGGAGGAAGAGAACACAAGTATGTCGACTACTAACATACACAGAAGGGTAGGTCCTCTAATATACCGTCCAGAAGAGAACGGCAAGCACCCATATCTACCAAAATTTTACACCCCTACCTGCGTCTTGAAAAAAGAAAATATTAGTGACAGGGGAGGCCACAGCTGGAAGCGATGGCCTACATACAGGTTTTTTGGCCACTGACAACTATTTGCATATATTTTAACAGCAGCCCTGAATTTGGAGTAGTAGTAGCATAACTGCTGCTAATGAGAGTCGATAAGTGGCAGGAGAGGTCAGGAATTGGGGTATAAGTGAGGGGTGAAATATCTTGGTGGCAGCTTTGTCGCCGCTCCAACACATCACAGAGTGGGCATCCGTGTCCTACCGCACTCACGTCAACTTCAGTCGATGTTTAATAGTTGTCCACTTCGTCAGGAGTGGAGACACTGATGGAGGTCAGGAAGGTGGGAAGTGGCTGTCCATAAGGGTGTCGACTTGGGCCATTAGGTCCTTCATAGGCAAAATATCATCGGGGATGGCAGCACGTACAGGTTCGTGTAGGCAGGTGTACTAAAATTGCATGAAGCAAATTCGCATCAAAAGGAGAGCCGTTAGTGACAGGTTGCAGACGAGCAACAGTTGTTGAGGGTGCTTAAAAGGCTTCCCTATGCGAGAAGCCTGTGATGGCGAGTATTGCTCCGGGAGGCATGATTTGAGATCTTTGTACACTCCCGTGGTGTCCCCTTGTTCACAAAGCCAATCAGAGATTTCCGGGAAAGTGTCACCAGGGATAGCTGCGAGAACATAATCAACTTTGGTGTTTAACCGAGTCAGACCCTTTATGTGGAACCAGGCGAACACTTCTCTGCTGGCCAAGGATGAAAATTTCAGGGTCATAGCGTTGACAGCAGAGTCAGTGTCTAAGGGCAGCATCATCAAACAATAAGGCAAGGCAGGGAAGGGGAAAGTGGGAGAAAGTTGAACACTTCAATGGTCATCAAGGTTGTAATGAGAGACTCTTATGAATGCAACTGAACTTTATTTGGTAGGAGCTTGAGTATTTAAATAACCCGTTCCAGTCAAGAACGGCACAAAACTTCAAACATTAGGGTATAGGAAAAGGCAGGAATGAACAAGTTATCAGTGAGAGGGGAGAGTGATACAACAATGTACAATAGATAAGACTTACCGTTACAGTGTACGAGCCTGTGTGATACACGTGCGGTAATAGTAGTATAAAACACAATGGGCCAAGAACAGTGCCCTGAGGAACACCAGTTATTACATTCCTATGCTCAATATTGTACCCATCAACAACACATCTTTGCTATCTTTTACTTAAAATAATTTCAATAATGATACTATGAGAAGACCAACCCACCTGTATCTGTTTGAGATTGAAAACAAGGGCCTCATGATTGACGAAGTCAAAAAAAGTACTAAATTCAAGGACCATCATACGAACTTCCTGATCATAATCAAGGGATTTCTGCAAATCTTTGGAGACTAAGAAGGGCATCACATTCTCCATTGCCTTTACGAAAGCCAAATTGCAAACTAGGGAACATGTGATTACTTACAACAAACCTAAATAGAGGTTTGCTAAGAGAAGAAAAAAATCTTTAGATAATATGGGAGTTATGGAAATGGGGCAGTTATCAGCTGGGCTTGAGCTATCACATACACATAGCCTATACACAATAAAGTAACATTATTAATTCTCCAAGAAAGACTAAAAGAACCTATTCATGCTAACGTACAAAAAATAGCATATAACTTAGGAGGTTATAAACCGTATTCTTTATAAAAAAAAAAAAATACCATTTGGTTTTAAATCTCTATAAGCATAAAGTCCATCAAGAGAGTTTTAATTTCACGAGACCAAAAAGTTAAACTAGTTAGTTTACCTCAGGAGAGCAGGAATGAGTAAGATAAAGTTTCTCATTACTCTGCTTACTATCAAATACATCAGCCAAAAAGGGTTTTCTTTTTCTTTAGACAGTGAGTGACAGAGCCATTTGGTTTAAGTTAAGGAGGAACTGCTACGTCTGCAGCAAATAATGCAGATTAAAGGATAGCCTACCATTTATGTTCCAGAAATGTACCAGAGAGGGTTTCTTTTATGGCTAAATCGTATTCCTTTTTGGTTGAAGCATAAACTCTTTGAGCAGAAGCTCTTAGCTGAGTATAGTTATTGGAAGTCATATATGATCTGTTCTTCTCCCAAAGATGATAGGCATCCTGCTTTTCCAAATAAACACGTGTACAGTCAGCATTGAACCAGCTGTTATTGCCTGTATATTAGACAATAGTTCTGTGGTTATTTGCAATTTTATCTTACAGCCCCACAGACCTAACTTGGTATTTTTATATAGTCTTAAAATCAACTTTTATTTTCAGGTAATCTTAAAGTGCTATCTTGCCACGTCACTGAGTCTAAGGTGAATTGGTCTTTTATTTCAGATACTATGAAAATGTTCCTTCCACCCTCAGAAAAGAGATTTACCCTTACCTAAAGCATAATATGAATCTCTTTGGATATGAATTCCTAAGAATTTTTTAATTCAATCGAAAAATTGGGTGAATATAGAGTGAAAAGTATATCCGTCAAGCTTTATAAAACTATATTTTCGGGTTAATGTGCTGCGTGGTCTCTGAGAGCTTTCTTGTGAAAGGTTAGGACATTTAATCAATTATGACAAGAAAATAGCAAAGAAATATTCTCCTTTCTGCTTCAGGGTAAGTGCATAAATATACACGGCAACAACATAGTGAGTATAAGGAAAACCTACAGATTCAGGCTTTATTCAATCTGTCTTAGCAACTTTTATGCTGAGATCCATATCCAAACCGTGCATCTGACACATGACGACACATCACCAAGATCCAACGCTAGTACCAGAGGCCAGGTCACTTGGTTACTAAAACGTGCTTGAATTAATTGGCTAACAACTTGGGATACTATTTTCCACATCCTTCGAGTACCCTACAGTCAGCTATCCTCCTCAGCCTTCAAGTTGAGTGAAGTCAACCATCATATTAATCTGTCACTGTCAGTTTTAATTTAAAGTAACCTCCTGTAAAACTTTGATTTGTAGAGATTTTAATGTCTTCAGACTAGCACAAATTTCACTAGAAAATTGAACTATCTAAAATCATATTTTGTCAGAAAGTGCTTTTCATCTAACTAGTTTGCAAAACTTACAAAAAAGTATTTGGATAACTTTTTTTATTTCAAAATTCACATTACCCAATGGTTCGAAAAAGCAATTATATATGTCTATTCAATTTACTATACATAGCATTATAGAAATGATAAATGATAACTTGAGAAAGCCCGTTCTGAAATATATCCCTTTATAAACTTGAGTTTGTTTCCAAGAATCCCTTGCCAATAGGAAGCATTTTTGTATTATTGTCCCAGATGTGATTTGGGGACTTGAGTCGTTTTTGCCAAGCAACTCTTGCGTGTCAGCATTAATTCCCGAAGATGTCAGCCATCACACTGGATGAACATTGAATGAGAAGGAATTTTTCTCTATCCGTAATCATGTTTATGCTTGCAAATAACTTATTGATTATTCAAAATCTGAAATTTTAGCCCAATCACCTATTAACTACTCCTTACTTCCCCTCGAGTTAGTTTTCATTAGGAAGTAAAATCTATTCCCAAATCTAACTCACTCAACTGCCTCTCTCCCTTCACATATTGGCTCATCAGCTTCATAATTAATCTTTTAATTGCCAGAAAAAAATAGACTGAAAATATCCGTGTATCTCAAAGAACTATGACAAGAACCATTGAAGAATTGCGAACTTATATATAATCCAAACTAATGGAGTTATGATTGCAATTCCAATCTTTTTCTTTAACCATAGACAAAAGTACTGATGTGACTGATAAACAGTAGCACAGCTACTGTATATGCGTATTGTTGATTCTGATTTTAATGTTACAGAAGAAATGCTTTGATTTGAATAAAGTAAAGGAACCAAACAAGTGAGGATACTTTTTTTTGGAAGTGAAATTTTAATGAAAAAAAAAGCAAATCTACCATTTGACAAACTTCATAGTTAGGCAACAGATGGTGCACCTCCCATGGTCGGAAATAGAAATGGATTTGTTTGAAAATTGAGGGCAGAGATTTCAATGCACATGGAATCCAGCAGCTTTATTGCATTTCCTTGTATGATTCATCAACAGAATTTATGAGCAAAGTCTGTGAAATTTCTAAAGGCCATATCCACTGTTGCGTTATCTGTCAACTTCATAAAATCCAGGACCCTAAATCATCAACAATTTAAGCAGTTCTTATACGATATTTATGCAGAGTATGGAAACCTTGCCAATTATTGTGAAGTAAGATGGATAAGTAAGGTTAAATGTTGAAGCAATTTTGTGAGCTCAGGGAAGACATTTAGTTTTTTTATGGAAATGAAAGGAAAATCGGTTTTGGAACTCGAAAATGATAACTGGGTCCATGATTTAATTATCTTGTGAACCTTACGTGCAATCTAAATTAATTAAATTCCTAAGAGCAGTGCAAGGGTCAACTTGTTCATGAAATGTATAAACATATCAAAGTGTTTCAAACTAAATTCAGCAATTGGGAGAGACAACTAAGAAATGGAAATATTTTCCACTTTCCGACATTAGCGCAGTATAGACAAGCAGCTTCTCTTCCTTTGCAAATGAGCTCCAGTCACTCAAGATGGAATTCTCTGAAAGATTCCAAGACTTTGATCATCAAGTTTCTTATTTTGCAATGCTTTTTGCATCACTTGAAGTAGATTTTGAATCTGTTCCGGAAAATTTGCAAATGGAATTACTTGAGCTACGAGGAGATTCAAAGAGACATCTCTACTGGAGTTACATAAAATTTTTCATAATTCTGACCATCCTTTGCATTCTGATCTTCCCAAACAGTACCATGATGCTCGTAATGAAAGGTATGCAGTTGATTCTAATAGTCAGGCCTTATCAATCATTAGGTTGAATACTACACAGTATTTCAGGAATTTTATTCCAGCTGTAACCAAGGTGTAGAATGATCGTCCTAATCGGGTAGTTGAATCTTTAAAATTTCAAAACTTCAAACTTCTAGCAAATTTTTGTATGTAGAACAGGTTAAAATAACGAATTTTGAGAAAAGCGAAAAATCTATTTTTGGGTAAGATAGCCAAGTCGTCCTGATGAAGGTTCCTTCAGTAGATTCCTGAGGGTATATATGACTACAGTACATATTCCCGGAGAATTAAACTAAAGGTTTCACAGAATTCTAACTTCTGGCGCGAGTACCCATAAGGTTTCCCTTTAGGATATTGTATAATAACAGGGGACGTATGCTTGACACGCCACATAGCTATCTGCACCCCACATAGCGTTTATGCTTCGAGGGGGAAGTTGGTGGCAGGTTATGGGAGGAGCCGATACAAGGTTCTCCTCCTCTGTAACTGTTACGGTACTCAGATGACGTCATGAATGACACCATGTTTGGCCGCCATCTTGGTTGACGTCACGACCGCGCGCCATCTCTATTCCTTCCGGCGTCTGAGCCAGCCTCCATGATACAATAAGATAGGGAGGGGCCTGTCAAGTCCTGAAATAGAGAAAAGGGGGGTCCATCAGGACGACATGGCTATCTCACCCAAAAATAGATTTTTCGCTTCGCTCTAAATCCGTTTTTTGGGCTTAGGCCATGTCGTCCTGATGGAAGTGTACCAGAGAATTAATGTATTGTGGATTTTTCCCTTTTGTAGTGTCTTTGACTTCTAGACAATATTCCTTTGGTCTAGTGACCACAGAGACCTTGTGACACCATTATAAGTCACTTCAGATAAACATGAGCTATGTTACCGCTTCCTGCCCCCCCCCCCCCCCAGCAGGGAAGAGTCCTATTGGACGTAAGGAAAGTCTTGAAGTAGCTTGATAAAGGAACTCATCCAGCATCAGAAGTACCTGCCGGTCCCGGAGCCAGATAGAAGATAAGGTGAGTACAACGTGTTGGAACAAATTACCTTAGTCTAGATGAGTTTGTATCAATAAGGAACAATAGTATATTCATTGTTCATACATAATTACATGTTATAGAGGGAACTAAAACTCTCAAACAGTATTTTATTACAATATGAGGGCAAAATAAGACGCACAAGTAAATTAAATTTTTGTATTTGGGCAAAATAAGAATTAACATACATAAAGGTAATAATTGTAAATTGTAATGGAATGCAAATTAGTTACATAGACTTGGGACATTAAATAGAAACAAATGTGGTATCTAAAAAGGAAAAATTTCCATCACACACGTTAATTCCATAGGAATTATAAAGTCTTTCTAGAGTGTCTTAAATACACTTCATGTTAGGAACATGTGGCACACGTGTTTTAGTCTATGTGATTTCACCTTAGTAAAAGAACAGTCCGTAGTGTCACATGGTGGCACTATTCTCACTATGTTGTACACTAGGGTCAACACAGACACCCTTAGAGTTAGATTCCCAATAACTCACTATCCATCGCAGCACTAAGCAGCAGGTTTTAACACACTACCTGTAGCTACCACGTATCTTTTCAATTCATGCATCTGCTTCGCATAGTGTTTGAAAAACACTCTTGAAGATTTCCAGCCTGTGAATGAGCGAAGACTTTCGAAGTCCATTGACTGGAAGAAATTCAGGGAAGAGGCGACTTTCCTGGGATCGTGACCTGCGTATGTACTGTCAGGATCCGCTCTGCGAATGAAGTAGGTGATCTACGCCCTTAGTTGTTTGAGTGACAAATCAGAACCCGAATTTTCCCCTTTAAAGAGCTGTCCTCCACCGAAGTCCAAAGTTCTTCGAAGATAGACCTTTAGGCTCTCCAATGGACATAGAGAGACATCTTCCTTCAGAGGGCAGATTCTCCAGGGGCCCCACCTTTTATTGGGTAGCTCGTTCTTGGCAAGAAACGTTGGGTCAGGAAAGAGGGTGAGCTCGCCTGTTTCTGCGAACTGGATCTGGCCCTCTTCTCTTGATAATGCCAGCCAGCCCATCCCCAACCCACTTTTTTTTTAGTGGAGTGGAGGGGGGGTGCTTTGATGGGCCTTGTTATGTCCCCCTGCCCCGACCTCAGTGATATCTAGACCCCCATACAGTAAGTCACTTTTTGAGTCACATCTTTCAGAGGGCATGTTTCATTGGCCAAGTCTGAGGCAAAATGGAGCACCTTGTCAAGAGACCAGGAGATGGGTCTCGGCAGCGTTGCAGGTCTGAGTCTAGCACATGCCTTCGGCAGCTTGTTGAAGATGTCACTAGACAGGTCTATTTGGAAGGCATAAAGTAAGGGTCTTATCAGGGCCGATTTGCAGGGGGAAATCGTGTTAGCTGCCAAGCCTTGTCCATGAAGGTGAATGAAGAAGGACAAACAAAAATCCATTGATATCTCTGTAGGATTTCTAGCCTTGACAAAGGACACCCATTTCTTCCAAGATGACTCGTATTGCCTTCTGGTAGATTTTGTTTTATATTCCTCTAAGAAGTCTAAGCTTTTTTTCGAAATCCCAAACCTCTTCTTGGCGGCTAGGGAGAGAAAATCATGAGATGAAGGTCTCGGTTTTTCTTTGATGAAGCGAAGACAGTCAACTTGTGAACTTCTTGGGTTAGCACTGGGTCTGGCAGGGGAATTAGCTTGGGTTGTAACTCCAGGATCAATAGGAACCAGTTGCTCCGGGGCCACTTGGGGGCCACTAGGGCCGCTATTCCTTGGAGGATCTCAGCTTGGTGAAGACTTTCAGCAGAAGGTTGGGTGGAAGGAACAGGTAAATCTTGGTCCATCTGTTCCAATCCAGGGACATGGCGTCCACCGCTTCTGCTCGGGGGTCCTCGTATGGGGCCACATAGCGAGGAAGTTGTTTGTTGTCGCTCGTTGTGAAGAGGTCGATCTGCAGTTCCGGACTTCTCGGGAGATGAAGGAGAATGAGTCTGCGTCTAGGGACCATTCTGACACTATCGGGGCTGTCCTGGATAGAGCGGAAGCCTTGTAGGTGAACTGCTGAGAGGTGTCATCTTTTCTTTTCCGCCAGGCGGAAGATGGGCAACAACACTTGGTTGAGTTGGGGCGATCTTGAGCCCTGACGGTTGAGACATCTGACCACGACGTCACTGCCCAGGGTCAGTCGAATGTGGACTGAGGGATGTGGGGACAGCCTCTTCAGAGTAAGAAGGACTGCTATGGCCTCCAAGATGTTGATGTGAAACCTCTTGAATAGGGGAGACCATGTTCCTTGAACTTGCCCCATCCTTCTAGCGATGCGTCTGTATGGATAACGACTGAGGGAGTCGGTAGTTGAAGAGGTACCGACCTTTTCAGGTTCTTTGCCTCCAACCATGACTTGAGGAGTGATCGGAGCCGGGTCGGTAGAGGTCTCTTGAGATTTCTTCGAGCGATTGATGCATATCTTCTCCAGACTCCCGATGCATCTTTAAGCTGTGCTCGTAGCACTGGGTCTGTCACTAAAGCAAACTGAAGGGAGCCGAGCACCCATTCCTGTTGTCGTCTTGAAATCCGTTTGGATTTGAGGAGTCTCTTGACAGATCCTGCTATTTCCTTTCTCTTCTTTAGTGGAATGGAAAGACGGTGTGACTGAAGATCCCAATGGATTCCTAGCCATTGGAACTTCTGAGCTGGAGAAAGTCGAGACTTTTTGGTGTTGATCTTGAAGCCCAAATGTTCCAAGAACTGGATCACCTTTGTAGAAGCTTGCAGGCATTCTTCTTCGGAAGCTGCCCACACCAGCCAATCGTCCAGGTAAGCCATCACCTGGACGCCTTGTAAGCGTAGCTGTTGAACGATCGTCTCTGCGAGCTTCGTGAATATCCTTGGGGCTATGTTTAGCCCGAAGGGCATGGCTCTGAAGGCGTACTGTCTTCCTTGAAGTCTGAATCCTAGGTAGGAGGAGGCCTAGTAGTTCATTGGAACATGCCAGTAGGCGTCCGCCATGTCTATCGAGACTGTGTCTGCCTTTAGAGGCAGTAGGGCTCTTATATGCTGAAGAGTCAGCATTTTGAACTTCTTGTTCACTATGAACTTGTTGAGAGGGGACAAGTCAAGAATGACTCTGAGTTTATCGGAGTCTTTCTTGGGAACACAGAATAGTCTTCCTTGGAACCTGGTGGACTTTACCCTCTTGATCACCTTCTTGTTCAAGAGTTCTTGGACGTATTCTTCCAGGACGGGGGTGGAGTGTTGGAAGAATTGGTGGAAAGCTGGTGGTGGTGTTACCCAGCTCCACCCTAGTCCGTTCTTGATGATGCTGTGAGCCCAGGGATTGAAGGTTCAACGATCCTGGAAAAGGCGGAGTCATCCTCCCACCGGAAGCATCTCATTGCTTATGGTTGCCCGAGGGTTTACCACCTCAGCCGCTTGCTCCCTTTCCTCCTCTCCCTCTGGAGAGACGTCGAGAGGAGTCTCTGCCGGTGCCTCTACCTCTGGGACGAAAGTTAGTAGACTGCCTTTTGTAGGCGGGTGTGAAGGCTGGTGACTGAGCCACCACCGGCTGGGGTACCAGTTGAAAGGTCTGTTGGGGCTGGGCCACCAACTGGGGAGCGGCGGGTGCGGGAAACTGGCATTTAGCCTGACATTGCTGAGGTCGAGCCTTGTTTGGTTTCTTCTTAGGTTGGGGGCCTTCATCCTGAGAAGATTTCCTTTTCTTTGACATGCCCCACTTGTGGAGAAGGTTCCGGTTCTCCGTGGCGGCCCTGTCAACGATCTCTTTCACGAGGTCATTGGGAAAGAGATCTTTCCCCCAAATGATGGAGGAAATCAGTTTCAGTGGTTCGTGTTTGACGTTGGCATCCGCAAACACAAACTCTCTGCAGGCTCTCCGTGCCCTGATGAAGCTGTAGAAGTCTTTAGTCAGGGTGGCGAGGTGGGTCTTAGCTAAGACCATGTAGAAGCCTGGTGTTCGTTGTTCCCCAGCCATCATCTTCATTTACACCTGGAGGGAAAGGGAGGCAACGAGCCTCTCTTTCGTATCCTGCTCCCGACGTAGAAGGTAATCGGAGAGCTTAGGGAGGTTCTCGTTGAACTGACGTCCAGCGATGTCAGCCCCCAACTTTCCCATGGAGAAAGTTAACTGGATGTCTTTCCAGTTCTTGTCGTCGGGAGGGAGGGCAAGGGAGAGGGGCCTACATTCCTCCAATGTAGGGCAAGGTTCCCCTTTCTCCACCAACTTCAACACTGCTACAAGGAACTTCTCCGTGAAGGGAAAGACCATGGTGGCAGGAGCAAGAAAAGACGGATGTTTCTTGCTTAGGACCGGCACCTTGGAATTGGTGTAGCCCTTGCTCTTCAAGCAGCTGTCTAGCAGAGCTTGAGACTTGGCATGATCAAACTCAATGACCTCTTTAGGCTCGGTTTCCTCCTTGGAAACGGGCTCGGACTTGAGACGGATGAAGCAGTCCTGCCACTCCATGGGTTCGTTGCAGAGCAGGGTGGAAGGTCCTTCACGGTTTGCTTTGACAAGCAAAGGATTTCATTCTTGAAATATTCATCCGTCTGGTGTATCCTCTCGTCCAGGATCGCAACCAAGGCCTGGAGGTTATCCACAGGCGTGTCCCCTCTTGTGGGTGTAGGAGTGGACGAGGTAGAGGGGATGGGTTCCGAAACGACTACGGAAGCTATAGAGGGTGTAGGGGCGCCTTCTTCTTCAGAGTCATGAGCCTCCTTAGGTTCCTCTTCTTGACCCTCGGCCATCAGGGTCCTTTCGGTGGTGTCTGACACTTCTGACATCCGTTCCACCTCGTCAAGATGGAAGTCTTGGAGTGCGTCCGATACGTCCGTTTCAACCATCAGTTGAACACATGGGATCTCTGGCTTGGGAATGACAGCATCCGCCGATGCTTTGTAAAAGAGCAGAGCTCTCATCTTCTCATTAGGGAGATAGGGCCCCATGGCGTTCTTCTGGAAACCACGCACCCACTTGCGTAGTTTCTCGTGAGCAATGTCCCTGGCCTCCACTGACGGGGCGGACCTCGAACGCCTCGTTGAGCAGGTCCTTGCAAACAGTGCAGACCTGCGGGTCCCAATATCGTAGAGATCCTTGGGTGATGGAACAGCTGGCGTGGGTTTAGCACGCCAGGTGGCCATAGAAATCCGGGCGCCGAACGCTACAGAAGGCGCTCTCACACCAGATGTACTCCTCCTATAAAGAAGAAAGGAGTACATGAGTGTTGGGAAGTCTATAACATTGACTTAAAATAATCTTAGATTAGTCTTAAAGTAATTTCAATTACAATATAAGATTCCTTTCCAAGTGTAAGCTTAGGATAGGTAAGCTGGAAATGAAGCAGGAAAGACACATAGTTGTGAATCCCGCCCAGCCAATTGCCGCGACCTTACACCAATACTAACTCTAGGGCTTTCTTTCAGGTAAGTCCTAAAGGGGAAGTTATCCAGTAGGGATAAGTAGCACAGCTAGTACTTCCTCCGGGGTATTAGTAATGGTGAAGGGGAGAGAGCTGAGTTCATTCAGCATAGTGATAAGGGGAAATGATTATTCCCAATTCGAGTAGGTCCCGGCAAGGGACTGCGCATGGATGCACGGAGTATACTAAAAAGAATTTACTGCATAACTATACACCATAGTTTTCTGACTAGGGTATGTACTATACCATAGATGTACTGGCTATCATATATAGCTATACAATAGACACTGCCAGCACATTGCCGGCAGGGTAGAGAAAGGTGACAGTCCACTGTCGTAATATGAATTAGGTGGAGCCGGCAACCCACCGACGTGTCGGAAGCACACCAAGCGCCGACGAGTCTCCGAATGAGGGTAACCCTTTCCAGCCATCAGTCCATGTGGCGGGGAAAGAGCGAAAGCTTCGGGATTGATGGCAGACCACCGGCATGATGGCGGGCTCCGGCGGTTGGCAGGCAACCGGCTGTAGGTACTCCAACCCTGACTTCAATCTATGGGCCAGAGTGGAGACCTAGACTAAGCTGACGGCCGTTGCCCGCAGAGTGCAGTGGACCAGCACTTGATTGAGAGAGAGAGAAAGCATGGAGGAAGGAAGAGGGAAGGGCGGCAGCTTACTACCCTAACCTCGCCTTCCTCGAGAAGGAGGGTTCAAATGGAAGGAAGAATATTGTCAGGCTTCCATTCAGCTGCTACTGAGCCGGCAGTCAGCTAGAGTTGCGGATGACGGTCCAAGGGAGGGCCGAAAAACACTCTAAGATAGGGAGGTCTTCTGCTGGCAGACTGACCTGGCGTACGCTATCCCATAGTTCAACTATATGCAGGAAGCTTAGCGGTTCGGACTAACAGGGGAAAGGACCGGGCCGACCCCACAACCCGCTGGCACTCGGTCGAGTTGTAGGACGGTGGACAGAGGTTTGATGGCCTAGGACAGAGGGGGGAGGGGGAAAGGGTCCTGAGAGGGAATGCAGGGGTTGGTGTGAGCCTTCCCCAACACTTCAGGGGGGATTTCTGTTTCAGTACCGGCACTATCCCAGGTATAGGAAGAATTCATTCTCCAGCCTAGGGTAGGTTAGTACAGTAAAAGAATGGCATGGCCTTGCCGTTCCAAACTATAAAGAAACAGAATCCCAGGGCCTGCCTAACCTAGGCTAGGGGAAGCATATCCCCCAGCCCGGAGAAGGCAGGTGTAGGACAAGTCGCTAGGCCACAGGGAGGAAGGGTCGTAACCCTACCAGGTGTGGCCTAGGGGGGGAAGGGCAGAGCCCCCCACCCCTTTTGCCATCCAGTGGGGACCCCAAAAGGAGAGTTCATTCACCTAATGGGGTAGCTGGGGGCAAACGACTGATACTCTGAGGTTCTGTCCCAACTCAAAGTTCATGAACTATGGCAATGGGTAGGGAAAGAAAATCCTAGCCTAACCTCACCTGAATGCGATTCAGGGTAAGGAGAGCTAGGATGTAGCCAAGGCTACCTCAGAGGGAGGAGAGATTACCTTAGTGCGAAGGTAACCGTGGAGGAGTGAAAGTATACAAAAGCCCTAAGCCTTAGGTTAGGGGCAAGGGAGTCGACTACCAAGATCATCGAAACCCTTTGTATACTTCCTAGAAAGGATAAAAAACCCATGTGCAATCACTGAATCTTACATGTATAAATGCCTAATATCTTCATTTCATAAATTAACACTAGGAACACTTATTATATCATGCATGAAAGTAAATTAAAACGCCTAGGCTATCAAGCCTAAGGGGTAGGCTACCTACATTCGCCGAAAACGAATACTATCGGCATAATATAACTAATTCCTAGCAATGAAGACTAAATAACTAATACTGATATTAGTTATGAAACTGGGAAAGTTGTTCTGCTAACTAAATAAAGCATGCGATGCGAACAACAGCGTCAGAGACACCTCCAGTTAAGGCAACAGCTCCGCCACAAAACAGTATTTAAAGATAAAAAAGCGTTACTTTACAGCCAGAGCTGATTTATACAATATAAGAATATGGTACTCAACTTTCCAGAAGCAGAAGAGGCTGAAGATTGCGACATGATGAAACTAATAGCGAACAACTGGGAAAAAACAGCAGGTCATAGACCCTACAAGCGAAGGAAATGGAGATGGCGCGCGGTCGTGACGTCAACCAAGATGGCGGCCAAACATGGTGTCGTTCATGACGTCATCTGAGTACCGTAACAGTAACGGAGGAGGAGAACCTTGCATCGGCTTCTCCCATAACTTGCCACCAACTTCCCCCTCGAAGCGTAAACGCTATATGGGGTGCAGATAGCTATGTGGCGTGTCAAGCATACGTCCCCTGTTATTATATGATATCCTAAAGGGAAACCTTATGGGTACTCGCGCCAGAAGTTAGAATTTTGTGAAACCTTTAGTTTAATTCTCTGGGAATATTTACTGTAGTCATATATACCCTCAGGAAGCTACTGAAGGAACCTTCCATCAGGACGACATGGCCTGAGCCCAAAATAGTCTTTTTATCATTCATATGAAAGATCTGTTTTAATGTAGTTGCTGTTCATATTTCATTTTAATCGTTCATGACTTCATTTATAGTTTATTTATTTCCTTTTCTCGCTGGGATATTTTTCACTGTTGGAACCCATGAGCTTATATCATCTTAATTTCCTAAATGTGGTTATCAGTTCTAGTTCACTCGCGAGACCAAAATAAGTACTGTAATGTGAAAATTCTGAGAAATGGCGAACCTGATGCCGTACATTTTCATTTGTTTAGGGCAAAGAGTAAAGTAAATGATCGGAACGACTGTAACACCAGATATTGGAGACACGATAGTTATAACAGTAGTTCTAGAGTTGCAAGACTTGATAGGCTAACCTGTGTTTTGAAGGATAACTTGGTCAAGCAATAAACTCTGATTCATGTAATGAATTCTTAGGTTAAACACTTGTTTTTTTATGCCAAAGTATAACGTAGGACGTGGGTTTGATTGTAATTAAGTGATTTGGTGAATCCATGAGATAAAGCCTAGTATTTTGATGGCTTTGTGTACGTTTAGAGACCTGATAAGAGGCTAGCTAATTGCCCTTCAGAGTTGTATAAGTTCCGGTGACTTGTCTCAAAGGCAAAAGAGACTGTTTTGTTTTCTTTTTTTGTTTATGCCATAATGCCTGTTTTATGCATAAGATAAGGACGTAATTTTAAGGTTTTGAGCTCAGTTTTTTTCAGTTTCAGTATTTTTTGCCATGCTGTGTTTGTTTGTTTTCTTTTTCTGATGTTTTTAGTTTTAAGTTTGTTACTCGCTGAAAGATGCGAGGGGAAAGAGTTTGAGTTATCTCAGTCTCTGTGTGAGCGAATGTTCAGGTTCATGCTTTGGTCGTCAAGATCGTGCCAGAAAATGAGTTGACGAGTTCAGATAATCGGAATGTGACAGCAATATACCCTGTGCTGGATGCCAATGATGGATCAGCTGACTTTCAGCACATGCCTCGAACGCCTTCTTATTCTTCGAGAAAGAGAGAAAGAGAGAGAGAGAGAGAGAGAGAGAGAGAGAGAGAGAGAGAGAGAGAGAGAGAGAGAGAGAGAGAGAGAGAGAGAGAGAAGGGGGTGACGGAGTAGCTAGTGAGTGGCAGAACGTCGCCCAAGCGTGTTTTCTGTTGAGAGAGAGAGAGGGAGAGAGAGGTGATGGAGCAGCTGGTGAGCGGCAGAGCGTCACCGAAGCTCGTTTTCTGTTGCGAGAGAAAGGGAGAGGAAATGAGATTGCGCGCGCGCAGCAGCGACGTAAGTATGGTCGCAGAATGAAAAGAAAAAGATGAGTGGAAATGACTGTGTGAGAACAGATGAGAGAGAACTGTTTTCTTTTTGGCTAATGATTGTCCCTTGAAGGTAGGGAAGTAAGAAAGTTTTTCTTTGAGGTGTTCTCTTTTTCTTTGAAAATTGTTTGGAGAGAGTTTTCTATTATTGACCTCAGTGATAGGTTATGAAGAGTTTAGGTTCTGAATAAGGTTTAACGTAACTTGAGAGCAGTTTGGACTTTGAGGAAATTCTATGGCGTTTAGTTTTAACGTAAAATTATGTTTTCCGCCTTTTGTTTTTTGTTGTAGGGAATTAGCGTGGATCCGATTGGAATGGTTTTCCCTATTCGTAGTTACGTTAGGAAATTGGAAGACCCAGGCCTACGTGGCTTAGGGTTGTAAACTGCGATGTACAGAATGTTAGTGTGTTGGTAACACAAGAGCCTTTGTTTGTGTGATGTGGATTAGCTTGGATGAATAAGCCTCCTAGAATGATTGTTGTTTGTTCAGATTAGTTTGAGTTCGAGCAAAAGAGACGAGACAACGCAAGATGAGAATGTCGCTGTTGTGTAAGCGATTTGTGTAGGTTGTGTCTCTGTTGTGAAATTTTCTGCTAGGGAGCTTGTTTTCTGTTGTGATGCGAGCAAGGTGTCAGCAGTTTGCCCAGATTGGAATTTGAATGATTGGGCATGTAGAGTTCGTAGCTCTGATGACGACGGCAGAAAGAGAGAGGCGATCGCCTCTTAAAAGGCAGTGAGCCTAGAACTTGGAGTTAGTTAGCCAGGATTAGCGATAGGCTTAGGTTAATTAATTAGCCATGGGAAGTGTCCGACTTTTCGCAGCAGTGTATTTGGTAGCTGTTTGAGTGTGTGTGACCAGTGAAGTGAGAGTACGCAAGGGCGTAGTCTTTGAAGAGAGATTTAGGTTGTCTTTTACGTCTGACGTACATGTGTTGTTGATTAGTTATGATCCCGAGGAAGTTGCGAGTCCCCTAGTCACGATCCTGGACCTGATTGACAAGTTAGAGGATCAGTTGAGAAAAGTTGAAAACGGTATGATGATAGTTAAACTCAGATCGATGCTTGATAACGTAAAATAGCCCTTGGTAGATCCTTAGAGGCCTTCAACGACTTCGTGCTTTGCAACTCGAGTGTCAGTGGATCTGCCGTATTTTGCTGTGAATGAGAGGGATACTTGGGCTGTGGCTTTGCCTAACTTGGATAGGTGTAGGATAGGAAAAAACACATGTATTGTGTGAGCCTGTGTATGCGCTTTTTGCGCCTACCGCGCTTGTGTGTTTGCTTGATGTGTACTTGGAACAGCCTGGCTTTGTGCGTAGATGTAAGTTCGAGGTAAAAGCAGACTTTGAGAGGGAGATCGTTAACTTAGGACACCGTTGGGTGGTGTCGACGAGACATGAGTCGAAGTATAAGGTGATGCGTGATTCGAAGAATGAGGTTAGAGTGATGAGCCCAGGAGTCACTGTTTTGACACACGAGGACGGGTGTTCTGTCCAAGGGGACAGGTATCGTCTACCCGGCCAAAGGAGAATGAAGGGTGAACGTGTGACAGTTAAGGATACTACTGTGTTGAATGCTTCTGTCATCTTGCCAGGGGTGAATGTGTCTCATGTATTAGTTCACCTTAATCTGACTAGGCTTAGAACCATGTCCTTAGATCACCTTCCCTTTTTCGAACAGATTGTAGATTTGAAAACGTCTAATAAGACTTTGAGTGTAGGATTTTACTTAGCTAGCATGTGTTTCTTGCCGTCCTGGGTGGACTGGTTGTATGTTGTAGGCCAATGATATGTGGACCTACCTGTCTCCGATGGCGGAGGGCAGAGGGGGTCAGAGCAGTCATGTTGACAGATCCTCTGCCAGTAAGGGAAACTTTGACTGTAGAAACACAAGGCCCAAGGAGGACCGCCAGCCAGGTGGCTCACGCCGGTGAAGGTCGAGGGAACATTCCTACTCAGGGTGGGGCTCGGGTGTGTCCCAATGAGCTCCCAGGTGTCCGGTTGGACGTACCGTCAGGAGCACGGGTTGAAGACGCCCCAACTCAGCTGGTATCACCTGTAAGTTGAGTGTGCACACAGATGTGTTCTGTGTTTGTACGCTTTACTGTGTGTTCTGCGTTTGTACGCATTACTGTGTGTTCTGCGTTTAAGTACTAGTACCTTTTTCGAGTTTGTAAGCGCTTTGCTAGATTGATATCACCATGTGATAAGATTATATTCGGTAATCTTTTTGGGTAATTTTTTTTTCTTTGATATGTGTTGGCCAACCTGTATGTTTAATTTTGATTTTTCTGATAATTATGATATGTATCTCTTTTATGATTATGACGTCTCTGTGGACTTATATGTATTTCTTCTCCATAGGGAATGGACTGTTTTTTTTTTTTTGTATGTAATATGATCTTTTGTCAACTGTTATTATACCATGTCTCTACTTACAGAATCTAGGGCGGAGAGTGAGACTGAATCATGTAACGCCTCCCCTGTGATCTGAGAGTAGTAAATTTGTTGCTTAGGGGAGCCTGAGGATTAAAATCCTAAGTTGAGTATTTTTCTTTATATGATTTGTTTTTGCTCAAGGGAATCTTCGTATTTCAGTTGCTATTATGTAACCTTTGGATATTTTGTTCTTAGTTTTTGCTTGCCTAAAGCTGTCAAGATATGCCTTGTTTTAGAATTGTTTGCCATGATTTTTGCTATATATATATATATATATATATATATATATATATATATATATATATATATATATATGTGTGTGTGTGTGTGTGTGTGTATGTATGTATGTATATCTATGTAACCTTTTTCAGTAGTTTGGTTGCTCATATTTACTCACATTTACCCATATGTATTGGTTTTCAGAGTTAATTGCTGTCAATTTTTTTTCTTTTCCCTTTGTTTTGAGAATATAACCTTTTTGCATATATAACTTTTTTGCATATATGATCCTTTTTTGCATATATATTCTTTTTGCATATATACTCCTTTTTTTAATATATAGTCTTTTTGGATATGTAATCTTGTTTGTTTGTTTTTGGCTCCATCTAGACACATTATGTATGTTTTAAGTTGTAACTCACATTTTGCTTATGCTAGAAGGCATAATTACAGTAATGAATTATGTGGATATAGTAGTTAAGATTTTGTAGTTTGTTGCTGTGTGAGTTATTTTATGGAAGTTGAGATTTTACACAACCAGAGCGAGTTGCGGCTAAATAGTAATGTTGGGGTTTTGAATTTAAAGTAAATGGTGACGTGACAAGATTTTCCTTGTTTTGTTGGAATTTATCACAGTTCCAGGGGTAACTGTAACTTGGTAGGGGGGGGGGATTTGTCATGTACACCTTGTTTGTGAATCTCTGTTTGAGGTCATGTGAATGGGTGCTTTGTCAGCTTTCACAGGCGACAAGAGTCTATCTCTATGCCAAATTGAAAACGAAGGGTTTTTCTGCCTAACCCTTATTTTGCAGATTCGATGGGGGGACTTGAGGGAACAACGGCATCAAGCGGGCGAAGACTACCGGTTGGATCCGGCTTGCTGTGACGAATACGATTATGATTGGTCTTTCTCTCATGACGTCATGGGATCACGCCCTGTTACGCCGGCGATGCCCAACCACGCCCGCAGCCATGCTTCAGTTGGGCCTAAGATTTCAAAAAGGGAAGTTATTGTATTTATAGCCCCTTTGCTTGCCATAACCCATACCCTCACTTTTAGACTTAGAAATTATCTTGGACTTTTGGAACTTAGAAATTTCCAGTGGAAACTGTATTAACGGAAATATTAAGTCTTCGTCCCCTGACCGTTATTCACCCAAGTACATTGTAACTCGCTACCATGAAATAAAGAGCACGTATTTTACTTAACACACTGAAAACTTAAAGACTTAATTAAGAGGCTCAGCAGACCTGTGTATGATTTGTGGTTGAAAATATGTTGCTCAATACAAATTAAACTTTGTCTAACCCGCCTCTTGAACAGTATCTTTATTTTAATTGCAAGTACAGTGACAATATTTATAAGTGGATAATGGTGTCTGTTATTACTATAGAAAAAAAAAAACTGTGACAGCTTAGTTCACGTGAGGTCCTGGTCAAGCCAGGGATTCACTTGCCAGTCCCAATATGGCCGCCAGGTATCAAAGTGGCTTCACTTTACCGCACACAAGGCGTCTCATCCCGTTATTCCTCCAAGTGAAAAATAAACCAATTCAACCGGAATGTATGTAACTGATTTCTTTCAGTTGTGTCAAGAGTTAAGAACTTACAAGACAATATTCTGCAAATAGAAAAAAAAATGGGGATTGTAATACAAAGATGTTTGTAAACGTTACCAGGAGACAGGTTTTATCCATCAAAAATCATTATGAATGGTTATATTAATTGTATACTTTGAACTAATTGCCTTTTATGTGTTTTCCTAAGATTTTATAATATAAAATTAGCAACTGGTCACATGTATATGAGTCTTTAGATTTTATTACATCCAATACTTTGAAAAAGTAGCCTAAAATACTGGCCCGATTATTTTAACTGTCATGTGTATAATTCAGGCTACTCTTAATATATACACTGATAGTATTTTCTGAAATAGTTTCTTTGTGTATGTTTAATTTTTCAAGAACCATGAATCACAAATAACTCAAATTCCCTGTTAGTAAAGCACCTCTTCACACGATATTAACGTATCAAAAGGATTAACAGTTTGTGTTAATTCAATTTTCCTTTTTGTTTTTTGTTTTTTGTAATCATGTATATCCAAATGACATATTTAAATCATTATCACATGCATTATTTATAAGTTTCTATTAGATAGTTATACTGTAGAGTTATACGGCCTTCTTTATTTCCCCCAAAAGCCTTAAGGAAGTATTTTGATATTACAATTTACTAAGACTATAACATAAGAGCCATCACACTTCATCAAAACCTCTAAAATAACCAAAGGTTACCTAACGCAGCTCTTGCATATGTCTTGCTTTTCACCATTGTGAAGTTTTAAACGACCAAATATGAAATGGAAACAGGTCACTCAGAGGTCAACACAGCAGTATTAGGTAAGATAACATATACCCAACTTATAACAAGAATGTACAAGGGTGTCACTTTTCACTGAAATTTCCTCAAGTCAATAGTCAATGCTTACCTTAGTTCAAAGCATTATCTGTTGCCTTCGATGACAGAAAAATGTTAATATGGGCTATATTTTTTCTATCATCTTAGAATAGTAATAAAAGAAAAATTTTTATTGAATATTTAAAGAATGAATCTATAACATGCAAAAGACTAACTTTGGATAAAATACCTTCATCTTTGAAACCTTTTTAGAATAAACATTTCTACTGGAAACCCAATCAGTTATTTATTGAATGATAACGTTCTAAATACAGATAATTCCTTCGAATATTGTGTCGTTGCTGACATTTGATAATGCCAGTGTCCGCTCTCTTGAGATGGTCTGGAATTATTCAGTTTCCCATAGCAAAGCTGCAATACATTTCCAAAGGTGTGGAAAAAGAAGGGGAAAAATTCCTACCTTGTTCTTTATTTACGATTTGTTTGTCGTTACATCAGAAAAAGTCAAAACCAGATAAACAAATTCCATGCGAAGCTGACAGAGCTGTACATTGAACATATAAACATGAGATTGAATTGCAACATGGCTTATTCCATTTCAGTGTAAGAGAGAGAGAGAGAGAGAGAGAGAGAGAGAGAGAGAGAGAGAGACAGACAGACAGACAGACAGACAGACAGACAGAGGTGTGAATCTTATTCAACTGTATATTCAACCCAAAGATATTCTTTCTTTGCTATCAGAAGATAAAGGTCACTTCAAAAGGTTGTCTTTACTTCTCTGCAGATATATATCTCGAGATAATGAACTCTCCTTCCCTTTCCTATTTATTATTGTTATTATTATTATTATTATTATTATTATTATTATTATTATTATTATTATTATTATTATTTGTACATCTAGGTAGGACGTATTCTAAAAGTTTCCTCCGTCATTTGATCTCTCACATTCATTTTATTGCAATACTGCAGAGCGGGTTTCCTATTATCAGACTAGATAACGAATCTTATGTGCTTTTTATAAATTTTCTATTTCCTGAGAACTTCATGCCATTTTTAATACTTCACTCATGCTTTTGAATATACAGCTATTACTTCTATCTGTATTCTCTTGTTCATATACATTTATTTATATATATATATATATATATATATATATATATATATATATATATATATATATATATATACATATATATATGTATATATATATATATATATATATATATATATATATATATATATATATGTGTGTGTGTGTGTGTGTGTGTATATATAAATATACTATTTGGAGAAGCATTGGATTTGATTTTAAGGATATTCTCGCTTACTTTTTATTAATAATAATAATAAAAATAATAATAATAATAATAATAATAATAATAATAATAATAATAATAATAATCACAATAATGATAGTAATAATAATAGTAATGATGATAATAATAGTAATAATAATGATAATATTAACAATAATAATAATTATAGATTCTAACTGAATGACAGTAATAAGTCGTTGTTACTTATCCTATTGCTCATGCAAATCTTAAGCCAGGTTGACACCTACGCACTTTTTTCTTGTGACGTCTTGCAACGAGGAGGTCGTGCCACCTCGCAAAACACCTCGTGGCTGCTCGTAACAAGACCTTGCAAGAAAATTGTAAAAATTCACGAAGTTTCTTGGTTTTTAAAACATGTTTACATTTTGCCACGGCGTTGTGCGAGGGGGATGACCTCGCACCACCTCGACAAGCAGGGCAAGTAGTGGTGCCATCCCAGACTGAAGCAGACCCTGTGGACTGAGCTTGCAGCAACCTTTCCCGATTGTACTTTCTTGCAAGTGAGGAAGTTGTTTGAAAAGAAAAGGACAGATTCCAGGAAAATTGAGAAGGAGAGCAAGAATGGTGCCCCAGCAAGGAAAAGGGCACCACTAGAGGATGAAGTCATGATCACCTGGGAGTTTCTCAGGGGACACATAGAACCCGAGAGCACACTATTGAGTTACAGGTTCTCTCCTACCTCGCAAAGGGGCAATTCAGATATAAATGTCGACGAAACATCAAGTGAGATATCTGGTTTGTCTGCTGCATCAATCATCAGGAGAAGGAACCTGAAGATGATGAGCCAGCCATCAGAGACAGTAGCGTCCAACGCAACAGAAGAGCAGACGGGATCCGGAAACGCCATCAAGGAGCTCCCGCAGAAGGCTAATATGCTGACGCAGAAGAAAGAGGTTGAAGGACGTGAGGCCAAGATTCAGGACTTTGCAACGTACCTGTGTTCACGACTGAGAAGAGTGTCCCCCGTGAACTACAAGCTTTTGTTCGGGAAGATGCTGGAGATGGACACAGCCCTGGAAGAACCGTCTAAAGGGACATCTTCCATCCAAAATCCCGGGCAAATCCTAACTCCTCTAATAAGGACACCACAACCACAACCTCTACAGTGGCAACAACCACTAGAGGGAGTCCAGGTAGTAGCGGTGTCCCCTCCTACAATGAAGGCATCATTTCAGCCAATACAGTACCAGCAACAACAGTTCGTGCAACAACCATACCAGCAACAGCAAGCAACATTTTACATCCCTCAGCAACAGCCAGTCCCACCGCATCAACATCTGCAACCACTCCCACCACTGCAGCAAGTTTGGACGCCACGTATTGCAATGCCATTCCCATCTCCAGCAACTGCCTGCACTACCTCGCCAAATACTCCGGTTTCCCGATTTTCTGCTGCCTTAGATATGTTGCCCTCGCTGCCATCCCCAAGCATCTCGAGCATCTCGACCCCCAACGTTGTGTCTGCTATAATAGAGCTGATGGTCACATACCCCAGCCTGGACACCCCGAAGAATGTGTTGAGTGAAGAGAGCGATCACTATTAAAAAAGTCTAAAATGTACATTGTAAATATGAAGTATGTTGCATTTATTTATAAATAACAATATTTTATTTCAAACATAATCTTTCATAATCACATATATTTTCATATAAATGATAGATATTTCTATGTAAAGGATGAAGAAACTATATCATGAAAAGACCTGAAAATTTAAAATAGAATCAAAAAGAGACTTTAAAAAACGTGAAATTTATGAACCAAACTTATCTTGCAATGCCAATGAAAATCAGTAAATAGAAATATAGAATGAAAATCAATATGTTGAAATATGTAATGAAAAGTACAAATTTTTATATATGGAATGATTATCAAACATAAAAAGAAATTTTGCATTTTTTATAACAATATTTTCTGTCAAACAATCTTTTATAATCACATATATTCTACATGAATGATAGATATTTTTATGTAAAGGATTAAGAATTTATATCTTGAAAAGACCGGAAAATTGGAAATAAAATGAGAAAGAGAAACCTTAAAAGCATGAAATTTATTCACCAAACTTATCTTGTAAAACCAATGAAAATCAGTAAATAGAAATATACAATGAAAATCACTTGAAATGTGCAATGAAAAGCATAGATTAATTATATAAGGATTCAATATAGAAATGGCTTAACAAACACGTAAAAAGAAATCTTAGTATGAAATGACAAAGCATTGCTTGCTAAGTCAATGAAAATAAGTAAATTGAAATAAACAAAGAATAGCAAACACTTTAGAAAATCACAAAGTTGAAATGTACAATGAAAATCAATTTATTAACAAAATCTATCTTTCTAAGTCAATGATAAGCAGTGATAAGCAGTAAACTGAAATATACAGAGAATAGCAAAAAGATATACAATTAAAATCACAAAGTAGAAATGTACAATGAAAAGCACAAAATTTTAATATATAAGGAATGTTTAATAAATAGCATTACCAAACATATAAAAAGTAATCTTAATTTGAAATGAAAAATAAAACAAAAACAAAATTGAAAACACACTATACATTTATTAACAAAATCAAAAGTCGATGATAAGCAGTGATATGCAGTAAATTGAAATAAAAAGAGAATAGTGAAAAGATACACAATTAAAATCACAAAGTAGAAATATACGATGAAAACCACTATGTTGAAATGTACAATGAAAAGTACAAAGTTTTATTATATAAGGAATGTTTAATAAATAGCATTACCAAACATATAAAAAGAAATCTTAATTTGAAGTGAAAAAATTAAAAACTTGAAAGCACACTATACATTTATTGACAAAATCATAAGTGAATGATAAGCAGTGATTAGCAGTAAGTTTCAATAAAAAGAGAATAGCAAAAAGAAACAATCAAAATCACAAAGTTGAAATGTACAATGATATAAAATTTGGACTTACATTTTAATTCAGGAAAAGACATTTTATATACATTTAAGGCATCTATTGCGTTGGTCGTCCTCAGGGATAGACATGTCTCTCTTGCCAAGGCACTGCTCCTGCTTCTGAAGAGTCGTAGTAGGCCAAGTAATCTCGGACTGCTATGATTGTCTTGAGTGGTTTGATCCCTTTCGACGCATTAGTTGTTCCATGAGATTTGGTTCCTCCCTTCAAAGTTCCATGCAGCATGTTGTGTTGAGAATCTTCGTGGTCGACATCGTTGGGAGCAAAGGGATAGTGGTCGAGAATGAGATTGTGCAAGATACATCCACACATGGGTATCAGCTGCACTACTTTAGGTTCCTGTTGTATGTGGTGGCGAAGATTCGGAATCTCATTTGCAGAATACCGAATGCAATCTCCACTACACGACGAGCGTGAGACAACCTGTAGCTGTAGATCTTCTCATGGTGAGCCTGGGATGTGTGGGAGTATGGTTTCATCAGCGTTATCTTGTGGGTGAAGGCATCATCTGCTATTATGTGGAAGGGAAGTGAAGTGTCATCATTCATTAGAGTGCTGTCCTCAGGAAATCCCACTCGGTTTTGCTCGATGGCATGATGAAGGTTACACTTGTTCTAAGTTACTCCATTACCAGCACCTCCTTCAGCACCTACATCGACGTACAAGAACTTGTACTTTGCATCTGCTACGGCTCTTAGTATTATTCTGTGGAATTTCTTGTAGTTATAGTATAGTGATCCTCCTTTCCTGGGCTTCTTTGTGGGGACATGCTTTTCATCAAGGGCCCCAACACAATTATGGTAGTTCCACTTATTTCCGAATCCTTCGGCGACTGTCTTCGACTCCTCGGGAGTTTTGGGGCACTTCAGGAATTCATGTTGGAAGGTGTCAATGACGGCTTTGCACACTTCAGGCACAAATCTGCAAATAACACTCTTGTAGACTCTAAAATTATATTGCAGACTTATATAGGCCCCACTTGCCAGGAAGTGGAGGGTGACAGCAAACATCAATCCCACTGTTAGAGGATCTCTCATTCTCGTCTGCTTGCGGTCAACCATCTCAGCAAACAATCCAGGTTCAATCTGGATGAAGTTCTCGTACCCCCTAGGGTCTTCTCGGTGTAGTTCTTGTAGCAGCTGGTCATAATCTCCATGTATGGATCTCCTTGTCAGCCATTCCCGGCACTATGTCGTTCTTCTTGCGCTTCTTCTTCTTTCTTGTTTAAGTGCCTCTGGTTGCTCTTCGGGATAGTTTTCGAGGATATAGGCAGCAGTTACCAAAAGAATACTAGCAATCATGCTGTCTGCCTCCTGTCTTGTGTAGTACTCTTGATCCATCCTCTATGGTGGTTAGTAAAGTAGTGACTTCCAAAGGCATTAAGCACTATATATATATATATATATATATATATATATATATATATATATATATATATATATATATATATATATATATATATATATATACTCGTGGTAGCTCGGATACTTTTTATGTGACACTTCGTGACACTTGAAGTTACCTCACAAACCTCGTGACACCTCGCAGGTACCTCGCAGGTACCTCGCGAGGTACCTCGGAACACTGCGTCATTACGTCGCAAAAGTTCGTAAACACCTAGCCTCACCTCGTGACACCTCGTAAGGAAACACCATGTCCATCTCGCGGCACTACACAAGACATCACTAAACCACCTCGTGACATGTCGCAAGACCTCGCACACTCATGTCATGACGTTGGCAAAATAATGGGTGTTTTCACCTACAAGGTAGCACGAGCCCACGTCGCAGCCAAAAAGTGCGTAGGTGTCAACTTACATTTACCCCTCAACTCTCTCTCTCTCTCTCTCTCTCTCTCTCTCTCTCTCTCTCTCTCTCTCTCTCTCTCTCTCTCTCTCATATAAATCAGAATTATGACCAAAACCTTTTTCCCACTAAATTTCTGGAATGGGATTATGAATTTGTTCATCTTTATTCAACATACTGTATACCTACTGTATTACATCAAAACTCAAATTCTAAAAACTGCAGTCTTTGACTTTTCATGTCTCTGAAAGATTAGCCCACCACTGCTCTAAGTGATGTTAAGAGATGGCGCCATTGCAGTTATATATCAGGAAATTCTTTGGCTTTCACTTGAGCAAGTCATTTGTGTGGGGGATTATTTAAGCCCACATCGTACAGGAAGGTATGGAAAAAGGAGAGCGTTGAGCTAAAAGGAAACACCATGTTTTTCTTAAAACCTCTCATTTTATTAGAACAACGAAGCTCTTAAGTAAACGTAATGAGACGTACATTAAGCAAAAATAGTTACAAAATTCACACTCATAAATATGATGACTTGTAAATATCAAATACCAAATTAATTGTACTTCAATATACACTTCAAGTAAGAGAAACGGAATTAACTATATAACCAGGAAAACTAACAAAAAACCATTGGAACATGAGTTATAAAAGAAAATGGTGGTCCTATTTCAGATACACTATAAGGAAACTCCTTTCAAGTGAATATGCAGAAGACACCTTTCTAAATTCAACATCCTCCCGGCAATAGGGGACGAGGCCACCTATTAAAGAGCACAACTTAGACCTTATCTAAATTATACATGGCAGAAAAATACACAAAAATTAGTAATGCAGTTTTACAAAATAAACACATTAAGCTTTGCTTGACATTCACAACTGCATGACTTACAGTGACTATTATAAATCTAACTTAGTAGGAGGCTTAATTACTCTACTAGACTTAGACTTTGGAAGTACATCATCATCACTAACAGTATGAATAGGCATTTGAGGATTATCACATACATCTTTATCAAAATCATCACAGGATGCATCAGTAGTAATCAAATCTTCAGATCTACCTACTTCAAGATTATACAATTTTTGAATGGGTCTAGTTATATCTCCCTTTTTAGTTTTGAGCCTTCCACTTCTTACGAGTCCATCTCTACCTTTAAAAACATCTACAATAACCCCAAGAGGCCACTTCAATCTAGGGAAGTTATCCTCCTTTATCAACACAAGGTCACCCTCAGACAAATCACATTTTTTATTGAATCCTTTAACAACTTGAGGCAAATTGGTTATATAATTGTTACTCCAAATTTTCCAAAAATGTTCTAGGTTCTTGTTTCTTTAAACTTCTCTTTCATTCAAGTCCCTGGAAGTCACCTTACATGGCTCAAAATTTATTAAGGATTTACAGTGTGGGGCTCTTCCTAGGATAAAATGTGATGGAGTGAGATAATGAATGGAGTCAAGTTCATCACTCACATAGGTCAATGGTCTGGAATTAATACAGGACTCTATTTCTACTAGTATAGTTTCTAATTCACTCTTACTTACATAGTTGAGATTTAGTGTCATTCTCACGGCAAGCTTAACTGACCTAATGAGTCTCTCCCACCAGCCCCCCCCCCCCCCACCAGGAAGCATGAGGGGCTATAAACTTCCATTTGGGAGCCAAGTGGCCATACAGCCTTTGTACTTCATACCTAGCAGCTACAAAAGTCTTTGCATTATCTGAATATATGACACTAGGTAAACTTCTCCTGGCAACAAATCTTATAGCCAATAAGCAATCAGGCAAGGATAAAGATTCTGTAAGCTCTAGGTGTACGGCTCTTACAACACCACAAGTGAACAACAATACATAAAATTTCTTACTAGGACAATCAGCACAAAAGAGGGGGCCTGCATAATCTAAGCCTGTTACATCAAAGGGGGAGAAGCCCTTACTCTTTCTTTAGGTAATGGAGCCACAGGCTGACTACAAGGTTTTGAATCATGCCAACGGCAACTTAAGCATTCCTTTATTACTGTCTTAGCTAATCTCCTCATTCCTATAATCCAAAAGTTATTCCGTAGGGATGAAATTACAGTATCCACACCTGCATGCTTTAAAAACCTGTACTGAAATCTGATCAACAGTTTAGCAAATTGACCCTTTGGAATTATGACAGGATGTTTAGTGTCTTAGTTCAAGTTAGAAAACTCAAGACGTCCCCTAATTCTTAATAAGCCTTTATCATCTGGAAAGGGGTCAAGATTTCTTAATTTAGACCATTGAGGGATAGCCTTTTTTATCCAAAAGTGCCTTTATTTCTGCAGAAAACACTTCTCTTTGGATGCAGTAAATCAACTTCAACTTAGCAAAATCAATCTCTTCAGTAATGAGAGGGCCTGCAACTTTGTTATTACTATTTCTACAATTTATGATAAATCTTAAGACATAAGCTGTAACTCTTAACACCTTGCTTAATTTACTGTATCGATCTAAATCTATCAAAGGGTTGTCTGGCACGCCTTGTACATTAAGACAGATAGCAGTACTTTCTATGCCTATTTCATCTTTATACTTAACTGGGTTACCTTCCCTTTTCTGGTATTGGAATTCTTTTAACATACTTGGCCCATAGAGCCACATAGTACTATCCACAAGATTGTCTGCTAACAGACCTCGTGTTATCAGGTCAGCTGGATTGTCCTTACTTACACAATGTTGCCAGTAACTTGGAGGTGTTAACTCTCTGATTTCCTTTGCCCGATTAGCTACAAATAGGTCCTTCTTACTAACATCTCCTTGAATCCATGACAGAGCAATGGTAGAATCTGTCCAACACCTAACTCTAACACTGTTATCTAGGTTAAGGGTATTCTTCACAAAGTTGACTAATCGTGAACCCAAAAGACATCCCATGAGTTCTAGCCTCGGCAATGTAATTGTCTTTATGGGAGCAACTCTTGACTTAGGGGACTCTAATGACACCTTGTATGAGCAGTTCTCCACAGGCACTCGCAGGTACACACAAGCCCCATAGCCCTTTTCAGAGGCATCACCAAACCCATGTAGCTCCATATGACTAAGCTTCCCCCAGGCCTTTTGTGAAAAATAACATCTATCTATCTGATAATTCTTAAAATGCTGACCACTAAGGAGCCATCTTTGAAACTTTAGCTTCAACTCTGATGGCATTTCTTGATCCCAAGTCAAACCCAGTTTCCAGAGTTCCTGAAAAAGTATTTTGCCATACATAACATATGGACTAATTAATCCTAAAGGGTAAAAAATCTTAGCTATCACACTAAGGATACTTCGCTTAGTAAAGACTACTTCTACAAAGGAATCTGAGTTTATGCCATCAAAGGAGAAACTGTCCAGTGAGTTACACCACTTCAGGCCTAATACAGTATTGGGTTCATCAGAATTTATAAAGGGTTCCTTGTCACATAACTGAGAAGTAATTAGCAAACTATTTGATACAAGTTTTGTAAGGTCTATACTAGCATCAGCTAAAATGCTACGGGCTTCACAAAATTTATCAGCTGCTTCTACAGCAGAATCCGCACCACTCAACCAATTGTCTGTATACATGTTAGCCTTCAAATCTTGCACTACACTAGTTGGGGGATACTTATCCAAATGATGTTTGATTGTGGCATTTAACAGAAATGGGCTCGCTGTGTTACCAAACGGTATACGTGTGAATCTCATGTGCCGTATTGTACCATCGTCTCTTGGCCAAAAAAATCTATGAACATATCTGTCCTTCTCTTGTACACTAATTTGCAATAAGGCCTTTCTTATATCAGCTGTAACAGCAATGGGCCAATGCCAAAAGCGAATGAGCACCTCAACCAAGTCAGGGTTGAGTGATGGGCCTGAGGACAAACAGCCATTCAATGATACACCATTGTAACAAGAGGTAGAGGCATCAAACACAGGTCTTATCTTAGTACTTGAACTACTTAACTTAACTACTGGACGATGAGGCATATAGTACACAGGATTCACACCTGAAATTTCCTGCCTTGGTACCTCTCCTATTATGTGATCAGACTCATAACTATCAAACACTTTTTGATACTCTTTCTTAAGCTCCTTATCGTGTTCTAACTTAACCATTAGCCTACCTAACCTTTTATGGGCTATGACAACATTATTTAAAAGCCTTTCCTTAGCAGAATCATCCTTCCATGGCAGTGCAACCTCATAGCGACCATTCACAAACTTCACAGTACTCTGAAATTCTTTGAAATCTTTGGTTTCACTATAACTTTCAACAAGTTCCCTAGGCTTAACCCCTACAGTTTCCAAATCCCAAAACTTACACAAATCTGAATCTGAAACAGAGGAGATACACAATAATTGTGGTACAGAGTAGGTACAAGAGTCATTGGTTTTATACAGCCTGCCACTCAAGACATAACCAAAGAGAGACTTCATGGCTACGACATGGTTAATTTGGAAGGCATCTACAGGAGAAATCTGTGTCCAGTAGAAATCTAGACCAATCAGTATATCAATCTCAATGGGAGAATCATGGTGGTAATCATCAGCTAATACAACATGAGAAAAAGAGTTAAGCACTGAATCTGGTACAATAGGCCTAACCAAGGGTTGACATATTCTGGGAATCTCCGCAGCAGTAATACGTACCACTTTCTTGTCAGAGTCCCACAACTTTAACTCATAAACATTTCTGTGTTCATTTTTTCCACTACTATGACCACCATAACTAGAGTATGGCATAGGTGCACTAGTGATCCATTGTGGTTTACACTTCTTCACAAATTTGCTACTAATATAAGACCTGTCTGCACCATTATCAAACATTACCTGAGCAGTGACAACAGTACCATCACTACCCCTCACCTGAACTTTGGCAGTTTGTAAAATGGCACAGTTACCACCTTGCCCTGTTAGAAGTGCCACATCGCCAGGCTTGTCACTGCCAATAGCACCTTCCTTTGCTTCATTTTCCTCCTTCTTTAGGTTCATTTCCAGTCTAACACCACACATTAAGGTAGAATGGGCACCGTTACACTTTGTACACCTTGTACGAGATTTACAGTCTCTTGATATGTGTCCACTCTTTAAACACTTGAAACACAGGCCTAAACTTCTTATTTTTTCACATCGCTCCTTTTCACTCAATTCTAGCACACCATAACAGTTTTCTGATTTGTGTTTCTTGGCACAGAAACTGCACATTGTGTTTTCTTGCTTGGACGAAGCATGAAGGGCTGCGGCTGAATACACCTTGTCATTAGAACTCTTATTTTCAATTTTCTTTACTTCACTACTACTCTTTCCCTTAAAGGCTTCAGACCTTTTTAATCTTGAAATTTCCTTGTCTAAGAATGTCAATAACCAATCTAAATCACTCTCATGTCCATCACCATCCCTGGCCCACTCTAGCCGCAGTTCACTTGGCAAACGGGAGAGGATGATAGGTGTAAGAAACACTTCACATTGTTTTCCTGTGATGCCTAGCGCCTCCAAACTGCAGATATGAATTAAAATGTCCTCTCGTAATTTCCACAGCTGTGCCACACCCTTGGGTCCACTGACATTAATGTTGACCTCACCATTTAACAATGCCTGGACATGAGCAAATATAATCCTTTCTGGCTTGTAGTAGCATTCCTTCAGTAGTTTGCAGGCAACCGGGTAATTAGCACTGGTATGAGCTAGTCCCTTCACTACATTCCTGGCATCTCCCTCCAGCAAAGACAGCAAATAAGTGAACTTGCTGATCAATGGAAGGTCTGTTGCATCAATGTGGGAATTATATTGATCCCAGAAGGACTACCATTGGGTCACTTCACCACTAAACTTCGGTAGCTCCAGCTTGGGTAACTTGACATTGGTGATATCTGACTCTCGAGATGAAGACTGTCCACTTATACTGCCAGCTTTAGAACCAGGACACGCTGCTGCTGCTAACTTCCTTATCTGGTCTTCAGCTTGTATCCTAGGCTGCACACTTACTGTTCTAAACTCATGGGCTTCATCCAAAAGTTGTTCTAGTTCTTCTTCAGCTACATCAATTTCTATTGCTTCTTGGACTTCATCAAACTTAGCTAGTCTCTGGTCGTATTCCTTGATGGCATACTCAAATTGACTAATAGTTGTGGTGGAAGACTCCAGAAGGTCACTCAGCACCTTGGAAGCTCTTGTCACCCACCCTCGACATGTCCTCCTTGTCTTCTTTAACTTCTCCATTATCTTCACTGCACAACTTACTTATTTTATTAGAGGGAGTGTTCCCGGGTCTGGGCACCAAAATGTGGGGGATTATCTAAGCCCACATCGCACAGGAAGGTATGGAAAAAGGAGAGCTTTGGGCTAGAAGGAAACACCATGTTTTTCTAAAAACCTCTCATTTTATTAGAACAACTAAGCTCTTAAGTAAACATAATGAGACGTACATTAAGCAAAAATAGTTAAAAAATTCACACTCATAAATATGATGACTTGTAAATATCAAATACTAAATTAATTGTACTTCAATATACACTTCAAGTAAGAGAAACATAATTAAATATATAACCAAGAAACTAACAAAAAACATTGGAACATGAGTTATAAAAGAAAATGGTGGTCCTATTTCAGATACACTATAAGGAAACTCTTTTAAAGTGAGTATGCAGAAGACACCTTTCTAAATTCAACAATTTGTGCAATACTCAAGTAGAAGGGAAAAGATACAAGAACATTGCTCGTTATTTATAGTCTTGCCTGATCTTTCTATCTAGAAACGATGAAGATAATTCAATGAAACTTGCCCCCTGAAATAATTGGGTTTTTAAGACGAAAATTGTAACAAATACTGGGGAAAGTTTGATTCCTGATATTATCCTTCCTAATACAAGTATTATCCAAATTAGTTTTAGGAGCCTTTTATTCCCTAAGTCTCTTTTCAAAGTTTTTTATTAACATCAAAATTGTTGATTTTTCTTTCCATACTGGCTTCATTTTGAATCGAACTTCCAAAGCTAAACCTTATTTAATTTGAGTTTTATTAATTTAGAGCAAAGTTTCCGTCAGCTTCAAGATTCTAGTTTCTTATACAAGGTAATGAGTTAAAATTTATATTTACAATATATAAACGGATTATATAAATTTTATTAACGTTTGATAATTTCGTTAAATTCGGTATTGCATATCAATTGATAATCATTTAAATGATGTTCTAAATCTCTACTTATCAACAGATTTATTCATTTACTAATCTTAAAGGATTTGTAAGGGTCTTACCTTTAACATTTAAGAACAGTTTTCTGTTGGGTTTAATTGTCTGCTATCGGTGAAATGTCAAACAATTATTGTGTAAGTCAAGTCATATCTGATATGAAGGACATTAATTATACTGTTATATTAATTATTTAACTTACATTACGATGGTTATCTTCAGTTTTCAATTAATTTTCAGCGGTTTTTGCGAAGTAGTTGTTAGCTGCTAACGGAGAGGTAAGGTAAATGCAAGTAAATTTTTTTCAACAGATAACGAGCTTACGTACAAGCAGTCGAGAGCAAGTATGTCACACAAGTTCATACAATCTAAACATGCGATGGCAAGCTTAAACAGGTTGTTACATTATCAGTCTGGGAGAGAGCGAGAGATAGAAAAATAAAGCTTTAACATGACATTGTATGTGTGTATGAAACACGTGCGATACAGCTATTAAATGCTGCCGGAATAAGTAAATACCAATGTCACTGGACATATAAACATGAAAATGTGATTTCCGAAATCATTGTCTACTTTAAAAGAGTACCATATATAACTACTTGAAATCACCATGATGCTCTCTAAGATACTCCAAGATACTCTCTAATTGTATGAGAGAGAGAGAGAGAGAGAGAGAGAGAGAGAGAGAGAGAGAGAGAGAGAGAGAGAGAGAGTAATTCATATGACTAAATAGAGAATGAAAATAAGTATAACGATAGTAATTACAATGATAATAATGATGATAAGGATAATAATAATAATTATTATTATTATTATTATTATTATTATTATTATTATTATTATTATTATTATTATTGTTTTCATATTTTTCAAATGATATAGAAAAATATCATATATTCCTATTATGTAAAAATCTGACAGAAATTCTGAAATATTCAGGACATATTTTGCTTCAAGATTTCCAATAAGGGTATACGTAAAGTGATGTAATGAAGATAATTATGACAATACTTGGATTAATTTTATGAAGAAATTTATTTATTTTCGTCACATTCTTTTTTTCTTCCGGCATTAGAATCTCCCCCCAAAGACTGCGTAGAAGATCTCTTAAGAAAATCGTTTCTTATTTTTCTCTATCATTACAGTATTTAAGAAACACAACAACAACAATAAATGCAGTCATTTTTGGTCCACTGCAGGACAAAGGCCTCAAGCCTGTCCAATTATATCTGGGGTTTGGCCAGTTTTCATCACCACGCTGACCAGTGGGGAATGGTGATAGGGGAGATTTTGTTTGATATGATCGTTCACAGCAAAGCTACCTAGTATGGGTGGCTCTAACTGGTATAGATTTGCTGATCATGGTGTTACACAAACACTTTCACCACGTCAAGGTATCACTACTCAGAAACCTTACACAGAATGTTAAATATCTAATATTATTTTCTAAAAAAGAAGACTCGAGAAAGATGTAGTTTTTTTCACAACAGTGATGGCGAATGATTATTACAATCCAATACATTTGTTTCATTACAGTGATTCTAAGTGGTATTATCATAACAAAAATAGTGGCAATGATGATAAAGAGGATTTCACTAATCTAACAGTAATGAGGCTCCAGTGGACGTAAACTTTGGAAAACTACAAAATAATTCGCTCAAAGTCATGTAATTTAAAATTCATTAATTGTTGAAAATTCTTGATTTTTTTATTCACAAAACTTTAATTATCACCTTGAAAGTATGACTCACCTTTTCTGTGTGTGAGAGAGAGAGAGAGAGAGAGAGAGAGAGAGAGAGAGAGAGAGAGAGAGAGAGAGAGAGAAAGGGTGGTAATTAATGTTCATATGTCCATCTAGAGTATAGATAATTTTAATGATACTAGTTACTTCTAAAACCGACAGTACTAAATGAAAACTGGTCTTTATGTTTTAGGTCCATCGTAAGCTAAATAATCAGGTGATATGAGTTTATGTATTCCAAAAAGAAAGTGTCATGACGTCATTTCTCAATAGAGTAAAGGTATCATCAATGTAATGTGTTTAGAATAGAGATTTAATAGCTACAAGGCACTGATCCATGAACGCCTTTTATTGTTATTATTATTATTATTATTATGATTATTATTATTATTATTATTATTATGACCCAAGCTACGAAGCTCAAAGATGGCGCTCTAGAGAGAGAGAGAGAGAGAGAGAGAGAGAGAGAGAGAGAGAGAGAGAGAGAGAGAGAGAGAGAGAGAGAGAGAGAGAGAGTTAAATAAAATCAACAAAAACTAAAACTTAAGCTAACACATTTAGTAGCACAGCTGTTTCCCAGAAATCATCTTTTCAAAATATATCAATATTCAACCATTGGACTTCTCTTAACAAAAGATTTAATATATGCATATTAAACTTGGCCAAGCGAGATTGGCTGATGGGATTTTGATATATAAAAATATTTATATTATATAAAAAAAACAAGTTTTTGTCTCCTTTCTTGCACTGAAATTTTGCAATGATTGATCCCAACTCCAGATTCTAATCGTACATCCAATTATTTTCCTGATATGTATTGCTATTTGATTTTTATTCAGTTTTTAGCTTTCATAAACTGATGTTCCATTACAAAAACATAGAATTTACATCCTTAGCAATTCCTTCAAGATAATTTCTATGAGGCATTTAATATTAAATTGCTATTCCAAGAAAATTTCTTCCTTAAAACATTTTTTTATCAACGCTCTGTAGGAGAGAAAGGGAATGGAAAAACTATCGACCTGACACGGGAGTGCATCATCGATTCGAATTTTCTAAGCTAATTATAACTTTTCCCCTGTACAGTTGACACCCTCCATATTTTCTCATACATTTTAGAATTTTAACAGCTATCTCTCTCTCTCTCTCTCTCTCTCTCTCTCTCTCTCTCTCTCTCTCTCTCTCTCTCTCTCTCTCTCTCTCTCTCTCTTTGAAGTTCCCCGAATTTGTTGATAGATTTCTTACCGTAATTTTTATTGTAAAAATAAGTTATTTTTGCAGCACCTTTGCTCTCTCTCTCTTGATGCAAACCGAAATGATAGGTTATGAATAGTTTCTGGACAAAAAGAATTTTCCCCCTTCAATTATTTGGTTTTTACTTCCAAGATATTTTTCAAATTGGTGAGGTTTGCTTTATTCACCAAACTGTGGTTTGGATACACTCAGTTTGTTGATATTGGCTTTGTACCGCAATATTTCTGTAACAACACAATCCAACAATCAGTCATTAGTTTCCATGCCTTTAGCATCCATCTTCTCCATCTCTCTTATGCTGCTTCCATCACAGCTTCCATACCTGAAAAAATCAAGCTCTTTCCAATCGTTATCTTATATGACCCCCTTTTTAGACTGGCAATAGCTCCCATAATATGAACCTCTTAACAAATACAACAACAACAGCAACTACAACTGTTTTTAGTCCACTACAGGACAAAGGTCTCAGTAATGTCCATTAATATCTAAGGTTGTCCAGGTTTCTTCACCACGCTGGCCAGTGGGGATTGGTAATAGTGGGAGAGTTTCATCCGATCGTTCACAGCAAACCAATTTAGTGCCAGGGGCGTAGGAGCATTTTTCGGGTGGGGGACAAAGTTTGAAAAGGCTCTGCCAGAGGGGGGGTGATGTCTGATGTGCTGATTGCAAGTATAAGAACATATCCCTGAATTCGACAGGTATATATACAGTGGACTCTTTTGATAGCCCGATTTATAAAGTCGTCTCTCCAGGCATTGTTTGGCACAGGGCATAGGTTCGAATCCTTGCCCAGCCAGAGGCAGTTATCAGAAACGAATATCCAGTTGATATACATTCCCAAGGGTAAAATAAATTCGATATCAAAAGCCATTGTGGTTCATATTTACATTGATTAAAATCACGAGCATTGGTGTTACATACAGTATTTATATATATATATATATATATATATATATATATATATATATATATATATATATATATATATATATATATATATATATATATATATATATATATATATATATATATATATATTCATATATACAGTATATATATATATATATATATATATATATATATATATATATATATATATATATATATATATATATTTATATTTATACATATATATATATATATATATATATATATATATATATATATATGTATATATATATATATATATATATATATATATATATATATATATATATGTATATATATATATATATATATATATATATATATATGTATATATATATATATACAGTATATATATATATATATATATACATATATATATATATATATATATATATATATATATATATATATATGTGTGTGTGTGTGTGTGTGTGTGTGGGTGTATATATATATACATATAAATGTATATGTGTGTGTATATAATGAATAATTCTCATATATAATCAATAACTTAATGCAGCATCCACACTTTACCTATATAAATGTATATGTGTGTGTATAATGAATAATTCTCATATATATTCAATAACTTAATGCAGCATCCACACTTTACCTATATAAATGAACATTGCCTCTTTTTGTTAAAGGTATACTCTGTCTCTTTTTTTCCTTTTCATTTGCAGAGATCATCAGCATCTTTGTCTCGTAGGTGGCTTCTTTACTCCTGAGATATCTCTCTCTCTCTCTCTCTCTCTCTCTCTCTCTCTCTCTCTCTCTCTCTCTCTCTCTCTCTCTCTCTCTCTCTCTCTCTCTCTTTGAACTTGTTTGTCAACAGACGCTTTGAGTGCTCAGCAAACTTTCTCGATTATTTAGAAGATACGAAGTTTTTCATCACCTAGAATTGACTGAAAGCTGTGCTAAGGCTCAGTGATCAGTGCTGTGACATTAGTGTGTTTATGAGTTTTTGGACTTAGCATTTATTTAGGATTAAAAATGTCGTTCACTCGGCCATAACACTACGTTCAAGTTTTTTTCTATACTGCGCATGCGCAGTGCTGTATGTGTGACGTGGGTATCCTCTTTATGGCTACGTCATTGTACCAGAGAAACGAATTCAGATACGGCGTTATTAAAACCCCAGATGCTAATAACTATGGAATTCTCAGTACCTGGTACTCTTGCTGACTTTCTTGCTTTATATGATGATAATGATGTAGAGCATCTGCTTACACAGGAACACTGAACACTTGTCTCTATTTGACCTCAAAAGTTGATCTCTGCTGGTGCAGCCCCTAGCCTGGTAGACCATAACCCTATCTCTAACAAATGATGCATGTAGCATGATTCGGATAGCAGTTGTGAACCATCATCCCCTACTGTTAAAACTACAAAGTATGATGCTTCTTTCTCTCAAAGTGAAGTTCTAAATCATTCCCTGCCTCGACTTGCTATTCAGACTATACTTATAATGGATACAAAACCTGTTCTCCCTGCCTTTGCTCCGCGTGCTGAACACATAAAGCTTCTATTCAGGGAGAATCTGGGGGTTAATGTAAAGCTTTGCTGGCTATCGGAGGTTACAAAGATGTTCTGTAAAAATATCTAAGGTCACTTCTCGATTTGTATACATATCGAGGCCTCACCTAGGATGGTGAGGTTCTGTCCCTTGTGTTAGATGTTCCGAATACTGTAAACAGGCCTTGTAAGTTCCTTATGTATCTCGTCACTTGATATCCTGTGGCTGTAGACCCTTCATTAGCTAAGGAACTGACAGGAGTATATACTGTACGTTACTTCCTACAGGATGGGAAGCCCATCAATCGTATTCCTATTACTTGGAGCCATCCAGATCTAGCCCCGCCTTATGTAAACTCCTCTTTCCTCCCTTATTTACTGTCATGTGAACTATGCAAAAGGCTGGACAAAAAGACATGGTGCTTCAAATGCTGGGGTATTGGTCACATCTCACAATAATGTGCTACCCATGAAAAGTGTGCATTTTGTGCTGCTGAGCACGACAGTCAGACCTGCTCTCATCGCTCCCCCCCCCCCCCCCCCCCCCCCCCGGTACCACCTACAGTGGTTGACACTGTCTCGCCATCAACATCACGTTCATTACCTCTGCCTACACCGGGCACCTCGCATTGGAAATGCCCAAGATGTGACAAGCCTGAAGTCAATGTGTGGCATGGTTGTGCCAGACAATCATGCACTGCATCGAACCACCATATTACACAACAGCTACCATCGCCATTAACCCCATCCACTGTTACTGCCTTCTCGCAAGTTTATACACTTTGTAATGCTGTAGATGTCCTCAAGTCTCAGAGTGACTCCCTTACAACACGTTTTGAAGCCATTGAATGTCGTTTAGAGAGCATGGATACTCGCATCGACAGTCTTGTAGCCTACTTTGACCATCCAACTAAATTTTATACTAATGACACCACACTACAATCTTTCGTTGAAGCTCAGCATGTTGTTATCACATCAGTTACTACACTCACTGAGAAACTTGACTCGATTGCTACAATTCTTTAGTGTCACTAATCCCCATACAGGACATTACCACGGAATACGCTGCCCATTCATACCCATGACACCACTGCCTCTCCCTCTAGTCACCGTTCTTCCAAGGGACATGTTCGATAACCAAATGAAGCTTAATATTATCTTGTAGAATGCCTGTAGTATTACAAATTGAGAAAAAAATTTCTGCACTTCAGGGAGTTGCACATAGTCACCACCCAGACATTATTCTAATTCAGGAAGGTTTTGTTAGTAATGCTCAGCCTAAGGAAGAAGATCCCTCCCTCACTGGCTATGTGTCCTATATCCATCTAGTGAGACGTGGCCTCATAACCTATATGCGCACTTCAATCCAGCATAGATTTCTCCTAAACTCTGAGGATGGAGATACAACTTTTCAACTATTTGAGATTACTGATGGCAGAGGCACCGTATGACTGTGCAATGTTTATACAGCACCAGGAAAGATAAATACAGCCAAGCTTCCAGCCCCAACTCTCTGTGGTATGGTTTACATGGAAGATTTTAATGCCCGTCATCCAGATTTTGGAGATCTTGCTGGCACTGTGAATCACAACAGGAACCTACTTCTGGGATACATTCATCAAAATCAACTAACACACTGTGACACCAGTGGATCAACGCACGCACGAGGTGGTACTTTGGGTCTCATCTTGACCCGCAGACTCGTACCATCCCGAGTCAAATGTGTAACGGTTCTGACGCTCTTCTCTGATCACATTGGTCTCAGTATCCATTATTCCCTTCCCACTACACGTAATCCAATACAAAATCCCACTTGCATCACAATTCCACCTAAGTGCCAGCCTACGTACATCTCATATATGACTAACCTTCTTACAACATTTCACCTCCACTGCCCTGAGAAACTTTACTCCTTACTTGTTAGCACCACACATGCTTTCCAAGCATAAGACATCAGAATGCCATATATCAGCCGTCGTGCTGGTGCCATGACACTGGATAATAAAATTTTTCAGGCAGAGAAGAAGGTGATGGATGATGGCCTTGCCTTCATGAGACAACCAAGTCCTGAGACTCTGCACCAGTATTAACTATCAAGAGATGCTCTGGTTGCTCTACAACATTGTGTAAAAACAAATTCCTGGCACAAATTAAGAGACAGCATCAACCATCAAACGAGCATCGGTTCCATGTGGCACCTCATCAACAGGACTGTGAAGAAGAACCACCAAGTGTCCTCCACCAGAGCTCTGCTCAGTATGCACAGGACCTTATTAATGAGTGGTCAGCACAGTCACAAACCATCAACCTTCCAGCTCATTTACAAGACTCTCTCTCCTCAAAAGACGAAGGGCACGTTCGTCTCAGTTCTGCCTTACTGGGCACTAATAAAGAGGACAATGTGCCCATAACAAAGGAAGAGCTACCATGTGCCTTAGCAAGGAGTAAGAAGTCAGCTCCTGGTGATGATGGCCTCACCTACGCAGTCCTTTACACACTCCACACTCATAAAATTACCCGGTAACCCGCTCCTCAGGCTATACACCTTCTGTCTCTGCTTGGGATATGTGCCCCTAGAATGGACTCATCGTACAATTTTACCCATTCACAAGCCTGTCACTGACAAATTCCGACCAATCTCCCTCACCTCCTGTTTCTGCAAAATATTTGAACGTATTCTCCTCTCACGCCTTATGTTCCAACTGCAAAATAAGCTTTCGTCCAGAATATACGGCTTCCTACCCCAACGAGGAACACATCATTGTCTCGTAGAGCTCTACACTCGTCTCTCCCCAACCAGTGTTGTAGCCTTCATTGATTTGAAAAGTGCATTTGAAGTTGTATTTAGCGAAATTATTTTAGACCAGCTTATTGATTTTGGAGTGAAAGGAAACCTTTTGAGATGGATACGTGGCCATCTACGAAATAGAATCTCTCGTGTGCTTTTTAAAGGAGCATTGAGTATTGCAAATGAACTGAAACTTGGTACTCCACAAGGGGGAGTACCTAGTCCTTTATGTTTAATATTCTCCTACATCGTCTTCTTTCCTTACTTCCAGATACTGAAAATACGACCATCTCTTGCTACGTAGATGATATATGCATTCACTCAACATCTCTGGATCACTTGCAATGCTTCCTCTCCTTCTATGAATCAGCATCCTCCTGTTGTCTTATCATCTTCCAAGGAAAATGTAAAATCTTCTCCTCCAGGCCAACAAAGAATCTGCCAAAATTTACCATGGAGAACAGTGTTCTACCTATGTGCACAAAGTATATTTATTTGGGAGTGCCAGTGCGAATAACATCTTCCATTTCAACAGAACAGAGTACATCCCATTGTTACAGCGACGCCTGAATCCTCTCAAATGGCTTACTAATTATTCTACAGGAGTATCTATCCCAGTCACCAGAACCATATACATTGCTCTCATCCACTCAGTGGTAGATTATCTGTTCCCTGCACTATGTCAACTCTCTAGATCAACTATACAGCCTCTCAAAAAATTCAAGAACCAAGCAATGAGGCTCATTCTAGGTTTTCCAGCCTCTACTAGAATTGTAAACATGCAACATGAACTCTGTCTCCCTCCATTTGTTAAGAGGATATACTCCAATGTCACCTATTTCAATATCAAATGCCTGTAGTACCCTCAACTGTCTCCTCACTACTCACACATCATCAGGACTTCTCTGGATCTAGATGCACCTCGTCCACAACTACTCCAAGGAAGAAGTACAGTAGTCAGTACAGTCTGTTCAAGCATCCAGGACCTTAACATCAACATTGTGGCAGAGGATGTAGATCATAGCCTTGCACCCTGGCTGTCTCCTGTGCCGGCAGTCTCTTACACTCCAGTCTCTAAGACTGACTTGCCTCAAGTTCAACAACAATGTACATTGGACACCATCAACGACTATCCTCGTCCCTCAGTATAGCCCATCACCTCTACACAGATGGCTCCCTGTAGCAGGATGATAGTGTTTGATGTGCTGTTTTCTCCCCACTTTGTAACCCCCTCCAGAAGGCTGGACAGGCCAATGCCTGCCAAAGTCATCAAGCTTCATATATTGTGAACTACATGGACTTCTAGATGCAGTTATTTTAATCACACGGACCAAAAACTACGGCTTGATCATCTGCGACTCGCAACCAGCACTTCAAACACTCTCATCACACAAACCAGCATAACAACACCTGGTTATATAAATACTTAGGCAACTAAATATGGCCAACATGAGCTCACTGGTAGTGCACTTCTTGTGGATTCCTTCTCTTGTGGGTTTCCTGGCTAACAGCATAGTTGACCATTTCACAAAGGCTGCCTGTTAACTGGATCCTCCAGAGACTGATGCTCCCACTCCATCTCTCCTGTGCTGCGAGACAATAGTGCGCCATGCTGGCTGCTCACCTACCAATCATCGTAGTAATGCTGAGAGAGCCACCACTGTATCAATGCAGCACTATGACCCCTTCCTTCCTCACCAACACAAGTATCACTGCAATGGACTCATGGTTCATCGAAATAACGTAGTTTGTGCGTATCTTCGGCTGGCTGGAAACCAGTTTGGCAGGCGGCTGAGCAAGATGGAGTTCCTCTCTTCTTCTCCAGTTGGTTATGTGCTGCACGCAACCCCAACACCCTGGAACACTATTGCCTGGAATATCCACTTATTAGTGACCTATTACCACAAAGACTCACAGTAGCTGATGTATGTAAACAATTATTAATAGATAATAATTTGTTTCATGAAATCCACATGTGCCATCTTCACTTTGGTGGATATTGAACAATCATTACCTTTTACTAAATCAACTGTCTTGTAATATTAAATAAAGATAGATACAACCCACCTACGAAATCAAACTAAATTTTGTTTTGTATTCCATGTGAATTCATTTTGTATAACCTTTAATATATAGATGTGAACTAAATTGTTGTTACTATGTAACTAAATGTCTGTCTTTTTTTTATTTATTTATTTATTTTATTTCGTATGAATTCTTTTAGCAGAGATTAATTACTTTATAGATGAAAACAATATTATTGTTACCATGTACCCAAATGTCAGAATAAATTGATTAAAACAATCTCTCTCTCTCTCTCTCTCTCTCTCTCTCTCTCTCTCTCTCTCTCTCTCTCTCTCTCTCTCTCTCTCTCTCTCTCTCTCTCTTTCAACAATTTTTCAGAGTAAGTTTTTTTTTAATATTTACGATTGCCTATCATTGACTTAGGAAAACCATGGTTGTTATTGGTAAAGGATAATATTGTATATATATATATATATATATATATATATATATATATATATAAAATATATATATATATATATATATATATATATATATATATATATATGTGTGTGTGTATATATATATATATATATATATATATATATATATATATATATATATATATATATATGTATATATATATATATTATATATACATATATATATGTATATATATATATATATATATATATATATATATATATATATATATATATATATATATATATATATATATATATATATATATATATATATATATATATATATATATATATATTTACTTAATGGGTTCTTTTAACCTATATTGAACCAAGAAACAGCTTTATTTACACATATTTACTAAGAAAATGATTATAAAGTTTATTTTATAACTGATTTGCACTCTGGAACACCCTTATTATCAAGCATAAATTCACAGGTGGATGACGCGATACAGTTATGACTAGTACAGAAAAATGTGAACTTTTTTTTTTTCATTATTCGATTTGTCTATGTTGATTACGCTGATTATAAGAACATCAAATTACACCATAGCCATACACCTTCTGGCATATTGATATGTTGGTTGAATATTGTCTGGTGATTTCATAATACCACATACCAGGAATGATATTAAAATCCATGAATTAGTGATGTTCATTATCCCTTCCGATGTCGCCAATTTTTTTCGGTGGGGTTTAACGATACGTTAATATTGATAAAGTACATTTAATGTGCTAAAGGTTTGCATTACTCTGTGGCTTTGGGCTTCCAACTGAGCGTCGAGCGTCTCGTAAACAATCTCACAAACCAAAACATAAAAGTATACATATGAGCATCGCTCTCAAAAGACTTAAATCCTACTGCAGTACAAACATAAAAAGAATCACATCCCATCTTTGAGGTAATTAATAAATGATTAAACCTTAATATCAAAATACATTATTTCAGTTATGAACAATGCTTAAACATGTTTTATCAATGCAATATAATGCAATGTTGCGCTCAATAAATGTAACATTTGAGGTAATACAGTACATTATTACAATAATACATAACAGTCTCCTCCCGCTTAACTTGACATTGTAAAAATCTTTATAAATCTAATCTCTCCGGGGGCTTTCCTCTACTAATCATATTAGGAAGCACTCTAACCTCATCTTGTACTGGTACATGAATTGATTCTGAATCTACATTTGATGTTGGAGCATCTTGGTTAATATTGACTCATTTGATCTAACTACTTCTGAAAGTTTTCCATCTCTAACATTAACATGCTCTACTGTATATCTGTTTAATGGCTGTAATTGATCAACATGACGTTTTATAATATTTCCACCAATTTGAACATCATAATGTAAATTTCCTATCTCTCTTACAATCTCTCCTGGTACCCACTTCTCTGGAGTGTTGTACCATCTTACCATGACATCAGATAAAGGCAAAAAATGTATTACATTAGGAAGCTTTACTACTTGTTTATACCCTTTATCTTCTAAATCACTTAGCAAACTTGGATACAACAAATCTAACTTACACCTAATCCTCCTCCTCATCAACAAATTTGATGATGTCACTCCTGTTGAGCTGTGCGGCGTTGTTCTATAAGACAATAAAAACCTTGATACATGTAAAAATGTGTTACCTGAATTTGCTTTTCTACACTTCATATTGTGTTTAAATGTTTGAACAAACCTTTCAGCCTCTCCATTGGTAGAGGGATGATACGTTGCTGAAAATGTATGTTTTATTCCATTGACGTTACAAAATTTTTAAAACTCTTTTGAGGTAAATTGTGGACCATTATCTGTAACAATTCTTTCTGGAATACCATGTGTAGAAAAAATTTGCATTAACTCTTTTATTGTGGCATAAGACGTTGTTGTCTTCGTTGGAATTACTTCTGGCCACTTACTGTAAGCATCTGCGACTATCAAAAACAAATACTGTAATTTAAAAAAGGACCTGCAAAACCTATATGCACTCTTTGCCATGGATACCTGGGTAACTCCCATGGGTGCATTCTAGCGAAGTGAGGATTGTTCTGTTGCATAACACAATTCATACAATTCCTTATATAAGATTCCACATCTTCATCTACACCTGGCCACCATACAAAAGTTCTTGCAATTGACTTTGATCTTACAATACCTTGGTGATCAGCATGTCTTTCAGACAAAACCTTATTCCTCAGTGAATTAGGAATAACTACCCTTGAACCTCTCATCACTATTCCTAGTGTTACACTCAGTTCATACCATATATCCTTATACGGTTTACAATTTTCCTCTTTTCCACATAAGTCCCTACCTGTCATTAAACTCTCCAAAACCTTACTAAGAACTGAGTCTTTCTTGGTACATCCTTTGCTGTAATGGGTACATCATATACAGAAATTAACAGAACACTATCATCATACTCCTCTGGTGCTTTGTCTACGGGTAATCTGGATAAAGCATCTGCATTACCCATGTTTGATGTTGGACGGTATTCTATATCATAGTAGTATGTGGCTAACCAACGTAGGTAAACTTGCTTTTGGACCCAATATTGCTAATAAAGGTTTATGATCTGTAACAAGTGTGAACTTTTTCCTACCATAAAGATACATATGAAATTTCTTTACTCCATACACTAATGCTAAACCTTCTTTTTCTATTTGAGAGTAATTTCTTTCTGCCTTGTTCAATAGTCTAGAAGTGAATGCAATTGGTTTTTCTGTTCCATCTGGCATTACATGAGATAATACTGAACCCAAACCTATGTTTGATGCATCACATACTAATTTAACTGGTAAATCCATTTGATAATGTACTAGGAATGTAGGTGATGTTTTTTCCTGTTTGATTCTTTCAAAAGATTCCTGACACTCTTTTGTCCACGTCCATTCTACACCCTTGTTCAACAAATTATACAATGGATGTGCAATTGTAGACAAATTCTGAATGAAATTCCCATAAAATCTTACTAAACCTAAAATTTTTTGTAATTCCTTAACATTTTCTGGTACTTTTGTTGATTGCACAGCTTTAATCTTCTCTTCAGTTTTGGGAATTTCCTTTCCATTCATTACAAAACCTAAGTATTCCAGTGAATCAACTTTTAAAATACATTTGCTCTTATTTACTCTAATATTATGTTCCTTCAACTTCTTCAGAACTGTTCGCAATCTTTCTCTATGTTCTCTTGCGTCTTTACCAGCAATTAAAATATCATCTATAAATATGAATACTCCTTGCATTCCTGAAAAAATCTTATCCATTGTTTGTTGCCATATAGCTGGACTACTTGCAACTCCATAAGGTAATCTATTTAGTTTAAACAAACCTAAGGATGTATTTACTGTACATAATTCTTGTGAACTCTCATCCATGGGAAGCTGTTGAAATGCTTGTCTTAAATCTAACTTAGAAAAAACAGTATATCCTGACATAGTTGCAAACGTGTCTTTTGGATTTGGTAATGGATGTTGAGCCACTTCAGTTGTGGATTCAACGTTACTTTGTAAAATCCACATAACCTAACCTGACCATTTTTCTTCACAATAGGTACTAATAGAGTAGCCCAATCTGAATATGTAACCTTTTCCCATGAACCTTCATTTTCTAATCTCCTGATTTCTGTTTCAACTGCACCTTTCAATGTATATGGTACTGGTCTGGGAGCACAAAATCTAGGAGCACTGTCAGGTTTCAAAACTAAAACTGCCTTTGCATTCTTTACTGTACCTACTTTATCTTCAAATACGTCTTGAAACTGATATGATATTATCCACAGACATTTTATTTTTGTGTTCATCTTGCCTACCTGTAACCTTCAAAATACTAGGCCAATCTAGTTTCAAATACTGTAGCCAATCTAAACCTAGCAAAGTTTGTCCTTTACCCTTTACTACTGTTAATGGCATTCTCTCTAATTTCTGTTCTTTGTACTGTACTTCTATGTTTGAAGCACCTATTACCTGAATATCAAAACCATTATAACCTTTCAAAACTCTATTTGTACCTTCTAATAACAAATTAGGAATGCGTTTAGCTGTTTTCTCAGACATAATTGATACATCGGCTGCTGTGTCAACTTGCATCGAAATTGGTTTACCATTTTTGGGCTCAGCCATGTCGTCCTGATGGAAGGTTCCTTTAGGCAGCTTTCTAAGGGATATTTAGCTACAGTGATACTCCCAGAGAATTGACCATAGGTCTCAAGATTTCTAACTCGTGGCGCGAGTATCCTTAAGAAAATTCTTAAGGATATCGCATAATATCAGGAGACGTATTTCTTGATACGACACATGACAATCTTCACCCCGAATAGAGTTTTCGCTCTGAGGGGGAAGAGTGGTGAAAATGAAGGGGAGCAGTCATCAAGGTTACCCAGTGGATCCCCTTTTCTGTACTACTACGCAGTAACTCATTCCTTTTGTAGTAGTGTATCTCCTGCTCGCTCTCGGCGTTTTGTTACTATTTCTGGAATATTATCATGCATTCTCCAGCATCTTCATCCTCGGGAAAGTTGAGTATTTAATCTTTCCTGTGTATAATTTTTGGCTCCCTTCTCACAGTTAAATTAGCATAATCTAGATGTGTTTAGCGGAGCACAGCCATCACCAGAGGCGGCCATTTTGGACGCTGTCGTACGCCATAAATGCCACATAGCGTTTACGCTTCGAGGGGGAAGTTTGTGGCAAGTTATGGGAGGAGCCGTTACAAAGTTCTCCTCCTCTGTTACTGTTATGGTACTCAGATGACGTCATAAACGATGCCATGTTGGCCGCCATCTTGGCTGACGTCATAACCGCGTGCCTTCTCCATTCCTTCTCTTGTTGTGTCTATGACCAGGTGTTTTTCCCAGTTGTTCGATATTATCTACCAGCATGTCGCAATCTTCAGCCTCTTCTGCCCCTGGAAAGTTGAGTACCATATTCTTATATTGTATTAATCAGCTCTGGCCGTAAAGTAACGCCTTTTTATCTTTCAATACTGTGTTTTATGGCGGAGCTGTTGCCTAAGCCGGAGGCGTCCTGACGCTGTTGTTCGCTTCTCATGCTTTATTTAGTTAGCCAGAACAACTTTCCCAGTTTCATAACTAATTATCAGTATCAGTTATTTAGTCTTCAATGCTAGGAATTAGTTATATTATGCCGATAGTATTCGTTATTTCGGCGAGTGTAGGTAGCCGAATTTAAGACGCTCGAGTTGCTAGCCCATCCCCTAGGCTCGATAGTCTAGGCGTTTTAGTTTACTTTCATGCATGGTATAATAAGTGTTCCTAGTGTTAATCTATGAAATGAAGATTTTAGGCATTTATACATATGAGATTCAGTGATTGCACATGGTTTTTTCTCCTTCTAGAAAGTATACAAGGGGTTTTGATGATCTTGGTAGTCTATTCCCTTGCCCTAACCTACGGCTTAGGGCTTTTGTATCCTTTTAAACCTCCCCGGTTACCTTTTCACTAAGGTAATCTCTCCTCCCTCTGAGGTAGCCTAGGCTACATCCTAGCCCTCCTTACCTTGAATCATATTCAAGCAAGGTTAGTCTAGGATTTTCTTTCCCTGCCCAGAGCCATAGTTCATGAGCATTGAGTTGGGGTCAGAACCTCAGAGTATCAGTCGTTTGCCCCCAGCTACCCCATTAGGTGAATCAAACTCTCCTTTTGGTCTCCGCTGGGCCACACCTGGTAGGATTACGACCCTTCCTCCCTGTGGCCTGGCGAATTGTCCTACACCTGCCTTCTCCGGGCTAGGGGATATGCTTCCCCTAGCCTAGGTTAGGCAGGCCCTGGGATTCTGTTTCTTTATAGTTTGGGATGGCACGGCCATGCCGTCCTTTTACTGTACAAACCTACCCTAGGCTGGAGAATGAATTCTTCCTATACCTGGGATGGTGCCGGTACTGAAACAGAACCCCCTTTAGAGTGTTGGGGAAGGCGTACACCAACCCCCACACTCCTTCTCAGGACCCTGTACTCCTCCCCCTCTGTCCTTTGGTGATGGCTTAGCCATCGCACCTCTGTCCACCGTCCTACAACTCGACTGAGTGCCGGCGGGCTGTGAGGTCGGCCCGGTCCTTTCGCCTGCTAGTCCGAACTACTAAGCTTCCTGGTTATAGTTGAACTATGGGATAGCGTAACGACAGGTCGGTCTGCCGGCGGAAGACCTCCCTGCTATCTTAGAGGGTTCTTCGGTCTTCCCTTGGACCGCCATCCGCAACCCTAGTTGCGGCTGGATGGAAGCCTGATCATACTCTTCCTTCCATTTGAACCCTCCTTCACGAGGAAGGCAAGGTTAGGGTAGTGAGCTGCCGCCCTTCCCTCTTCCTTCCTCTATGCTTTCTCTCTCTCTTAATCAAGTGCCGGTCCACTGTCGCACAACTCTGCCAGCAACAGCCGACAGCTTAGCCTAGGTCTCCTCTCTGTCTCATAGATTGATGTCAGGGTTGGAGTACCTACAGCCGGTTGCCTGCCGACTGCTGGTGGCCGCCGACATGTCGGCGATCTGCCATCAATTCCCGAGGTTGTCTCCCTTTCCCCACCACATAGACTGATGGCTGGAAGGAGTTACCCTCAATCGGACACTCGCCGGCACCCGGTGTGCTTCCGACGCGTCGGCAGGCTGCCGGCTCCACCTAATTCAATTACGAAAGTGGACTGTCACCTTACTCTACCCCCCTGGCAATGCGCCGGCAGTGTCTATTGTATGGCTGTATACGATAGCCAGTACGTCTATGGTATAGTACATACCCTAGACAGAAAACTATGGTGTATAGTTATGCAGTAAATACTTTCTAGCATACTCTATGCATCCATACGCTGTCCCTTGCCGGGACCTATTCGAATTGGGGATAATTATTTCCCCTTTATCACTATGCTGAATGAACTCAGCTCTCCCCCTTTCACCACTGCTAATACCCCGGAGGAAGTACTAGCTGTGCTACTCTATCCCTACTGGATAACTTCCCCCTTAGGGCTTACTCGAATGAAAGCCCTAGAGTTAGTAGTGGTGTAAGGTCGCGGCAATTGGCTGGGCGGGATTCACAAGTATGTGTCTTTCCTGCTTCATTTCCAGCTTACCTATCCTAAGCTTACACTTGGAAAGGAATCTTATACTGTAATTGAGATTACTTTAAGACCAATCTAAGATTACTTGAAGTCCATAGTAATCGACTTCCAAATATTCATGTACCCCTTTCTTCTTTACAGGAGGAGTACATCCGGTGTGAGAACGCCTTTTGCAGCGTTCGGCGCCGTGACTTTTACGGCCACCTGGCGTGCCAAACCCACGCCAGCTGCTCCGTCACCCAAGGATCTCTGAGATATTGGGACCCGCAGGTTTGCACAGTTTGCAAGGACCTGCTCAACGAGGCGTTCGAGGCTCCCCCGTCAGCAGAGTCAAGGGACATCGCTCGCGAGAAATTACGCAAGTGGGTGCGTGGTTTCCAGAAGAACGCCACGGGGCCCTATCTCCCTAGTGAGAAGATTTAGAGCTTTTCTCTTCCCTGAGGCATCTGCGGATCCCGTCATCACCAAACCGGAGATCCCTTGTGTCCAACTGCCGGTTGATCCAGATGTTTCGGACGCACTCCAGGACATCCACCTCGATGATGATGAGCGGATGTCAGAGGTGTCGGATACCACCGAGAGGACCCTGATGGCCGAGGGTCGAGAAGAGGAACCTACAGAGGCTCGTGACTCCGAAGAAGAAGGCGCCCCTGCACCCTCTATCACTTCCGTAGTTATCTCGGAACCAGTCCCCTCTACATCGTCCACTCCTATGCCCACAAGAGCGGATACACACGTGGATAATTTCCAAGCCTTGATTGTGGTCCTCGATGAGAGGCTCTGCCAGAGGGACGAGGATTTCAAAAAGGAAATCCTCCGTTTAACGAAGCAACCCCAGAGGAAGATCACCGTGAAGGACCTTCCAGCCTACTCTGTGATGAACCCATGGAGGCATGCCGAGCACATGCCTATCACTAGTGGCAGGATCTTCGTAAACGACAAGCTAGGTGTCGTCCCCCTTGAAGAGGTGGAATTCTGGCCTAGCTTCGAGGCATATCCGGACTGCTACATTCACCTCAAGTCTGAACCCGTTTCCAAAGAGGAAACCGAGCCTAAAGAGGTCATTGTGTTTGACCACGCAAAGGCTCAATCTCTGCCGGCCCTGAGCAAGAAACGCCCGTCTTTTCTTGCTCCTACCACCATGGTCTTCCCCTTCGCGGAGAAGTTCCTCCTAGCAGTGTTGAAGGCGGTGGAGGAAGGGAAACCCTGCCCTACATTGGAGAAATGTAGGCCCCTCTCCCTCGCAATACCCCCCGACGACAAGAACTGGAAAGACATGCAGTTAACTTTCTCTGTGGGAAAGTTGGAGGCCGACATCGCTGGACGTCAGTTCAGCGAGAACCTCCCGAAGCTCTCCGAATAACTTCCTCGTTGGGAGCAGGACACGAAAGAGAGGCTGGCCGCCTCCCTTTCCCTCCAGGTGCAAATGGAGACGATGGCTGGGGAACAATGGACCCTAGGCTTCTACATGGTCTTGGCCAAGACCCACCTTGCTACCCTGACAAAGGACTTTTATAGCTTCATCAGGGCACGGAGAGCCTGCAGAGAGTTCGTGTTTGCGAATGCCGCCGTCAAATACGAACCAAGGATCCTGATTTCCTCCAACATTTGGGGGAAATATCTCTTTCCCAATGACCTCGTGAAAGAGATCGTTGACAGGGCCGCCATGGAGAACCGGAACCTTCTCCAAAAGTGGGGCATGTCAGGTAAAAGGAAATCTTCTCAGGATGAGGGCCCCCAACCGAAGAAGAAATCCAACAAGCCTAGACCTCAGCAGCATCAGGCTAAACGCCAGCTTCCGGCAACCGCTGCTCTCCAGTTGGTGGCTCAGCCCCAACGAACCTTCCAACTGGTACCCCAGCTGGTGGTGACTCAGTCATCAGCCTTCACGCCCGCCTACGAAAGGCAGTCGACTACCTTTCGTCCCAGAGGTAGAGGCACCGGCAGAGACTACCTTTCGTCCCAGAGGTAGAGGCACCGGTAGAGACTCCTCTCGACATCCCTCCAGAGGGAGAAGAGGAAATGGAGCAAGCGGCCAAGGTGCTAAACCCTCGGACAACCAGAAGCAATGAGATGCTTCCGGTGGGAGGAAGATTCGCCTTTTCCAGGATCGTTGGACCTTCGATCCCTGGGCTCACAGCCTTATCAAGAACGGACTAGGGTGGAGCTGGGAAACACCACCACCAGCTTTCCACCAATTCTTCCAACACTCCACCCCCGCTCTGGAAGAATATGTCCAAGAACTCTTGAACAAGAAGGTGATCAAGAGAGTAAAGTCCACCAGGTTCCAAGGAAGACTATTCTGTGTTCCCAAGAAGGACTCCGACAAACTCAGAGTCATTCTGGACTGGTCCCCTCTCAACAAGTTCATAGTGAACGACAAGTTCAAAATGCTGATTCTTCAACACATATGCGCCCTACTGCCTCAAAAGGCATACACGGTCTCAATAGACATGGCGGACGCCTACTGGCACATTCCAATGAATCGCCAGACCTCCTCCTACCTAGGCTTCAGGCTTCAAAGAAGACAGTACGCCTTCAGAGCCATGCCCTTCGGGCTAAACATAGCCCCAAGGATATTCACGAAGCTCGCAGAGACGATCGTTCAACAGCTACGCTTACAAGGCGTCCAGGTGATGGCTTACCTGGACGATTGGCTAGTGGGGGCAGCATCAGAAGAAGAATGTCTGCAAGCTTCCACAAAGGTGATCCAATTCTTGGAATATTTGGGCTTCAAGATCAACACCAAAAAGTCTCGACTTTCTCCAGCTCAGAAGTTCCAATGGCTAGGAATCCATTCGGACCTTCAGTCACACCGTCTTTCCATTCCACTAAAGAAGAAAAAGGAAAAAGCAGGATCTGTCAAAAGACTCCTCAAATCCAAACAGATTTCAAGACGACAATAGGAATGGGTGCTCGGCTCCCTTCAGTTTGCTTCAGTGACAGACCCAGTGCTAAGAGCACAGCTAAAAGATGCATCGGGAGTCTGGAGAAGATACGCATCAAACGCTCGAAGAGATCTCAAGGACCTCTGCCAACTCGGCAAAGAACCTGAAAATGTCGGTACCTCTTCAACTACAACCTCCCTCGGTCATTATCCATATGGACACATCGCTTGAAGGATGGGGGGTCACTCCCATCAACGTCAAGTTCAAGGAACATGGTCTCCCCTATTTAAGATGTTTCACATCAACATCTTGGAGGCCATAGCAGTTCTTCTCACCCTGAAGAGGCTGTCTCCACGTCCCTCAGTCCACATTCAACTGACCCTGGACAGCGACGTCATGGTCAGATGTCTCAACCGTCAGGGCTCGAGATCACCCCAACTCAACCAAGTGTTGCTGCCCATCTTCCGCCTGGCGGAAAAGAAAAGATGACACCTCTCAGCAGTTCACCTACAAGGATTCCGCAACGTGACAGTAGATGCTTTATCCAGGACAGCCCCGATAGAGTCAGAATGGTCCCTAGACGCAGACTCATTCTCCTTCATCTCCCAAGAAGTCCCGGAACTGCAGATCGACCTCTTCGCAACAAGCGACAACAAACAACTTCCTCGCTACGTGGCCCCATACGAGGAACCCCGAGCGGAAGCGGTGGACGCCATGTCCCTGGATTGGAACAGATGGATCAAGATTTACCTGTTCCCTCCACCCAACCTTCTGCTAAAAGTCCTCACCAAGCTGAGATCCTTCCACGGAATAGCGGCCCTAGTGGCCCCCAAGTGGCCCCGGAGCAACTGGTTCCCATTGATCCTGGAGTTACAACCCAAGCTAATTCCCCTGCCAGACCCAGTTCTAACCCAACACGTTCAGAAGTCGACTGTCTTCGCTTCATCAAAGAAAACCCAAGACCTTCATCTCATGATTTTCTCTCCCTAGCCGTCAAGAAGAGGTTTGGGATCTTGAAGAAAAGCTTAGACTTCTTAGAGGAATATAAAACAAAATCTACCAGAAGGCTATACGAGTAATCTTGGAAGAAATGGGTGTCCTTTGTCAAGGCTAAAATTCCTACAGAAATATCAATGGATTTCTGTTTGTCCTTCTTCATTCACCTTCATGGACAAGGCTTGGCAGCCAACACAATTTCCACCTGCAAATCGGCCCTGACAAGACCCTTACTATATGCCTTACAAATAGACCTGTCTAGTGACATTTTCAACAAGTTGCCGAAGGCATGTGCTAGACTCGGACCCGCATCCCCGCCGAGACCCATCTCCTGGTCTCTTGACAAGGTGCTCCATTTTGCCTCAAGTTTGGACAATGAAACTTGCCCTCTGAAAGATTTGACTCAAAAAGTGATTTTCTTATTTGCTCTTGCCTTGGGGGCTAGAGTCAGTGAAATTGTGGCATTATCAAGGGAAGAAGGCCAGATCCAGTTCGCAGAAACAGGCGAGCTCACCCTCTTTCCTGACTCAACGTTTCTCGCCAAGAATGAGCTACCCACCAAAAGGTGGGGTCCCTGGAAAATCTGCCCTCTGAAGGAGGATATCTCTCTGTGCCCAGTGGAGAGCCTAAAGGTCTATCTTCGAAGAACTTTGGACTTCGGTGGAGGACAGCTCTTTAAAGGGGAAACATCGGGTTCTGATTTGTCACTCAAACAACTAAGGGCGAAGATCACCTACTTTATTCGCAGAGCAGATCTTGACAGTACACCCGCAGGTCACAATCCCAGGAAAGTCGCCTATTCCCTGAATTTCTTCCAGTCAATGGACTTCGAAAGTCTTCGCTCATTCACAGGCAGGAAGTCTTCAAGAGTGTTTTTCAAACACTATGCGAAGCAGGTGCACAAATTCAAATGCTTCGTGGTAGCTGCAGGTAGTGTGTTAAAATCTGCTGTTTAGTGCTGCGATGAATAGTGAGTTATTTGGGACTCTAACTCTAAGGGTGTCTGTGTTGACCCTAGTGCGCAACATAGTGAAAATAGTGCCACCGAGTGACACTACGGACTGTTCTTATACTAAGGTGAAGTCACATAGACTAAAACCTTTGTGCCACATGTTCCAAACATGAAGTGTATATAAGACATTCTAGAAAGACTATAATTCTTATGGAATTAACACGTGTGATGGCAAGTTTTCCTTTTCAGATACTACATCTATTTCTATTAATGTCCCAAGTCTATGTAACTGATTTGCATTCCATTACAATTTACATTTATTACTTTTATGTATGCTAATTCTTATTTATGCCCAAATACAAGAATTTGCTATACTCGTGCGTCGAATTTCCCCCTAATATTGTAATAAAATACTGTTTGAGAGTTTTAATATCCCTCTATAATATGTAAATATATCTGAACAATGAAATACTATTGTTCCTTCATTTATACAAACTCATCTAGACTAAGGTAATTTGTTCCAACACGTTGTACTTAGCTTATCTTCTACCTGGCTCTGGGACCGGCAGGTACTTTCTGATGCTGGGTGAGTTTCTTTACCAAGTAACTTCGAGACTTTCCATAAGTCCAATAGGACTCATCCCTGCCGGGGGTGCAGGAAGGGGTAACATAGCACATGTTTATCTGAAGTGACATATACCGGTAATGTCACAAGGTCTCTGTGGTCATTAGACCAAAGGAATATTGTCTAGAAGTCGAAGGCACTACTAAAAGGGAAAAGTCCACGATACATTAATTCTCTGGTACACTTCCATCAGGACGACATGGCCTAAGCCCAAAAAACGGATTTTGATCGAAGCGAAAAATCTATTTTTGGGTGAGATAGCCATGTCGTCCTGATGGACCTGCCCTTTTCTCTATTTTAGGCCTTGGCACGCCCCCTCCCAATCTTACTGTATCATGGGGGCTGGCCTCGATGCCAGATGGAATGGAGAAGGCGCGTGGTTATGATGTTAGCCAAGATGGCGGCCAACATGGCATCGTTTATGACGTCATCCGAGTACCATAACAGTAACAGAGGAGGAGAACTTTGTAACGACTCCTCCCATAACTTGCCACCAACTTCCCCCTCGAAGCGTAAACGCTGTGTGGGGTGCAGATAGCTATGTGGTGTGTCAAGCATACGTCCCGTTATTATACGATATCCTAAAGGGAAACCTTATGGGTACTCGCGCCAGAAGTTAGAATTCTATGAAACCTTTAGTTTAATTCTCTGGGAATATCTACTGTAGTCATATATACCCTTAGGAAGCTACTGAAGGAACCTTCCATCAGGACGAGATGGCTATCTCACCCAATAATAGATTTTTCGCTTCGCTCAAAATCCGTTATTTAGTTAGTAGTACGATGCTTCCGGTAATTAGCTTTAATGAATTATAGCTATTCAGGCAAATTATACTAGTGAAGATTAGTTCTGTACGTAATATTTCCCCTTCTGTGAAACATTTCGATCATATACGATAGGGTCTCGGTGACGTATCATAGCTGAGATCCCGACTCGTGTTAGGCTAGCCTAATGCGTTTTAGTATACATTAGTAACGTTATCCCCGTTTATCCTCTTGTATCGTTTTATCAATTCAGTCGGAGATGAAATATCTCCTGGAATTACTAATATAATTCGATAATCGTTTCTTTTAGAGATTTAAGGATAAACCCTTCCTTCCCTCTGAGTGCCGCCATTAGGCAGCAACCCTATCTGGGTCTTGCCATGGAGTAGTGTACTCTGGCTTGACTGGGATAGTGTTTCTGTCTTCCCTCTTTGCCGGTGAGTATCCCGGCTTTGAATTATGACAGTACTCAGAGTATTCAGTCTTGTTGTTGGCAACTCTACAGATGGGAGATTAGTCATTCCCCTGCCGGTTTCACAGTTGCCGGCATAGGAAGCCCGGTTTCCTTAGTCCACAACCGAAAGTGGTAGTACAGTTGCTGCCACCTTCTCCCTTGTGGTCTAGAAGACATGTCTTATATTCTTCTGCCGCCCAAGATGGCACCGGCATTGGAACGAGGTTTCCTTGTTTTGCTGTCGACAGTTGGAGGCAGACGTGCCACCTTCTTTCTATGCAAAATATAAAACCCTTTTCCTTCCCCTTCTGTCCTTTAGTGACGGCCTAGCTGTCACAACATCTGTGGCCAGTATTCTACAATTTCCTCGCTTGCCGGATGGGTTACGATGCCAGCCGGGCTCCTACAAAGGCGGCTTAATTGCCGCTTCGACCTTCCCCCTAACGGACAAGGCTCAGGGAAGGTTGTGCCGGCCATGACGGCTGCCGGTGGGAGACCCTTTACAACTTTGGGTATTCTTCAGTCCTCTCTTGGACTGCCATCCACAAACCCTGGAACCGGCAGAGCAGCCGGCAACAGATATTATGGCTGGATGGAATCTAAAATTAATACATTCTTTCCCCTTCCATTCGAATCCTCATTCTCGAAAGGCAGTAGAGGCAATAGTCCCTACAACCCTAATTATTGTACTAAACTATAATAATACGGTAGTCCTTCTCTCCATGCTTTCTCTCTCTCTGTCGGCTAGTGCCGTCAGGTACTAGCTTAGCCGTTAACATGCCGGCAGCACTACAGTATAAGATTATACAGTAGCCAGTATTCCTGTAGTATAGAAAATACAGCAGTTAGAAAACCATAGTGTATGATATACAGTAGTATGTTTTCCAACATATTCTGTATATCCTTTCACAGTCCATTGTTGAGACCACTAAATAATGTTGAAGTGAAGTATTCCTTCAATATCATGATGAGTTAAAGATCATCAGAGCATAATTTTTTTACCCTTCAGTATTAATATTCCAATTGTGGGAGGGTTAGTGCTAGTATACACTAACTTCAGCTCTATATTCTGGAGCTCTTCCACCCGAGATTTCCCTGAAATTGCCTGGACAGGAAACACAGATATGTGTCTTTCCTATTTCCTTTATAGCTTACTATTCTAAGCTATAATGATAATAGCAAGTGCTATTTGTAATGCGTGAAATTAATTTATCAGTGTGATAAATTACCGCATACTCATTTCACCTTTTCTTTCATTACAGGAGGAGCACAAGGTGAATTGTGCAGTGATGTACTGCAATCACAAGAGCAGGAACTTTTGTGGTCACAACATGTCCAGGTCTCATGCCCCCTGCTCCATCACAACTGAAACCATGAGATACTGGGATCCCAAGGACTGCAACGTCTCCTTGGCCTTGATGACTGAGGGTTTCGGCGATCCCAAGACGTCAGAGTCAAAGGATGCTGCGAGGGAAACGCTTTGGAAATGGGTATGAGGGTTCCAGAAGAACTCTCCGGGACCGTACCTACCAAGCGACACCATCAGAAGCCTGCTGTTCCCTAAGGCAACAGCCGATGCAGTTGTAGCTCAGGCACAACCCGGACCTCCTTGCGTAAAACTTGCAATAGAGACCGACATCAACGAGGCTCTACAAGGCATGGACATCCATCAGGAGAGGATGTCAGAAGTGTCCTCGGACACCGAAGGGTCTCCTTCAAGAAGACCCCGAAGAAGAGGTGGCCCAACCACCTGAGGAGGAAGAAGATCTCGAGTCAACAGAAGCGGAGGACCCTCTCCTGTCTGTGGCGGCATTTCAACCTGTGCCGTCAACTTCTTCCGCTCTAACCTCTCAACCAGACCCGCTGTTCCCCACAGGCCAAGCGATTATGGCCCAGATCCAGCAGCTGGTAGATACTCTACGCAAGGAAAACGTAGATATGAGGAAGGAATTCAGGGAAGCAAGCCGTGTAGTTGCTTCCCGTGGATCCTACAAGCGGCCCAGAGTGTCTGACCTGCCACCATGCTCCGAAACCAATCCCTGGAGGTATGCAGAGTTCATGCCCATGATGAATGGGAAACTCTACATCTCGGAGAAGATGGGCGCTATCCCCCTTGACGATATCCAATTCTGGCCAAACCTTTCGGCTTACCCAGAATGTTTCATCCGCCTGAAGAGTGAGCCGGCGTCTAAGGAAGAGACGGAACCCAAGGAGGTCCTGGTTTTTGACCATGACAAGGCACACGCTCTCTTGACGAGTAGCCTGAAGAAGGCGGGCTATACAAACTCTAAAGTTTCTGCATTGAGCAAGAAACATCCTACTTTCCTTGCTCCTTTATCCAGAGCTTTCCCCTTCACGCTGAAAGCTCTCCACAGTGCGCTGAAGGCAATTGATGCAGGCAAACCATGTCCTACGCTAAAGGAGTGTAGGCCATTGTCTCTGGCCTTGCCCACGGACGAGAAGGATTGGAACTAGGTCCACCTAACCTTCTCGGTAGCAAAGCTCGATGCCGACATCGCAGGACAGCAGTTCAATGAGAACCTCCCGAAGCTGTCAGACTTTCTCCTGAGAAGAGAACAGGAGACAAAAGAGAGACTAGCCGCTTCTCTGTCCCTCCAGAACTGCATGGAGATGTGTGCAGGCATTACAAGCACCCCAGATATGTATACAATCCTAGCCAAGATACACATGGCTACCTTGGTCAAGAACTTGTACAGTTTTGTGAAGGCCAAGAGAGCCTGCAGAGAGTTCATGTTTGCCAATGCAACGGTCAAACATGAGCCCAAGAAGTTGATCACTTCCTGCATCTGGGGCAAGGACCTCTTCCCAAAGGAAGCAGTCCAAGAGGTATTCGCTAAAGCCGCCACGGAGAATAGGAACCTTCTCCAAAAGTGGGGCATCTCAACAGCTGGTAGCCCAGTCACCAGCCTTCAACCCAGGTTTTGAGAGGCACACCACTACCTTTCGCCTGAAAAGTAGAGGATCTAGACGAGGCTCCTCAAGAAACCCCTCAAGAGGTAGAGGAGGACGTGGTCAGGGTGGCAAACACTCTGGATCATCCAAGCAATGAGATGCTCCAGGTAGGAGGAAGACTTCTCCCCTTTTGGGATCGTTGAACCTTCGATCACTGGGCCCACAGCCTAATCAAGAATTAACTATGAACTAGGATGGAAATGAAACAAATCTCCACCTTCACTTCCTCAATTCTTCCAACACTCCACCCCCTTATTGGAAGAATATACCTTAGAACTCTTGAACAAAAAGGTTATAAGGAAAGCAAAGTCCATCAAATTCCAGGGAAGGCTGTTTTGTGTTCCCAAGAAGGACTCGGCCAACTCGCAGTCATTCTAGACTTGTCTCCACTCAACAAGTTCATAGAGAACAACAAGTTCTGGAAGTTATTCCTACAACACATAAGGACCCTGTTACCAAAAGGGGCGTACACAGTCTCAATAGACCTGGTAGATGCTTACTGGCACCTTCCAGTCAACCGCCCCCTCTCCTACCTAGGATTCAAGCTAGGGAAGGCAAAGTATGTCTTCAGAGCCATGCCCTTCGGACTAAACATAGCCCCAAGGATCTTCACGAAACTTGTGGACGCAGTCATACAACAGATACGCTTAGAAGGCGTGCAGGTAGCTGCATACCTGGACGAGTGGGTGGTGTGGGCAGCATCCAAGACTGCTTGTCTGCAGTCAACCACAAAAGTGATCCAGTTCCTGGAACATCTGGGCTTCAAGATCAACTACAAGAAGTCTCGCCTTTCTCCAGCTCAAGAGTTTCAATGGTTGGGAATCCATTGGAACTTGCAGTCACACTGCCTCTCCATTCCACCAAAGAAGAGGAGAGAGATAGCAGGATCTGTCAAGAGACTACTGAAATTCTGCATGATTTCAAAATGCCAACAGGAAAGAGTACTGGGCTCTCTCTAGTTCACAGAAGTAACAAACCCAGAGCTAAGAGCACAGCTAAAAGATGCATCAGGAGTCTGGAGAAGATACGCATCAAACGCTCGAAGAGATCAACACAGACCGATACCGACCTTACTGCGATCGCTTCTGAGGCCGTGGTCGAAGGTCAAGAGCCTAAAAAGGACTATCCCCTTACAAGCAGCTCAACCGTCGGTAGTCATCCACACAGATGCCTCAACGGAAGGATTGGGAGGTCATTCCCATCAAAGGAAAGCACAAGGGACCTGGTCATCCCTATTCAAGACCTTTCACATCAACATTCTGGAGGCCATTGCAGTCCTCCTGACATTAAAAAAGCTATCCCCTCACAGATCAGCCCACATTAAGTTGGTCTTAGACAGCGAAGTGATAGTGAGATGTCTGAACCGACAAGGCTCGAGATCACCCTACATCAACCACGTGATGGTGTCCATCTTTCGCTAGGCAAGAAAGAAAAGATGGCATCTATCAGTAGTGCACCTACAAGGGCTCCGCAATGTCACGGCGGACGCTCTATCCAGGCGAAAGCCGATAGAGTCAGAATGGTCCCTAGATGCAGACTCATTCTCCTTCATCTCAGAAAAAGTCCCAGAACTGCAGATCGACCTCTTCGCAACGAGCAACAACAAGAAACTACCTCAATACGTAGCCCCATACGAGGACCCTCGGGCAGAAGCGATGGACGCCATGTCCCTCGATTGGAACAGATGGAGTCATATCTATCTGTTACTGCCATCAAATCTCCTACTGAAGGTCCTCAACAAGCTGAGATCCTTCAAGGGGACAGCAGCAGTGGTGGCCCCCAAGTGTCCCAAGAGCAATTGGTTCCCTCTGATGATAGAACTGAGGCTGAGGCTGTTTCCTCTACCAAACCCAGTTCTATCCCAACTGATTCAGAAGTTGACTGTCTACGCTTCATCACTGAGAGCCCAAAACCTTCATCTCATGATTTTCTCGCCTTAGCAGTCAAGAAAAAGTTTGGGATCTCGAAAGACAGCATCGACTTTATAGAAGAATACAAGTCAAAATTAACCAGAAGACAATACGAATTGTCTTGGAAGAAGTGGGTCGCTTTTGTTAAAGCAAAAAAGCCAGCAGAAATCTTGATAGACTTCTGTCTGTCCTTCTTCATCCACCTTCACGAACAAGGCTTGGCTTCCACCCCGATAACTACGTGTAAGTCAGCTTTGACTAGACCTCTTCTATATGCCTTCTAGGTGGACCTTTCAAGTGAAATCTTCAACAAGATTCCGAAGGCATGCGCTAGACTTAAACCAGCAGCCCCTCCGAAGCCCATTTCATGGTCTTTGGACAAAGTCTTGCACTATGCTTCGAACTTGAACAATAAAGATTGTTCCCTAAAGGATCTAACACAGAAAGTTATATTTTTGTTTGCTATAGCCTCAGGGGCTAGAGTTAGTGAAATAGTAGCCGTCAAGAGACGATGGCCATATTCAGTTCACAGAAGAGGGAGAACTGAATCTTTTTCCCGATCCTACCTTTCTTACCAAAAACGAGCTACTCACCAAAAGGTGGGGTCCTTGGAGAATCTGCCCTCTGAAGGAAGATGTCTCTCTATGTCCAGTAGAGTGTCTAAAGGTTTATCTTCGAAGAACTTCAGACTTCAAGGGAGGACAGCTCTTCATAGGCAAAACCTCAGGATCAAACTTATCCCTGAAACAACTGTGGGCAAAGCTCACCTACTTTATTCCCAGAGCGGATCCTGACAGTACATCCGCAGGTCATGATCCGAGAAAAATTGCTTCCTCACTGAACTTTTTTCAGCATATGGACTTTGATAGACTCGCTCATATACAGGTTGGAGATCCTCTAGAGTCTTTTATAAACAGTATGGGAAGCAAGTGCATGAAATTAAGCAGTTCGTGGTGGCGGCAGGTAGTGTTATAAAACCTGTCGTCTAGTGCTGTGATGAACAGTGAACTGTTTGGGACTTTACAGTCAATGGGTGAAAAGGTGTTATCACCCTTATGTGTAATACTTTTTTATTCAGGGTCACCCTGGTGCCCCTTGGACTGTTCTTTATAGGGGTAGAATCTAACCGATAACACCAGTGCCGTGTGTACGCTCGTACGCAGTGTTGAACACATTCAACATCTAAAGTAAAATTATCTTAATAATTTTCCAATATCTCTGAGTGGCTTTAATTTTCATATAAATTTTCCCTTTCAGGTGATAAATATATATGTACTTATGAATGTTGGCTATGTAGGAAACAATTCTATTTTACTACATTCGTTGCTGTATTTATTCTTTTGTCTACAAATAAATACAAAAATGTATTTGCGTCTTATTCACCCCACAAGTAGCTGAATAAAACTAGCCAGAGCCCTTTAATTATTTTCCTAATATAAAGTACTTGAAATTGCTTTAATGTATGAACATGCTTGTGGCAAGTTAATCCCACTTTGTTCTTACATATACAAAATCTTCTCGCTTCTATAGTCAGAGTTGACAATTTCCCTGCAGGGGGCAGGATGCCATAAGTTAGTTCCAAACTTAGCGGATAAGACGAATAATGGTAGCGTCATATGATTTTGTGGTCTGGTGACCATATAGAAGCTGATTCAAGGTAAAGGCACTTATACAAACCCACAGATATAGTACTTTCAAGTAATTGTCTGGTAAACTTCCATCAGGACAACATGGCTGATCCCAAAAAAACGAATTTTGAAGCAAAGTGAAAAATCTATTTTTGGGTGAGATAGCCATGTCGTCCTGATGAACCCACCCTCCTTTCTAGAAAAGGAGTATACATATGTAACAAATCCCAACCCAAAACTACTCTATCTGTAGCCATCCATACTTCATTGCAACAAGGAATGAGTTGCTGCGTAGTAGTAAGGAAAAGGGGATCCACCGGGTAACCTTGATGACGGCTCCCCTTCATTTTCGCCACTCTTCCCCCTCAGAGCAAAAACTCTATTCAGGGTGAAGATTGCCATGTGTCGTATGAAGAAATACGTCCCCTGATATTATGCGATATCCTTAAGAATTTTTTTAAGGATACTCGTGCCAGGAGTTAGAATTCTGGAGACCTGTAGCTAAATATCCCTTAGAAAGCTGCCTAAAGGAACCTTCCATCAGGACAACATGGCTATCTCACCCAAAAATAGATTTTTCGCTTTGCTTCAAATTCCGTTTTATAATTACTTCTACCATGATATGTTTCTTTGCAATTTTTTTGACAGAATTTATGCGCAACGCAAAATCAGTTTCTGACTTATCCTGATTATCATGAATATTTCCCACATTATTCTCTTCCAATAGTATCAACTGTAGCATTTATTTTCTTTGCATACTGTTTAGGGAATCTACAAACAGTTGCAAAATAACCCATCTTTCTACAATTCTGGCATGTTTGTCCAGTAGCAGGGCATTTCTTTGCTTCGTATGCAAGATGATCAGTTTTACCACACCTATAACACTTGGGTTATTCCTGTTGTTTCTGTGTATAGGCCTGATTCTGATAATTATGAACATTAGTGTTCTGCACTTTTCTATGACTAGGCTTTGACATATTCCTTCTCTGGTAAACATTGTTTTTCCACTTGGAACCTATTGTACTAATTTTAGAATTTTCCATTCTATTTCTTGTAGAACTACCTATTATGTTACTTTGCCTATTTGATGTTTCTAAAGATCTGCCTATTATCAATACCTTTTTTAATGTTAAATCTTTATCTTGCAATAATTTCTTTCTTAGCGCTTGTGATGTGCAATGTGTAATAACTTGATCTATGATAACATTTTCTAACTCTAGAAATTCACATGAAACAGCTAAATTCTTTAGTCTAGTCACAAATGTATCTAAATTTTCATTTTCTTTCTGATATGCCTGTGCTGTAAATTGATACCTTTCAAAACATTTATTGACCTGAGGAGCAAAATATGTAGTAAGACCTTAAATTGCAGCTTCACTTGTGTCATCTGTAGGCTGCAATGTCTTAAACACTTCCCAAACTTCTCTACCAGCAGTATGAGGTAATAATGCCTTCTTTTGGGCATCCTTCATATTACCTGAGGCTTCTAAATAAATCTTAAATTCCTCACACCACTGTTGCCATTGTGTTGCAACAAAATTGGGTTCAGCTGTGATGCTTAATCATTCAGGATGTTCAATGTCAAGAGGCATTTTGAATTCTTATCTGGATTAAGTAAGGCTACTGTCACCTTGTAACTTCTTACCTTTTTTGTATCCTACCCAATTTCAAATATCAATTTGTTTTCTTTTTTTGCTTGTGTTTGATGAAATTCTTCTGGTCGGCTGCATGGGGGATCCTCACTGGGCTTTTTCTTCTGCTTCTCTATGATCTCTGCGTGTATTCGTCATCAGTTCGTCGCCAGTTTGATAAGTTAGTTGAATATTGTCTGGTGATTTCATAATAGCACATACCTGGAATGATATTAAAATCCATGAATTAGTGATGTTCTTTATCCCATCCTCGTTGCCAGTTTGATATGTAGGTTGAATAGTGTCTGGTGATTTCATAATACCACATACCTGGAATGATATTAAAATCCATGAATTAGTGATGTTCTCTATCCCTTCCGATGTTACCAATTTTTCTCAGTTAGATTTAATAATACATTGGTATTGATGAAATACATTTAATGTGCTAAAGGTTTACATTACTCTGTGGCTCTGGGCTTCCAACTGAGCGTCGAGCGTCTCGTAAACAATCTCACAAACCAAAACATAAAACAGATTTTGAGCTAAGCGAAAATTCTATTTTTGGGTGATATGGCCATGTCGTCCTGATGGAAGGATCCTTTAGGCAGCTTTCTAAGGGATATCTAGCTACAGTGATACTCTCAGAGAATTAACCATAGATCTCCAGAATTCTAACTCTTGGCACGAGTATCCTTATTATAACTTTAAGCATATCGCATAAAATCAGGGGACGTATATCTCGATACTACACATGGCAATCTTCAGCCCAAATAGATTTTACTCTTTGAGGGGGAAGACTGCGAAATGAAGAGGAGCCATTATCAAGGTTACCCGATGGATCCCCTCCCTATACTACTACGGTGCATTATTCCTTGTTGCATTTAAGCAGGAATAGCCGCAGATAGAGTAGTTTCATGATTGATGTGAGGTGATCTCGAGCCTTGTCGGTTCAGACATTTCACTATTAGCTCGCTGTCCAAGACCAGTCTGATGTGGGCTGATCTGTGAGGGAATAGTTTCTTCAACGTTAGGAAGACTGCCATAGCTTCCAGGATGTTGATGTGAAGGGTCTTGAACTGGTACGACCAATTCCCTTACACTTACCTTTGATGGGAATGGCCTCCCCATCCTTCCGGTGAGGCACCCGTCTGAATTACCACTGAAGGTTGAGGTGGCTGTAAGGCAATTGTTCTTGTCAGGCTCTTGACCATTGACCACGGCCTTAGGAGGGTTCGCAGTAGGGTCGGTGTCAATCTTTGTTGATCTCTTCGAGCGTTTAATGCGTATCTTCTCCAGACTCCTGGCGCATCTTTTAGTTGTGCTTTTAGCACTGGGTCTGTCACTGCTGCAAACTGGAGAGAGCCCAGTACTCTTTCCTGTTGGCATCTTGAAATCTTCTTGAGTTTCAGTAGTCTCTTGACAGATCCCGCTATCTCCCTCCTCTTCTTCGGTGGAATGGAGAGACGATGTGACTGCAAGTTCCAATGGATTCCTAACCATTGAAACTCCTGATCTGGAGAAAGGCGAGACTTCTTGTGGTTGATCTTGAAGCCCAGGTGTTCTTGGTACTGAATCACCTTTGTGGCTGCCTGCAGACAAGCAGTCTTGGATGCTGCCCACACTAGCCAGTCGTCCAGGTATGCCGCTACCTGAATACCTTCTAAGCGCAGCTGGTTGGACGACTGTGTCTGCAAGTTTTGTGAATATCCTTGGGGCTATGTTTAACCCGAAGGGCATGGCTGTGAAGGCATATTTTGTCTTCTGTAGCCTGAATCCTAGGTAGGAGGAGAGAGGGCGGCTGACTGGTAGGTGCCAATAAGCATCCGCCAGGTCTATCGAGACTGTGTACGCCCCTTTTGGTAACAGGGTCCTTATGTGTTGCAGGGTAAGCATCCGGAACGTGTTGTTCTCGATGAACTTGTTGAGTGGAGACAAGTCTAGAATGACCCTGAGTTTGTCCAAGTCCTTCTTGGGAACACAAAACAGCCTTCCCTGGAATTTGATGGACTTCGTTTTTCTTATTACCTTTTTGTTCAAGAGTTCTGAGATATATTCTTCCAATAAGGGGGTGGAGTGTTGGAAGAATTGAGTCCATTCTTGATTAGGCTGTGGGTCCAGGGATCGAAGGTCCAACAATCCCGAAAGTGGAAGAGTCTTCCTCCTACCTGGAGCATCTCATTGCCGAGATGTTCCTGAGGGTATACTACCTTGGCCACATCCTCCTCTACCCCTTGAGGGGTTCCTTGAGGAGCCTCTTCTTGAGCCTCTACCTCTGGGGCGAAAGGTAGTCGTGTGACTCTCAAAGCCTGGATTGAACACAGGTGGCTGAGCTGCCAGCTGCTGGGGCACCATTTGGAAGGTGGTTTGTGGCTGAGCTACCATTTGGGGCACTGTGGTCATGGTCATAGTTGGATACTGTGCAGGCCTGCGTGGCTTCTTTGTCTTCCTGTTTTTTTGGTTGGGGACCAGCATCTGAGGATGATTTCCTCTTGGAAGACATGCCCCACTTCTGGAGAAGGTTCCTCTTCTCCGTGGCAGCTTTTGCAATGACCTCCTGAACCAGTTCTTTTGGGAAGAGGTCCTTGCCCCAGATGCATGGAGTGATCATCTTCCTGGGCTCGTGTTTGACCATTGCTGCGGCAGACACATTCTCTCTACAGGCCCTCCTGGCCTTAACGAAAGTGTACATGTCCTTAACAAAGGTAGCCATGTGAGTCTTGACTAGGACCATGTACATATCTGGGGTATTGGAAAGGCCTGCACACATCTCCATACAGTTCTGAAGAGACAAAGAAGCGGCCAGTCTCTCTTTTGTCTCCTGTTCCCTTCTCAAAAGATGTTCTAACAGTTTTGTAAAGTTCTCATTGAACTGTTGGCCTGCTATCTCCGGATCCAGTTTAGAGACAGAAGGTTAGATGAACCTCGTTCCATTCCTTCTCGCAGGTAGGCATGGCTAGAGATAATGGTCTGCACTCCTCTAGCACTGGGCATGGTTTGCCCGCATCAACTGCTTTCAGAACACAGTTGAGAGCTTTGGCCGAAAAGGGGAAAGCTCTGGAGAAAGGAGCAACAAAGGTAGGATGCTTCTTGCTCAAAGCTGAAACCTTAGAGTTGGTGTAACCAGCTTTCTTTAGGGTCTTGGATAAGAGAGCCTGATCCTTGTCATGCTCAAAGATCATGACCTCTTTCGGTTCCGTCTCCTCACGAGATAGTGGTTCATCCCGCAATCTCATGTAACATTCTGGGTATGCCGATATGTTAGGCCAGAATTGGAGATCTTTGAGGCGTTTGGCCCCCATCTTCTCGGAGATGTACAGTTTCCCATTCATCATGGGCATATCTTCTGCATACCTCCAGGGGTTGGTTTCGGAGCATTGAGGTAAGTCAGAGACTTTGATAGGCTTATGAGAGCCTTTGAAAGCGCCCGGGCGTTTCACTTCTCTTACTTCCCTCCTAATCTCCTGTTGTTCCTTGCGGAACGATTCCATCATCTGCTGAAGTTGTCCTAGGAGTGCCTCGTTCTTGGCTATCAGTGGTTCAAGATGGGGAGTTGGGGCCGAAGTTGACGGCATGGGTTGATATGCCGTCACAGAAAACTGAGGGTCTTCCGTTATCGTAGATACGGATCCTTCTTCCTCCATGGGTGGTTGAGCCACCTCTTCTTCAGGATTTTCTTGCAGAAGATCCTTTTCGGTGTCGGTAGACACCTCCAACATCCGTTCCTGGTGGATGTCTATGCCTTCGAGTGCCCTATTAATGCCAGTGTCTATCGTCAGCTGGATGAAGGGAGGCTTGACCTATGCCTGGGGCACAACTGCGTCGAATTAGGCCTTAGGGAACAGAAGGCATCTCGTAGCTTCATTAGGCAGGTAAGGTCCCGGAGAGTTCTTTTGGAACCCTCTTACCCACCTCCGAAGAGTTTCTCTTGCTGTATCCCTTGACTCTGTAGTCTCAGGGATTTCTTCACTGAATCCCTCGGTCATCAGAGCCGAGCAGACGGTGCGACCCTTTGGAACCCAATACCTCAGGGTGTCAGTTGCGATGGAGCAGGGGGCATGAGACCTGCACATCTTGTGGCCGCAAAAGTCCCTACTTTTGTGGCTGCAAAACATAACTGCACACTTCACCTTAAGCTCCTTCTGTAAGGAAATTAAGAGTGAAATGAGTATAGGGTAATTTATATCACTGATATAAATGCACATGCTTAAAATAGTATTATTTACTATTATTTATAATAGCTTAGGATAGTATACTAGAAAAGAAGTAGGAAAGACACATATCTGTGTTTCCTCTCCAGGCAATTGCTGTGACCTCCTTCAATAATAATATTTTCTAATTTCCTTATTAGGGAAAATACAGAGTGGAATAACTCTCGTATGTAGAGTCGAAGTCAGTGAATATTAACACCACTCCTCCACTTGTAGAATATTAATACTGAATGGTAATAATTGGTGTCCTGATGATCTAGGATTCATCAGGGTGTTGAAGGATTACTTCACTTCAACATTTTTTAAACCGGTCTCAACAAAGGACTGTGAAAGGATACACAGAATATGTTGGAAATTTCATACTACTGTATCATTATACAGTGAACCCTCGTTTATCGCGGTAGATAGGTTCCAGACCCGGCTGCGATAGGTGAAATTCCGCGAAGTAGTGACATCATATTTACCTATTTATTTAACATGTATATTCGGACTTTTAAAACCTTCCCTTGTACGTAATACTGTTAACAAACTACTTTTTAATGTACAGAACACTTAATGCATGTACTACAGCACCCTAAACTAAAACAGGCACAAATATTAAAGGCGATTTTATATCATGCGTTTCCTAAACACCTAAAAAGCACGATAAAAAATGGCAACCAATGTTTTGTTTACGTTCATCTCTGATCATAATGAAGAAACAAACTCATTTAGTGTACACATATATGTATAGGTTAGTTTTTGCATCGATTATATTGATTATACAGTATGTTGATTTTTTTATTACCAATGTTTTACTTTATTTTTATTAGGACTTCCAAATGAAATGTTTTTCTTTATGACGCCGCCTGAAACGACGGCGTCATAAAGTACTGTACGCTCAGTAAACAACCACGCTCAGAACAAACAAGGCATTTAACGCGCATGATGATAGTGATAAATAATGATACAGTACAGTATTTACAGTAAAAGCATTTACAAAATATGTTACCTTACAAATATAATTTACCGTATCTATATAAAATCATACAGTACTGTACAGTACATATTGTACGTAGCAAAGCAGGAAAACAATTTACGAGAGAGAGAGAGAGAGAGAGAGAGAGAGAGAGAGAGAGAGAGAGAGAGAGAGAGAGAGAGATTGTTTTACGTACGTACTGTAAATGTAAATTTTAAACAAAAAAAATCAAATTACGAGAGAGAGAGAGAGAGAGAGAGAGAGAGAGAGAGAGAGAGAGAGAGAGAGAGAGATTGAGAGAGAGAGAGAGAGATTGTTTTACGTACGTAAATGTAAATTTTAAACAAAAAAAAATATGATAGGTTACAACATGTAGACTTTTAAAACCTTCCCTTTAACTTAATGCATACAGTACAGTACTAAACTATAAAACAGGCACAAATACAGTATTAGAATGTGAGAATATTAAAGTAAAAAATAAAGATTGTGACTGTACTCACCACGAAAGAAGTTCAAGAATGATGATGGCGATGAATTTGTTGCACAGTAGAAATGATGATGATGAAGCTGATGATGTGTTCTACTGTGCAGCCAGGTAGTATTTTACGTCTCTTCAGACGGATGTGTCTTTTCCTGGGACACCTCTTCAACTTCTTCAATTTTTTCCGAAGGCGTAGTAGCAGGAGGAACTGGCTCTTTTTTGCGAGGCTGGAAGAACATTGTGATCGGAAGTTGTTGCCGCTGCTTCTTTTTTCGATCTAAGAGCATCTTGTAGGGAGTCATTATGTCATCAACCTTGTTGCAGAATTGCATCGACCGAACCATATCCTCGTCCCACTCTTGCAACATTTCTTTCACCTCCTTTATATGGTTGCAGACCTTGGCAAGCCGTTCTAGTGTTAAGCCCGTTTCTTCGACATTTTCTTGGGTCTCTTCCTGGGTTTCACTCTCTTCTTCGCTTGACGATTTCGTCAGGTCTTCGAGGTCTGCGTCAGTTAGGGGCTGGGAATGGCAGTCCAACAACTCGTCGACGTCTTCAGTCGTCATGTCGCCAAACCCGTCACCTCCAATTATGGCAGCCAACTGCACAGATTTGCGTACTGCAGAGTGTTGGATTTCAGCAGGTGTAAATCCCTCGTCGTCGTAAACAATCTCGGGCCACAACTTCTTCCAGCTCGCATTCACAGTTGTAGGTTTCATCTCTTGAAGTGCCTTCTGAATATTCTTCAGGCACGTGGCTATGGTGTACTGCCGCCAGTACGCCTTCAAGTTAAAATCTTCATCCTCATCCTCTTGGGCAGCATCCACACACGCAACGAGGTCCGCCAAGGTATTCTTCGTGTAGAGGGCCTTGAACGCCCTGATAACCCCCTGGTCCATCGGTTGAATTAATGACGTGGTGTTGGGTGGCAGGAACTCAACCTGAACGCCCTCACGCGACAGGTCAGTTGCGTGTCCACCAGCGTTATCCATAAGGAGAAGGATCTTGAATGGCAAGCCCTTCTCTACGAGATATTCATTGACTTGCGGGATGAAACACTGGTGGAACCAGTTGGAGGTCAGCATCTTCGTAATCCATGCTTTTGGATTATGCATCCAGTACACGGGAAGGAGATTCTTATTCTTATTTTTCAAAGCGCGAGGATTTTTTGACTTATAAATAAGCCCCGGTTTTAGCATAAATCCAGCAGCATTGCCACACATCACGAGGGTAACGCGATCCTTGAATGCTTTAAAGCCAGAGGCTTTGGCTTCCTCTTTGAACAGGAAAGTTCGCGACGGCATTCTCTTCCAAAACAAGCCGGTCTCATCCATATTAAAGACTTGTTCCGGCTTGTATCCACCTTCGGCGATAATATTCTTGAACGTCTGGTTCACGTAAGTTTCAGCAGCGGCAGTGTCAGCCGAAGCAACCTCCCCAAGCAGGGAAACGCTTTTCAGGGCGAAGCGTTTCTGAAACTTCGCGAACCATCCTATGCTGGCGGAAAAACGTTGTTTCTGAGGCTGGGAATCAGTGGATGTCCCTGGTTGAGGATCATCTGCATCATCATCTTCTTCAGCATGGTTGCCATCGTCGTCTTGAGGTTCTTTGCAGCAAAATTCTGATACAAGCTCAAAGCCTTTGTTCGGATGGTGTTTGTATCCAAGGCTATGTTCTTCTTCCGGCAGTCGGCAATCCACACAGCTAAAGCACCTTCCATGCGTACGATCGTTTTATTACGCGTTGTAACGACTCGCTTCGCTGATCTGCTAAAGGTGATTGCAGCCGTCTTTCTAATGTTCGTCTCGTCCTTCTTGATATAGCGAACAGTAGATTCGTTGATCCCAAAATGGCGCGCCGCGGACGCGTAACTTCTACCGTCTTTTAACATATCGAGAAGCGTAACCTTCTCAGCAATCGTCATCATCCTTCGGTGGCGTTTAGGCTCACTACCAGCCTTAGCAGAAGCAGAACGCTTTGGAGGCATTGTACAGTAGGATTTGACAAAAAGTTCAACTTAAAAAGGTCGCACACAGCACAGATTAAACTTCACATACTTAAGAACGTCTACTCAGCGATACGCGGGAACAGAAAGTGGACGACCCGGGCCCGCGAGAACCTAGATGCTGGAAGCTGGAGATGAGGGCAAAACACCAATCACAGATTAGATAACAAAACTTGAGTTCTGATTCGTCATCTATCAGCGCTTGAACCAATCACAACCCGTCTTACAGTATATGATGCGTAGGTTACCAACTCATACAAGATACCCCGCGCATACCGTACGTACAGTATTAATAATAATAATAATAAATAATGATAATAATACAGTACAGTACTGTAATAATAATGATAATAATGATAATAATAATAACAATCATAATTTTATTAACAACAACAACAATAATAATAATGATAACAATAATAATAAGCTTTACGTATGCTATTTTATTCTTTTGTAGGATGTGTGTCTCTCTCTCTCTCTCTCTCTCTCTCTCTCTCTCTCTCTCTCTCTCTCTCTCTCTCGTACGCTTATTCGAAATGTGATTTTTGCAACAAAGAATATTATTGGATGCAGTACTACGTACGTATACATACAAAAGATTCATGGAAAAGAAGCACATCCATTACCTTTGTAGTACAGTAGTAGCCATCAGCAGCCTTACACCATTCTAATATTGTATGACTGCATCTGATTTGCGTTTCATGTTCGATTTAATTTTACTACGTACTGTATAGGCCTACAGTACTGAATTATCGTATGATAATAATACAGTAATAATAATAATAATGATAATAATAATAACAATAATAATTTTATTAACAACAACAACAGTAATAATAATAATAACAATAATAATACACGTAATAGCTTTACGTATGCTATTTTATTCTTTTGTAGGACTCTCTCTCTCTCTCTCTCTCTCTCTCTCTCTCTCTCTCTCTCTCTCTCTCTCTCTCTCTCTCGTACGCTTATTCGAAATGTGATTTTTGCAACAAAGAATATTATTGGATGCAGTACTATGTACGTATACATACAAAAGAATCATGGAAAAGATGCACATCCATTACATTTGTAGTATAGTAGCCATCAGCAGCCTTACACCATTCTAATATGGTATGACTGCATCTGATTTGCGTTTCATGTTCGATTTAATTTTACTACGTACTGTATACAGTACTGTATTATCGTATGATCACATTCTCTTTTCGTGTTTTATTTCTTTCTGTGCTGAATTATATATCATATGTAATGCAATGAACAATCAGTAAGAGCAGATATTACTAATTACAGTATTAATGGAATTACAGGTAACAAAATATCGTATTTGGGGGTCTTCAGATTTCGTGGTATTTTCGAAATTTCCGGAAAATCCGCGATATGTATATATATATATGGGTTATGGAAAAAACCCGCGAAGTGGTGAATCCGCGATGGTCGAACCGCGAAGTAGCGAGGGTTCACTGTATACTGTAGTTTTCTAACTGCTGTATTGTTATACTGCAAGAATACTGGCTACTGTATTGTCTTATACTGTAGTTTTACCGGTATACTACCAGGTTAGGCTAGTACCTGGTGGCACTAGCTGACAAGGAGAGAGAAAGAATGGAAAGAAGGACTACCGTATTATTATAGTTTAGTACAATAATTTGGATTGTAGGGACTATTGCCTGTACTGCCTTCTTTCCAGAATGAGAATTCAATTGGAAGGGGAGGAATACATTTATTCTACCTTCCATCCAGCCACAAATTGTGTTGCTGGCTGTACTGCCGGTTACAAGGTTTGTGGATGGCAGTCCAAGAGAGGACTGAAGAATACTCAACAGTCTAATGGGTTTCCCACCGGCAGTCGTTAGGGCTGGCTCAACCTTTCCCGGAGCTTTGCTTCCGTTAGGGAGTTGGTCGAAGTGGCAACTTAACCGCCTTTGTAGGAACCCGGCCGGTAACCCAGTCAGCCCGGCAAGCGGGGATGATTGTAGATTACCGGCCAAAAGACATTTGTGATGGCTAGGCCGGCACTAAATGACAGAAGGGGAACGGAAAGGGTCTTATATTTTACAGAGGAGAAAGGTGGCGCCAAGTATGCCTCCTACTTTCGGCTGTAAATCAAGGAAGCCTAGCTTCCTATACCGGCGCCGTCATGGGCGGCAGGGGAATAGCGATTCCCTAGTCTGAGACATTGCCAGATATAAGACATGTCTTCTAGTCCACAAGGGAGAAAGGTGGCGGCAATTATACTGCCTACTTTCGGTTGTAGACTACGGAAGCCTAGCTTCCTTTGCCGACAATGGTGTAACCAGCAGAGGAATTACTATTCCTCTGTCGATAATGTTATCGGCTACAATACAAAATACCCTGAGTTACTATCATATTTCAAGGCTGGGATACTCACCGGGAAAGAAGATCGACAGTAAAACACTATCCAAGTCAAGCCGGAGTTCACTACTCTATGGCGATGAAGGATGATAGGGTTGTCACCTGGGTTGTCGGCACTCAGGGGGGAAGAAGGGTTTATCCTCTTTTCTCTAAAAGAGAAGCGTATCAAAGTATACCAATAATTCTAGGTGATATATATATCTCCGACCGAATTAATAGAAATGATACTAGAGGTTAAACAGGGCATAACGTTACTAAAGTATACTAAAACGAGTTAGGCTAGCCTAACTCGAGTGGGGATCTCGGCTACGCTGATACCACCGAGGCCCTATCGTATACGAGAGAAACGTTTATTCGGAAGAGGAAATATTACATGTGCAATGCTATCTTCACTAGTATAATTTTGCCTAACTGGCTAGAATTTCTTTATAGCTAATTACCGGGAACATGGCACTACTAACTAAATAAAGCATTTATGGCGTGTGACAGTGGTCTTAAAATGGCTGCCTCCAGGGATGGCAGTGCTCCACTTAACACACCTAAATTGTATTAATTTAACTCTGAGAAGGGAACTAAAAATTATACACAGGAAAGATTAAATGCTCAACTTTCCCAAGGATGAAGATGCTGGAGATTGCATGATAATATTCCTTGAAATAAGTAACAACACCGAGAGAAGCGTGGGAGGACACCGTACTTAAATGCTACTTTTTAAAGGAATAATACTCCATAGTAGTACACAGAGGGGATCCACTGGGTAACCTTGATAACAGCTCCCCTTCATTTCACCACTCTTCCCCCTCAAAGAGTAAAATCTATTCAGGGTGAAGATTGCCATGTGTCGTATCAAGAAATACGTCCCCTGATTTTATGCGATATCCTTAAAGTTATATTAAGGATACTCGCGCCAAGAGTTAGAATTCTGGAGACCTATGGTTAATTCTCTGGGAGTATCACTGTAGCTAGATATCCCTTAGAAAGCTGCCTAAAGGAACCTTCCATCAAGACGACATGGCTGAGCCCAAAAAAGTAAACATATGAGCATTGCTCTCAAAAGACTTAAATCCTACTGCAGTACAAAAGTAAAAAGAATCACATCCCATCTTTGAGGTAATTAATAAATGCTTAAACCCTAATATAAAAATACATTATTTCAGTTATGAAAATTGCTTAAACATGTTTTATCAATACAATATGATGCAATGTTGCACTCAATACATGTAACATTTGAGGTAATACAGTACATTATTACAACAATACATAACACATATAACTATTACTCCTTAAATTATTTCAATCTTCACTGAATGATGATATTCTCCATGCAAGGATATTCCATTTGACAGCGCTGTCCCAAACTCATCCCACCAACCTTAACTATGCTAATGATTGTTACCTTTGTCCCTTGTACAGGATATGACTTACAATCCATGTGGTATGATGAAGAAAGGAAATACTAGACACTTTTATATGCAAAGTCAGGTTGCTCCCAATAGCATAAGAAAAATTTACACAATTCTCTGATAAAAATATTTATTCCAAATAAGGAAACAATCGTTGGACAATTTATCAACTACCAATTCTCTAGCCTCTGCCTTCCTAGCACACTTTTTTGACACACGTGGTGGTCAAATGATACACAAAATTAGATGAGACAAGGCACTGCTATTGGCGGTAAAGTAAAACTCGTTACGGTGTAAGGTAGAAGGCTAGAGGAGTCTTCGTTATTAGGCTATGCCTTTCGGAATGTAACAATATTGTTATTCTACATATGAAACATGGTAATCATATTTTGGTTTCATTAAAAGGTAATTAGAAATAAGATCAAATAACTGTGTAATTACTTAATTGCCTCACCGATTTCAGTACATGTGGTACTATCTGCTGACACCCCACCCCAAACCCCCCACCCAACCCTTGACCACCAAATGTAATTGAACTAACAATTGTTTGCTGAGGAAATATTTCTGTGACATTTATGGTGAAATTTGTAATTTTCTAATAATTAAATTGTGGCCACACAACAAGGAACATCAAGTCCACATGCATCTGTTTTATAGTAATTTTGTGCCCAAATAGCAACAGAAATGAAGTAATGAAAGTTATGAGTGAATGATGGGGATAATTAGTAATTTGGTACTCTACTGCTACGGCCATCTATTGGCCATGAAAGTAAGAAATATGTAGAGCTCTTTAATCCATGCATTCTGGAACCTTCCATGACGTTATTTTGGTTTAAAATTATCCTAATTAATTAGAACTGGATATAATTTATACCTGCCACACATATTTCTACATAAGTATCAATCTATCACCCTTTTCCAATTGGATAGAATCATTCACATGGATGGAACAAGGGACATATTCTTCCATCTTTTGACAAAAAGTAGAAACACTCGAATTCTATTCATATTTTATAGTTATTTTTCAATTAATGCATCAAAAATTCATAAATCTAGTAATACTATTTTTCTTCTGATTTCTAGGCTCTAAGTGTGAAGAATTTTTCTTCACTCTTCTTCTTCCTTTCATATTTTAGTCTTGCTCCCAATGTTATTGTTATCCCTTAAACTTTCACTCCCACACTTGCTTTAGATTTTATCAACGGAAAACATCAGGAAAACTATTTTAAACTAACTAAATTTGTTGACAATAGCGTACGCCATGTTCGTGATGTCAAAGCGTAGAAATGCACAGCATAAGCACTACGCCGGCTATGATGGTTCTTTCCTCTAATTACGTGTATCAAGATAAATCATTAAACTGGTTTTGATTATAGTTTCAATGCTGCTGACTTAAATGCAGCTTTTATCTCTCAGTACCAATTAAGGTCTGTTAATTTTAAGATGTATGCCCATCGCACCAGCCCAGTGCTAATTTCTTATTTAAACTATTAATTTTTAGCAAGCCAGAATAGGTAGGATTTTTGTATATGTATATACCCTTAGAGCAGCAAGATTTCTCTAGGTATTTTGTACAAAAATCTTACCTCCTTCTCACTCCTCACAACGTTGCACTGCCCTGCTCTAAAGTCCCAATATGGCACCCCAATTACGTTATGCTATGCACAACGACCATCACCTGTTTTGAAAGATGAAGAGAGGTGAACCCTCACGACCTAAGGGTCAGCTCATTAGCGCACGAGCTGTAGTTGTGGCCGGCTGACCAAGCTGGTCAGTCAGTGACTGCATCTCTGGCTCAACCCCCAACTGGACTCCTACCTAACAAAGGACCAGGCAGTTTTGTGTCCTACCAGTGGAGATAGGGAAGAAGACAAGCCTGGGAATTGTTCCGGCGAGGCCCTATCTTCCACGAAGCGGAAATTCCAGGGGTGGGCCAGTCAACGGGAAATTACCAGCAACAAGCCATAACAGCCATTTAAGGACAAGGGCTGTTTTTTTGTAAGGAGTTTAGGTAAAATACGTGGCCACTAGTTTTCCTCCATTTTAGCTTAATTTAACTTAATTTAGGTTTAGCTGGCGTTTACATAATTCGGGCTGAGTGTGTGGGATTGTGTGTACAGATTTTGCACGTAACTTTTGTTTTAGAGACTAGTCCAGTCTCTGGGCCACAGGGCCGCGTGTCCAACCCCATTTCAATCATTAATCATTGTATTTGCATTTCTTTTATTAAATTTTGTTTGTTAAAATATCCGTTTCTTTCCATGTAAATTTGTGTAATAAATCAAGATTAGGTTAGTTACACCTCTTCGTATTTTCCCTCTTTCATTTCTTTGATTATGTCGTTTATGAATATATAATCTTGGGACAGTATACCCATTATATTGGAAAGAGTACGTAAGTCTAAATACTTTAAAAGTATTAGTGTGTTGGGGAGAGACTTCGTATTTAATCTCTATGCTTCGATGGTAAAGATCTCTATCTTTAACTTTTACTTTACAATACATCACTGCTCCCATCCATTGCCATTAACTCAATAATTACTTAACGAAAAACTCCTGTCCAGCATCTCACTGGGGTCCCTGGGACGAGCCGAAACAGAGCCTGAGTGTGTAGATGACCTTAGACCTGACAAAGCTAGAATAGACCATCAAATTATTTTTATTTCACGTGTGGAGCTCTCAGGCCTCTGGGCAGAGTACAGATTTTTTGCATTTAGAATGAAGGTATGTGAACTATGTCATCAAAGTTATTAACTGGGTGTTTGTGCCTTGAGTGATAGTACTCCTTTTCCTTCCCTGCTGATCTTTGCCCACTGACACAGGGAAACTTTCCCGGAACAAGTTCCCACTCAACAATTAAATAAAAACACAAATTTCCTCCATACTAAGTTATGATAATTATATGTAAAATGCTGATAATATATAGAGCAGATACCAATATTCTAAAAGCAAAGAGTTGGAACTTGGCTATTTAAATTAAAAATCTCAAATTTAATCAAAATATATTCATGTCCGCAGCAAATACGCTTTTAGATAATCATAAGCCCAATTATAGATATCAATTCTCTATAAAGGGTGCTTTGTTACATAAAAACAGGTAGTACAAAGACACGACATGTAGTTTCATCATCATTCTCCTTAAGTGAAAACTTTATCCTGTATCAGTCGCCATTCTGTTTTAGAAGCGGAATTTTTGCAGCATGAAGAGGTCTCCTTAAAAAGTTACAAAACATAATCAGATTCACTATATTCATATATCCTTTTCCTATAATTCATTTTGATACTGTAAGTTACAGAGGGTCAATGAGGAGGTGAATGGTAATAATAGCAGTAAACTTCACCCCACCCTCTCTCTCTCTCTCTCTCTCCTCTCTCTCTCTCTCTCTCTCTCTCTCTCTCTCTCTCTCTCTCTCTCTCTCTCTCTGCTTTTCGTATATGGTTTTCACATTGAATACTTTCACCAACCTTCTAGGCAAACCCTAAAAGTGTTAAAATATATTGATTATACTTTGTCAGACAGAAGTGACTTCTATTCAAATTAATGCTGGATTGACTAAGTTTCTTCGGACTAAGCTTGACTTAATTTCAGGAAATAATTTGTAAAGGACAGTCATTTTATTCTTTCAAGTTTGATCAAACATACATCCTTTTGTATAAGTGTTAAAAGGAATGAGAGAGAGAGAGAGAGAGAGAGAGAGAGAGAGAGAGAGAGAGAGAGAGAGAGAGAGAGAGAGAGAGAGAGAGAGAGAGAGAGAGAAGTTAAGACTCCTTACCCGGAAACGAAGATAGAGTGAGAAAGACAAATGGATTATTCAAGCCGTCTTAATTAAGAGCTACAAATACCGACACTCTAGCGGCAGATCGTTATTGCCTAAGGATAGAGCGCTAATTAGTTTGAAATCCTTCTCTTAAGAGAGAGAGAGAGAGAGAGAGAGAGAGAGAGAGAGAGAGAGAGAGAGAGAGAGAGAGGAGGCAAGATGCAATTAATTCCACTGTACAGTATATTCATAAAGTTCCCTTTAGAAGATTATCTTTACTTCTCTAACGACAGATACCTAAGAGGAGGGTAATTTTGTTTATATTTATATGTAATGACTAAAAATTGGCATTTAATAGCAAATGGATAGCTTGAAATTGTTGATATTCATAGGCACCCTATAAAATTTTAGTTTATATATTTATATATGTATATATATAATATATATATATATATATATATATATATATATATATATATATATATATGTAAGTCCTAATTCTTGTATGTAGATATGTGTTGTACATCTAGGTAAATGTTGTGAATTTCACCAGTTTATTAAATCTGCCCGATGTACTGGGCGGATCGCAAGGCCTTGAAGAGGCGAGATTCCCAAAACCTTCCAGGAGTTAACTAAAATACGGCGATAAAATTTACAATTTTATTACAAAAATAAACTCTGATAAAGACAAACAACATCCTTAAGCATTCACAAGACTTAATGAAAAACAAGGCTGACTCTTGGTAATGTAACACGTGCTGTTCAAGCACAAAGTCCACACCGGACTCATTAAAAAAACTGAAAATAGTGACAATTCGAATTCAATACACAACGAATCACACACCAAATATCCCTATTCTAATTCAACTCAGGATTCAGATCCCCAATCACAAGGATCTCTACACTAAACTGCGATATAAAAACTACGTCTTTCCCACAAATTTACACTACAACCAACCTGGTACACGAGGTAGAGAGAAGAGACTAACTAATAAATGACTTATCTTTAGGGGGGACGATGAAGCAAAGAGGCCGAGTGAGGGTCGGCAGCTTCGAAGAAAACTTCGTTTTCCCGCGTTAACTAAAGTTTCCTTAGCAAAGTGGAGGGAATTCTTAGTTTATTTATTTGCAAGGGGTTTGACAATGCCTTTTTATTTACTACAAGATCGCAAAACAGTTAAGGCTTTTCTTTAAATACAAGGGAAGGCTTAAGGCTTCGGCTGAGGGCCAGAATTTGTCCATATCCAATGACTTGGAAAGTCATTGACACTAAACACATACATAAGACATTTTTGTCATGTTGCCTCAATTTTACGTTAGATTCATCATTGATACATCATAAACAGTCAATTTCCATAACACTCGCTCCTTCCCCACCAGGTGGTTAAGATTTAGGTCCCAATACAGTCGTGTATCAAACCTCAGTCTTTCGCCCGCGAGATTCCCCAGCCTTCCCTCATTTGACGAAACGTTCTGATGTCAAATGGCGGGACTTTCGAATGGCCAGTTCGAAAATTCCCGACAGTAAATGAACTCTATAATCATGAGAATTCCACAAAAACCTATAAATCAGCATGTTGTTGTAGCAAGATTGCATTTTAATAGCGAGGGTAGTTTAGTTGCCTTTGCGCGTTCAAGTGGACAAGGCTCTTGTACCTGAGAGAGTGATAGCAGTATAATGTACTTACGAACATTTTTGTAACAAAGAGAAGAAAATCCAAATTCCGATGTCTCATTATCCGTGTACATGGGACATATTGGTGTCAGGTGTAAAAATACGTCTGTTTGTGTATCCTGTGAGCGAAGATGTTCCTTGAGCAGGTAAAATAAAAGTTCAAGATGCCTAGATACGCGAGAGCTAACGTACCAGATACTGCTATTGCTAGAGATGAAAATGGAGTAGCAGTGTGTAGCATTGCTGATGAAGAATATAGAAAGTAAATTAGAACTCAAGAATTGGAAAATAAGTTAGAAAATTTAGAACAGTTAATAAACAGATTCTTGGTTGAACGAGGAGAGTAGCGGCGCGCAACCACAGCATATCCGACGTACATAAACAAAGTTCAAACGCACACAAATGAAAGTACACATGTACAGCCGAGTGAAGATACGCAAATCATAGTTGAAAGTTGCCAGAACTCCAGGCAAGTGTTAGGCCTTTTGAGGATCAACAGCCTAACGAAGGGTTTCAATCGATTGAAGTGTTTTTGAGAGATTTTGAAGTAGCCACATATGGGTGGTCAGAAAGAGAAAAAGTTATTCAAGTAATTAGATCGCTCAAAGATGCTCCTGCAATGGAGGTAATGTGTTGGCCACAAGATAGTTTAAGAAGTTATACTGACATAAAATGATGTTTGATTGAGAAGTATGCCTTACCTGATGCGAGAAAGGGGGACATAAAAGAAAATTACAAACCCAAAATTCGGGAAGGTGAATCCATTCTTAGTTTTGCAACTCGCATTTTTCGCTATTGCGATTCGTCTGCTACCCAGAATGCCAATCTCCCAGAAGGTGATAAAAAAGCAATTGCCCGTAAACATATTTGCAGATTAGTAAACCAGTATTTACGTGGTTATTTGTTCGATGACAATCGCTCGTTAGCAGATGTAGTGAGCGTGATACAAAACATTTTAAGCAGTTTGCCTGAAGAAAAAATGACTGGGAATAAGTGGCCCGATTCCGAAAAGTTGGCAGCCATGAGACACACTCAGCCATCCCCAAAGTGGGGTAGGGGAGAATGCAGTCAGCAGGTTAGAAGATGCTGGCAGTGTGGGGGAGAGGGGCACCGTCAGGCTTACGGTCATCCATCTCGAGAGTGCTCAGCAAAAAACGCCGATGGCGGGCGGGCTGTGGCACACGTACACCTACCCCCATCCAACATCTGAGGAAAAGGAAACAGAGGAAGGGGGAGATGAGGGAGTTCGATGCCCCCGCATGACATCACAATCAGTAGCCGAGGCAGCGCTTCCATCGATGACGGAGTTAGAGCAGGATCTGGGGCCTTCATTGGTATCCCCGACCTCACCCCCGCAGCACTAGGGAGCAGCGGCATTGCAGCTGAGGTCATTGTCCCGGGCCCCATATCTCATAATGGCCGGCTAGGAATGTTACCAGTTAGGATTGACCTGCCAGATAAATCCATTCGAGCGCTGATCGACACAGGAGCCAGCGTTTCACTAATTGAAAAAAGATTCTCCTCAAACCCACTACACTAAGCGGCATCCATCGTCCTTGACACGCCAGGAGGAAATAAACTACATACTGTATAAACCATACAACGATTGTCAACTTTAAGGTGGGATCTGTGAAATTTACACATGATTTTCTTGTCTTGCCCACCTTGGGAATTCCAGGAATCGAGGCTATCTTAGGAATAGATTTTATTTCATGTAATCAAATATGCATTTTGGGGGGAAAAGATACAACAACAGTAAAAGCAGGAGGGTACATTTTGCCGATAGAGTCATGAGAGAGTAAGTGCTTGTGCGGGCTCAGAGACAGATTTAAGTAAGGTAACAGCTGTACCTGAGAGAGGAGAAGTATTGTCTCCCCAGACACTTACGAGCATATCAGTGACCCCGTGTAGCCCTCAAATTCACATTCAAATTCAAATTCAAAGGATTTATTGACATAAAAATTACATCAAATGGGGTGCATTAGCATGCTAATAAACCCGCCAACGAATATAGTGAAATATATATACATAATATCATCAAACAGAATTATACAAACAAATCAAACAATGCCTACGTTATTTGTTCCAGTAAAAGTTAGGAAACTTTTTGACAATTTTGGTACAAACATCATTATTTAAAAAATGACATACCTGATCTCTTACATTGTTAAAACTGTCATTTCTGAATTCTGATAAGTTACTACATTCCAATATATAATGATGTAGTGTATGCTTACGTGATTCACCACATAACCTACAGGAAGCACTTTCACCATCAATATACTGCCAACAATATCTTTAACCCAACCGTATTCTCATTACTAATGTATCTATTTTAGATAAAGCCTTACCATATGTGACATTTGTATTTTCTGATACAAACAAATAGTGCATCATACTTTCACTTGCATTGTTTATGATTCTTTGAATCTCCTCCTTCTCCCATACACATCTCTTAAGCCTCATTCCTTTCTTAACTCTATTTAGACTCACAGTACTCTCTATGTCAACATCCTCTTTATTGGTGGCGTCCTTAGCAAGTTTATCAGCAACCTCATTTAAATCAATACCCACATGTGAAGGTACCCAGAAAAAAATGAAAAAAATTTCCATTTCGTTCTATAGAACAAACCAGTTCTTTACATCCATTGGCCAAGTCAATATCTACAGGACTTTTACTATTGAGGGTGAGCAAAGCCCTTTGACAATCAACAAATACAAATACATCCTTCCTCTTATTTTTTACTAATTTCAGCCCTTTGTGAATGGCATGTAATTCACCAGCAGTTGTAGAAGTTCTGTCCTCAATTCTTTTAGACATAATCTCATCAACAGATACATTTTCCTCATAATATTCCCGTACAATAACTCCACATCCAACCCTTACACCATTAACAGAACCATCGCAGTACATGTGAATGGCATTACATTTTGGTAATTCGCTAATTTTGGATAAGAATGTCTGCTTTAACTCATATGTATTACACTCCTTTTTCTTAGAGCTCAACGTACAAATATTAACTTTCAGTCTGCAACATAACCACGGCTTAGTAGATATTGATTTCTTCAATTTAACACAATATTTTACAACATCATATTTCATCATTACATTGTAAAATTTCTTAAGATAACTATCACACTTAACAGAAGTGCCTCCATTACCAGAGAACTTATCAACAGCCATTTTCAAGGCGTTCTCCCCTCTCCTAATCATATGAACAGCAGCTATAGCAGTTATCTCATTTATTCGATCTGCAATACTAGGTAAATTTAACTCTAATCTCATAAGTTCTATTCTTGTACTCTTGGAGCAACCCAAAATTATTCTCATTGCCCGGTTTTGCAAAACTTCCAAAGATCTCAGGTCCCTTTCAGGGTAATTTATCAGTACAGGCGCTGCATAGTCAATAACTGATCGCACTGAGCTGATGTACACCATCCTCAAGACGGGTATTCCTGCACCACTGCCTCGATTTGCTAAGACTTGCAAGGGCCTTAATCTTGCCAGACACACGTTTTTTAAGTGAACAATTTCATCTTTGGTTTTATTAAAACTTATGTACATGCCAAGATACTTGTAACAGTTTACCTTTTCCAACAACTTTCCATTAATTACAAAAATACTTCCATTTATCATACGCGACTGTATTTTGCTTTTATCTTCATTAATCACCAAACCCATATGCATGCATAAATTTCCCAACTCTTCCAAAGCCCATTGCAATACTGTTTCATTGACACATTATATTAAAATATCATCAGCATAAACGATAACCTCTGTACCTCTTGGAAAACTATGTCTCGCTATTCTATCCATTAAGACATTAAATAAGGTAGGACTAAGTATACCACCTTGGGGCGTACCCAATTCCATCAACATTTCTTCCGACTCATATCCTTGATACCATACCCTGGCTCTCTTTTCAGTTAGATAACTCTCAATCCACCTTAGTAACGCACCCTTAACGCCTTTGTTAACAAGTTCTTCTAAAATCACATCAATATTAGCCCTGTCAAATGCCCCTTTTAATTCCACAAATGTCCTACACTTTACATTAGGATTATTTAAGGCCTTGATAACACAGTCAGAGGTATTTCGTCCTTTTATGAAGTCAAACATATTTGAAGACAATTGGTCTCCAATCACAAAGAGTAACCGATTCAATACAAGTCTTTCCATTAGTTTGCATAAGCAGGATGTTAGAGAAATAGGCCTATACTGCCCATTCCCTTTAGGAATAGGTAAAATAATGGCAATTTTCTATTTAATAGGTAATCTGCCATTTTCATAAGAAAGATTAAATCAAATCTAACAGGGGGCTATCCTCCACCAGGATTAAACAGTTTATCACGTCATATGTGACCCCATCTTCACCAGGTGCAGTAGATTTACCTTTTTTGATGCTAAACAACAACTCATCTTTTGTAAATGGTAAAGAAGTCTCATCATTCACAGCTGCTTGCAATGCCACAAGTCGTCTTCTTTTATATTGCCTCTTCCGCAGACAAACCTGAACGTTGTTTGGAAGACGATTGACACTAGCAGCAGCAGCCCATTCCCTCATTAGATCATTTGCTTTACCCTTTGGGTCAGGGTGAGCAACAACTCTCTTCTTTTTCTCCCTCACCTTATTAACTTCGTTCCATACACCCCCAAGGGTTTTTGTAAAGGAAATACCTTCCATAAAATTGTCCCAGTATTTCTCTCTCACCTTTTTTCTTACCTCTGATGTCCCATTTGTTATTTCTATCATTGTTTCTATGCTACTACTATCATTTGGATTTTTACTTCAATTACTCTGAGCTTTTCTTAACAGTTTATTCCAACCCAGCACTACCTTATCATTTGCATATGTAGATTTTTTCACAGTATTTGTACAATTCTGCATAGGCACATCTAAAATACCGCCAGCCACATTAAGCAAGTCGTCATAGAATTTATTTTCATCATTATCATGACCATTTGCATTTTTATAATCCTTATACCACTTGCTAACCTCCTCAAAAAATTCAGCTTTTTTATTTGGTTTTAAACAATACCTTTTCCGTTTTTTACTACTAAGCTGTTTTTCTACACCTAAAGAAGTTTCGATTGCAAAGTGATCACTCACCATTTCACCAACGACTGAAGCATCAGCCGTGCACTCGGGCATATCAAAAAGTAAGACATAATCGATTCTGCCACCTCTTATGTGTATGGGTTCTCCTTTCCCTAGGACACGTACATTGTCTGAGGTGTTCAGGATGTTATCTAACATAAAACCATTCCTATTTTGACTACCTCGGCTTCCCAAATTATGATGTCGAGCATTCAAATCTCCCATCAATAAACAACACTCATCGAAAATACACATAAGAAAATTCTCAAGATCTAATTTATCTGCATGTACATACATATTAATTACACAAAGCACACTATCCCTCAAATACAACTTAACACACAAACACTCGGTAGCATTGATTATTGTAGCAGTAGATATAGCAGAAGGAATACTATTTTTAACAAATGTAATCAGACCTCTAGTATTATTTACATTATCAGCTTGCAATTCAAAACTCTGATATCCTGTCAGTTGGAATCCAATACCATTTACACCAGTCTCTTGTAAAGTTATCACATCAAGGTCATGAGAAAGTACATAAGCATGGATATCAGTTGACCTTTTTTGGAGGCTATTTACATTCCAAGATAAAGAGTTAAGATTAAACCCCTCCATTTTCCTTAATTTTTTCTCTAAACTTTCTAGGAAGTAAGACTACATTCATTTTAATATCATCATTAGGCCGTTGCGTGTAGGCTATTCCAGTACTGTATCTAACAAGGAAATCATATTATTAATGGACGTGTTACAATTTTCTCTCCTTCCCTTTGGCAAGACATTATTTTGTTCACTTTGATTCGAATCCATATTAGACATTTTAGACATTTTAGGTTTACAAATTACACTACCGGAATTATTACCTTCATCATAACTCTTGAAAGAAGAAACCTGTGCATCAGCATTCCCATCTACTGTAGAAACAACCAAACTTTAAACATTGCAAACTTAGGGGAGTTGATCCTGTAAACTCATAATTACCTTTTTAAGTTCCCCAATCTCTGCACGTAGTGCATTGATAACACCTTCATTAATAATACTATCCCTGTGAAAGTCATCCCTCGTTTGTTTCATTATAACTGCACTCTGACGGCACCTTTCATCTTCCCGGCGCTCCCACACATTAACAACGGAAGTAGCAGTTTTATTCACTTGCCCATTTACTGAAGAATAATGCATCGAGTTCACCATTTTATTGTTTGCCATGACTGGCCTCTTTTTACACATCCACGAGTTTGCATTATGTTCACCTCCACAGTTACAGCATTTTGGAACAATTTTCACATTATCCTTTATCTTTTCCAGGCATTCCTTTGAATTATGGTTCTTGCTGCAATATCTACATTTATCACTATTTTGGCATTTGTATTCCTTATGACCCCATTTACTACACTTGAAACATAACAAAGGACCTTCATTATAGATAGACACTCTCCTATACCCAATGCAGGGAACAAATATTTTTTTCTGGAATTTCGCCCATTATTAATGCTATTACCTGCGGCTTAGCGATAATTTGACCCTTCTGTTTAGTTTCACGTCGCTTAGCCCAAACAACTCTCCTATCAGCAAGCAAATCTTCTGGGTCCAAACAGACTGGAAATTCGAACACAATAATTTTCGTATGTTTAACATTATCCTTTGGTTTTTCTAAAATAACTTCTTCAAAGCCAGAGGTAGTTAGATACTCAAATGCCTTATCATCTTTCACAGTTATATATGGCCTATGTTTGCCCTCCTTAAACAAGACTTCAAAACTTGGATATTTCTTAAAAAGCCTTACCGTCCACTTCATTTTGTTATGGTAGTTCATATCCAGCATACTGGGAAAGTACAGCCGCTTTCTTTCACCAGAGACAGCAATACTGTCTTTCCTAACCTCATTCCTATTCTAACTAAACTTGATGGAGAATTTTCAACCTTAGATGTACCAGTACTCACCCGTTGTTTCTTGGTGATTCAGGTATCTCCATTTTCATTTCCACTTGAGCTGCCATCAAATACCTCAGTTTGGGGCCTTAGCTGTTTTTTCCGGGTCCTTTTCTTTCTAGTTATAGAAGGGGCCTCATTTGTTTCACTCATTTCATTACTAGATGATACATCCATTTGTGCCTCTCCTTTGGTATCCTTAGAAGCCATCAATCACAAATTAAGATTCAGAAAAAAAGAATCTTGAAAAATTAAAAGGGTATTAACTAGCGGCGAACAAGAGTAAGCCAAGAGCCGAGGTGGAAGGATGAGGAACGGCAACAACCGTCCACCATCCGAGCCGAAACCAAAGAGCGTAGTGAAGTCCGTGTAGCCCTCTACTGGAAAGAACCAAGGTCGTTGTTAAACCCCATGACAATTGGGCCCATATGATTTTAGAGGGCTTATCGGATATAAAAGAGAACAGAGCTGACATAACGATAGTTAATCTGTCTAATAAAAGAGCTGTGTTAGGATGTGATTCTGTGTGTGAATTAGAGTTATGTGAAATTGCTTGTAATGGGATGTTGGGAGCCACAACTCCAGCCCGCACAGACGAACGCACTCAGAATTTGGTTATGCAAGCGCGAAAATTATGTCCCTCAGAATATCAGCCTGTAGTTAGTGACATTGTTAATAATTATTCCGATGTAATTGCAATTGGAGCTGAGTCACCCGGGAAGATTTATCGATTTCCCTTAAGCATTGAAACTGGGCAGGCGGAGCCTATCAGGTCAAGGCCTTATAAGGTACCCATTTATTTCCTGGGAGAGATAGAAAGGGAAATTGATAAATTAAGGGAACAAGGGATAATCAAGGAGAGCGAATCCCCCCTGGGCTTTTCCAATTGTAGCTGTTATGAAAAAGGATGGCTCGGTAAGATTGTGTGTTGATTATAGGAAGTTGAATCCAGTCCTTAAGGATAATGCATTTCCATTGCCCTCGATTAAAGAATTACTTGTGAAGGTACGGGATAGTAAATATTCATCAACTATTGATTTTAAATCTGGATACTATCAAATACCCATTCAGGAAGACAGTAAATGTAAAACGGCATTTATAGCTAATGAACAACTATTTCAGTTTAATTTTCTTCATCTTGGTGTTAAAAATGCTCCAAGTAATTTTTCTAAAGTAATGATGGCGGTTTTGTCTCCCTTAATTGGCCATAATGTTCTTGTTTATTTAAACGATATCATAATTACAGGGAAAACATATATATATATATATATATATATATATATATATATATATATATATATATTCTTAGTGGTTTAAACCGCTGGATGCATGACGGGGTCAAATTGACCTCAGGTGATAGAAAATCTTTGTTATAAATGATTTGGATTCTTTGGCAAATTGCATGTGTGGTTTTTCTAAAAATATATGTTTTCTTTCACAGCATGTCTTTTTTCCATGAACCTTACATTAAACCTTTTTTTAATGAAACAATTTGGCACGGTTGCTTTATCCTCTCTCTCTCTCTCTCTCTCTCTCTCTCTCTCTCTCTCTCTCTCTCTCTCTTGTCTTGGAGTAGAGTTCTTGGCACGCTGTTGTATCCTATTTCTCTTCCGCTTGATTTTTTCTAAGTTTTTAAAGTTTATATATGAAAGAACTAATTTATTGTTTTCTTCTTCTTCTTTGTCTGCACCCCCTCCCACCCCTATGAGGGGTCGATGTTTCTGGCCAGCGTTCTCCATCTACCCCTGTCCCACACTTCATCACCGGTTAATCCCTTTGATTGAAGGTCATCCTTGATGCAATCCATCCACCTTCGCTCTGGTTTCCCTCTCCTTCTCATTCCCTGTACCTTCATTTCCATCACCCTACTCCCAATATTCTGTCCATCTCTTCTCATGACATGACCATACCACCGCAGTCTACTTTTTGGATCTTATCTGATAGTTCTCTAACTCCTGTGGTACCCCCAATTACCTCATTCCGTATCTTATCTCTTCTTGTCACCCCACACATCCATCTTAACATTCTCATCTCTGCCACATCCAGCTTCTTCTCTTCTGTCTTCTTTATTGCCCACGTCTCTGCTCCATATATCATTGCCGTCCTCACAACTGTCCTGTGTACTTTATCCTTCAACTTAACCCCTATTTTCCTGTCGCATAGTACTCCACACACTTTCTTCCGATTCTTCCATCCTGCTTGTATTCTGTGGTTTATATCTGCCCCCAGATCACCATCCTCTGCAACTGTTGATCCTAAATACTTGAAATTTTCAACTCTTTTCAATCTCTCTCCTTGTAAACTAACTTCCTCATTCTCTCCATTTTTCAATCTCAAATACTCTGTCTTTTTCCTGCTGATCTTCAATACTCTATTTTCCATTCCTCTTCTCCACTCCTCCAGTTTCTCTTCTACTACCTCTCGCCTAGTGCTACATACTATAACATCATCAGCAAAAAGCATACACCAAGGAGACTGATCTCTAATACCTTGTGTTACTACATCAATGACCAGATCAAATAGGTAAGGGATCTGCAGACCCCTGATGTAGTCCCACATTTACTGGGAAACTTTCTGTTAGGCCTATACTGTTCTTAACATTTGCTTTTGCCCTCTCATACATATCTTAGGTGATTCTTACGTATTTCTCAGGGACTTCCTTTCCTCTCATACATCTTCACAGCTCCTGACATGGTACTCGAACGTATGCCTTCTCCATGTCAATAAAGACCATATGTAATCCTTTCTGTTTCTCCCGATGTTTTTCTATCATCTGCCTTAAAGCAAATATTGTATCTACAGTTCCTCTTCCAAGCATGAATCCAAATTGTTCTTCATCAATTGTTGTTTCATCTGTGAGTCTCTTCTCAATGATTTTCTCCCATATCTTCATAGTATGGCTTTTCAACTTAATGCCTCTGTAGTTGCCACATTCCTGGATGTCTCCTTTCCCCTTATAGATGGGGATGATTAGGCTTCCTCTCCATTCCTCTGGCATCTTTTCCTGATTGAAGAT
>NC_090760.1:37068551-37108551 GCF_036898095.1 Palaemon carinicauda | reverse complement strand
CGACCACTGACCCTGCACTTTCTTGGAAGAGGAGTGCCCTCCCCAACCTTGTTCAGAGGCGTCTGTGTGAATAGTCACGGAAGGAAGCGTGTACTGAAGAGGGCCATCATTCGATAGACTCTTGGCATGGACCAGGGCCTGAGCTGATTCCGCAGTAAGGCGGGGTTTTGCGGCGAAGATTTCTCCAAGCATTGGATGCCTTTCGTCTCCAGACTCTGTTGGCATCTTTGAGCCTTGCTTTCAGGATTGGGTCCATCACGGCAGCGAACTGTAACGACACCAAGACCCTTTCTTGTTGTCGTCTGGTGAGTACTTTTGAACAAAATAGGCACCTTGACCGAGTTTGTAATTACCTTTCTCTTGCCTTGTGGTAGAGAGAGGGTGTGTGACTGTAGGTTTCAGTGAAGTTCTAGCCACTGGAATTTCTGAGCTGGAAATAGCCTGGACTTCTCGAGGTTGATTTGGAAGCACAGAGATTGTAGGAAGCTCATGACCTCTTGGGCTGTTTGAAGACATTCCGACTTTGTTGCAACCCAGACTAACCAGTCGTCCAGGACCACCATTGCCTGAAGACCTCTGTTCCCAAGTTGTTGGAGAATGGCCTCGACTAGTTTCGTGAAAATCCTTAGAGCTATGCTGAGCCTGAAGGGCATAACTTTGAATACGTAGGCCTTTCTTGCCAGTCTGAAACCAAGGTAGAGGGAGAAGCGTCGACCTACCGGAAGATACCAATGGGCATCTGTAAGATATATGGAGACGGTGTAGACCCCCTGGGGTAGTAGGGTCCGTATTTGCGAGATAGTCAGCATCTGGAACTCGTTGTTCAGAATAAATTTGTGTAGTGGGGACAAGTCCAGAATAGTTCGAAGAGTGTTCGAATCTTTCTTCGGCTCGCCAAATAGCTGCCCTTGTAAGTTCATGGATTTTGTGCAACGGATGACTCCCTTCCGGAGAAGGTCCTGAACGTAATCCTCCAAAAAGGGGGTTGTGGGTTGAAAGATCCTCTTGAACTGGGGTGGTTTCTGTCTCCATTTCCAGCCTACCCCTTTTGAGACTATGCTGTGAGCCCAGAGATCGAACTCCCATTGATCCCTGAACAGGTGAAGTTGTCCCCCTACCAGAAGCTCCTCATTGTTGTTGCGAAGGATCTGCAACTTTAGACGTCTTGTCTCTACTACCTCGGCCTCTAGTTCGACCACCTTTTCCAGACCTTCCCCTGTTACCGGAGCCCTTCCTATGAGCTTTGGCAGAGTTAAATGTGTTGGTAGCTCTCTCCTACACTGGGTTGAAGGCTAGAGACTGTGAAATGTACTGCTGGGGGACAGTGTACACAGTCTGAGGAATGGCGGCAACTGAGGCTGTCGCAACAGGAAAGGATTTCCTTCCTTTCAAGTGACTTATGGGCTTCTTGCCCTTGGGTTGAGGTCCTTCATTGGGGGTAAATTTCTGTTTAGAGAAGAAACCCCACTTGTCAATAAGGCTCTTATTCTCCTGAGCTGCTTTATCCATGACTTCTTTAACCAGCTTTTCAGGGAAGAGATCCTTCCCCCAAATGTTGGAGTCGATCTGTTTTCTGGGTTCATGTCTTATTGCAGCAGCGGCTAGGACATGTTCTCTACAGGCTCTCCTGGCTAGGATGAAAGCATGGAGATCCCTAGGAAACATGATTAGGTGAGTTTTAGCCAAGACAAGGAAGAGATATGATTTGGAATAGTTTCCAATAAGCATCTCTTGATATGATTGGAAGGATAAAGAGGCAGAAGGTCTCTCTTTAGTTTCCAGTACTCCCTTCAATAGGGATTCGGGAATCCTAGGCAGTTTCTCATTAAACTAGTTTTCCAACATTGAATGTATGGTGGACATCCTCCCAATTGTTCGAATCGTAAGGAAGGGCTAGAGAGACAGGTTTACATTCTTCTTGCACTGGAAAGGGTCTGTTCTCCGTGACTGCTTTCAATTTGGCCTCTAAGCTTATAGAGGCAAAGGGGAAGACAGTATCTTTGGGGCCACAAAAGTGGCCTGTTTCCTGTCAAAGGCAGAAAGTTGGATATTAGTGAATCAGCCGTCTTCAACTCCCTAACGAAAAAGAATTGAGCCTTGCCATGATCCAGAATGATCTTTTCCTTAGGGATCGTATCATCCCTAATAGACACATCCGAGTTAAGCCTTACATAACAGTAAGGATAGCTATCGAATGATGGAAGGAATTCCAAGTCCTAAACTGGCTTGGAACCCAAACCATCCCTAATATGAAGGAACCCTTCGCTTAAGGCCATATTCTCAGCATAGTGCTAAGGGTTCTTAAGTGTACATTCTGGTAGGCTCGAAGCTGAGGGAGCCTTAGAAGCAGGTGCCTGTTGTAACGCTTCTATCATCGCTATTAGATCTGCTTGAGAACATTCATATTTGGCAGTTAAGATTTCAGTGAAAGCTTCCATGGACGCCATTAGTTCTAGATTACTGGGTAGCGAAGGCTCATCTAATATCGGAACTAGGGTGGAGGAGGAAGCTGGAGCTTGGGTAGAAAGTAAAGAGGCATTGGGAGCTGCACTCACCTGATGTACATCCAATGATTCTTCCGAGGCTTCAGTGGTCAGCAGGATCCTCTCCTCTGATGAAACAGAAGAAGTAGTAGACATGTCGTCCATGTCCAGGCTCATGACTTTCAGAGCATCTCGGACTTCATCATCTGCATGATCTGCTGGTACCGGCGGGAGTTGGACCATCGGTAACTGGTAAACAAAAACGGAGGTCACATCAGCCTTGGGAAAGAGGAGGTCCTTCAGTTCCAGAGAAGAAAGATACGAGGCACCTTGTTGAGAGCTCTTCTGGGAGCCTCTTACCCAGAGTCAGAGCGCCTCCCAACTTCGATCTCGGATGTCGAAGGAGACGTCAGTGGCATAGTAGTCGGTTTGAAGGAGATCTTCCTTGCAGTCAGTAGGGTCCCAGATTGCAGTGGATCCCTTGGAAACATGGCAACATCCATGTCTTGTGGCAGGTCTTGTGGCCACAGGGTTTCTTGACCTGCTTGGTACAGGTGACCTTAGAACACTCCATGTCATCAGCGACCTGTAAAGATAAGAAGAGTATATGAGTATCAGACATCATTAAAATATATCTTCTGAAAATTAGAAAAAAAATTTATATATCCTATCCTAACTAATCCTACACCTAAAGAATGATTAAATCTAAAATATCATAGAACACATGCCAAACAGCTCAGAAATCTGGAATGATTTATGGAGCAAAACATAATGACGGTGTGGTAGGAATATGGAGGAAAGGATCACATCAAAGGAACACCAGAACCTCCAGAGTAGGTCTATCAGAACAGCTTAAGAAGGCAAGTTCACTCATCGTATTGCCTAGACCAGCAACAGCTCCCCCTGAGGTGGCAACTATTTCTAGTAGCCAGAAAAGATTGACCTGTCAATACCCCAGGCATGTCGATACAAGGCGGCAAATGTATTGTAAAGTCAACAGAGGGAGAGTGGACAATCCCAAGGGAAGGGTTCACACTCAGGGGAAGTACAGGAAAGAAAGGCAGATAATAAGAGAACCAGACAGAACCTGATCATTATCATTAACTTACATAAAGTGGGGGAGGGGGCAGCCCATAAAATAATGAGAGCCGTATAAGACGGCCAGGATAATAAGAGCTAAGAATTCAAATGGTGTCTTGACAACCAGGCAGGATCCAATCCAGAGGACAATGTTCCTCAGATGTGGGATAGGAAAGAGCAGATGACTAGTCTAAGGCTGCAGCTGAGGCATCAGAGGTGGTGACCCAAAGCCAGCACACAGCCAGTGCTATAAGAACTCAAGCTGACAAGACAGGATGCAGCGACAGAAGGCGGCACCTCTGTCTAGATAGGCTAACAAGGCCAGGGAGTCAAGACTCCACAGCAAGAGGGATATAGCACAGGAAGATAGGCTGCAGACTTAGGACAAGCACTGACAAGGCGACAGAAGAGTGACCCAAGGGGTACCAACTCTGTGCCTAGATAGGGTTAGGCCATGGTAGAACTATGTAGGCAAGTCTAGCCTCCTAGTGGGTGAGGGAAAGCTTAAAAGCTAGGGTGAGTTGACTAGACAAGAGGAACATAATTATGGCCTAGATATGGTTAGACCATGAAAGAACTGTGTAGGCAAGCCTAGACCCCTAGCAGGTGAGGGAAAGCTCAAAAGCTAGGGTGAGATGGCTAAACAAGAGGAATATAGTTCTGCTACAGTCAGGTTATGGCCTAACTAGGAAGGGGAAGGGGCAGAGAAACACCCAAGGGTGGACTTTAAGGTGGCAGAGAGATTTCAACCAGGGGAGGAGAAAAGTTCATTTACCTAGGCCAGGAAAGATAGCCTACAAGTAGGCACACTAACAGGCACAAGGAAAGGGGAAGGAGGGTTGGTGATGGGAGACTCGGAAAATGGTGAGGCACCATGGCAGGAAGGCCCAAAAGTAACATGGAACAACAGTAGTGTTCCAGAGGGGTTGCTGTGATAGGGCACAGAGGACAAGTCCTCACAACCAGCATAGACTATCAAAGACTAAGAGAAATTCCTATTGATGGTTAGGGCGACACAAGGAGGTCTACTAGTCAGCATCAGAACTAGGGTAAGATGTTCTAATGGGTAAACATAAGAAGACACAGGGAACAGGATCCCGAGACCTGTTCCGCCTCACCAACCATATAGGCTAAGTGGAAAGTGAAAAGTAGTCCCCCTAGGGCAACTGAGAACACTATCCAACTCCCAAAAGGACTTTCAAGACCGCAGCTTCCTGCTGTGACGAATCGACAGCATGGGAGGATAGACGGCCTAACTCATCCCGTAAGGTTAGGTGAAAGAAAGGAGTGATGCACCTGTTATGTATTATTGTAACAATGTACTATATTGTTTCAAGTGTTTCAGGTATTGCACAACATTGCATCATATTGCATGAATAAGACATGTTATGCTTTGATCATAAGAGTAATGATTTGTTTTGGTATTAGGATTCAAACATTTGTTGATTACCTCAGATAAGATGTGATTCTTTATGATTTGTACTGGAGTAGGATTTAAGTCTTTTCAGAGCGATGCTCTTTTGTTTAGCAATGTTTTGGTTTGTGAGATTTGTGTAAGACGCTCCATATACACTTGAGAGTCAGCTGTCACAAAGTGAAGTTCATAATGTAGTCTTTTATACATTAAACGCATTTTTATAATACCAACGTATTATTATCCATCAAGCACACATCGACAAAGATGGGATCAGCTGAGAAATAATTACTAACGATTATTCATCTCTGTTCCAGGTAATTATTATGGTTAATAGAACTTCCTACCTAAGCATCCATATATTATATTTGGCGACGAGGATGGGATCAGCTGAGAAATAATTACTAACGATTATTCATCTCTGTTCCAGGTAATTATTATGGTTAATAGAACTTCCTACCTAAGCATCCATATATTATATTTAGCGACGTTTGAGGACGACGGACAAGCAGAGAGAAGCAAGCAGGGAGAAGCATTGGAGCCTATGCACAAAGACGGCCAGCACAAGAGAAGCTCTTTGTATATCGGGAAACAAGAGTAAAATCGCCCAATGAAGATTTTACCAGCAGCAGAATAGGAATTTCATCAAATACACAAAAGGGTGAAATTTAAATTGGGTAGGTAGGAAGGATACTTGTGACTGCAGTACAGTAGCTTAACCTACCACAGTTATTAAGGTAAGCAAACAAAATGCCTTTTAATATTGAACCACCTCAAGCTTTTAGCGTCACTGCTGAGCCTAATTCTGTTGCAACATGATGGCAACAGTGGTGTGAGGAATTTAAGATTTATTTAGAAGCATTAGGGAATATGAAGGATGCACAAAAGAAGGCATTATTACTTCATACAGCAGGTAGGGAAGTTCGGGAAGTGTTTAAGACTTTGCAGCCTACAGATGACACAAGTGAAGCTGCAATTAAGGCTCTTACCACATATTTTGCTCCTCAGGTCAATAAATTTTTTTAAAGATACCAGTTTTCAGCGCAGGCTTATCAGAAAGAAAATGAAAGTTTAGATGCATTTGTGACTAGACTAAAGAATTTAGCCGTTTCATGTGAATTTCTAGAGTTAGAAAATGTTATTATAGATCAAGTAATTGCACATTGCACATCAGAAGAGCTAAGAAAGAAATTATTGCAAGATAAAGATTTAACATTAGAAAAGGTATTGATAACAGGCAGAGCTTTAGAAACATCAAATAGGCAAAGTCACATAATAGGTAGTTCTACAAGCAATAGAATGGAAAATTCTAAAATTAATACAGTAGGTTCTAAGTGGAAAACCAACGAGAATCAGAGAAGGAATATGACAAAGCCTAGTCATAGAAAAGTGCCTAACACTAATGTTCATAAATATCAGAATCAGGCTTATACACAGAAACAACAGGAAAAACCCAAGTGTTTTAGGTGTGGTAAAACTGATCATCTTGCATTCGAAGCAAAGAAATGCCCTGCTACTGGACAGACATGCCAGAATTGCAGAAAGCTGGGTCATTTTGCAACTGCTTGTAGATTCCCTAAACAGTACGCAAAGAAAATAAATGCTACAGTTGATACTATGGGTCAAGAGAATAATGAGGAAAATGTTCATGATAATCAGGTTAGTTCAGAAACTGATTTTGCGTTTCACATAAACTCAGTCAACAAAGGTGCAAAGAAACATATCATGGTAGAAGTAATCATAAATGGTAAACCAATTTTGATGCAAGTTGACACAGCAGCCGATGTATCAATTATGTCTGAGAAAATGGCTAAAAGCATTCCTAATTTGTTGTTAGAAGGTACAAATAGAGTTTTGAAAAGTTATAATGGTTTTGATATTCAGGTAATAGGTGCTTCGAACGTAGAAGTACAGTACAAAGAACAGAAATTAGAGAGAATGCCATTAACAGTAGTAAAAGGTAATGGACAAACTTTGCTAGGTTTAGATTGGCTACAGTATTTGAAGTAAGATTGGTCTAGTATTTTGAAGGTTGCAGGTAGACAAGATGAAAACAAAAATGAAATGTCTATGAATGATATCATATCAGAGTTTCAAGACGTATTTGAAGATAAAATAGGTACAGTAAAGAACGCAAAGGCAATTTTACTTTTGAAACCTGACAGTTCTCCTAGATTTTTTGCTCCGAGACCAGTACCGTATGCATTGAAAAGTGCAGTTGAAACAGAAATCAAGAGATTAGAAAGTGAAGGTTCTTGGGAAAAGGTTACATATTCAGATTGGGCTACACCATTAGTTCCTATTGTGAAGGAAAGTGGACAGGTTAGGTTATGTGGAGATTACAAAGTAACGTTAAATCCACAACTGCAAGTAGCTCAACATCCCTTACCAAATCCGAAAGACATGTTTGCAACTATGTCAGGATGCAGTGTTTTTTCTAAATTAGATTTAAGACAAGCATTTCAACAGCTTCCCATGGATGAAAGTTCACAAGAATTATGTACAGTAAATACATCCTTAGGTTTGTTTAGGCCAAAGAGATTACCTTATGGAGTTGCAAGTAGTCCAGCTATATGGCAACAAACTATGGATAAGATTTTTTCAGGAATGCAAGGAGTATTCATTTTTATAGATGATATTTTAATTGCGGGTAAAGACACAAGAGAACATAGAGAAAGATTGCGAACAGTTCTGAAGAAGTTGAAGGAACATAATATTAGAGTAAATAAGAACAAATGTATTTTAGAAGTTGATTCAGTGGAATACTTAGGTTTTGTAATAAATGGCAAGGGTATTCACAAAACTAAAGAGAAGATTAAAGCTGTACAATCAACAAAAGTGCCAGAAAATGTTAAGGAATTACAATCATTTCTAGGTTTAGTAACATTTTATGGGAATTTCATTCAGAATTTGTCTACAATTGCACATCCATTGTATAATCTGTTGAATAAGGGTGTAGAATGGAAGTGGACAAAAGAGTGTCAGGAATCTTTTGAAAGAATCAAGCAGGAAATAACATCACCTACATTCTTAGTACATTATCAAATGGATTTACCAGTTAAATTAATATGTGATGCATCAAACATAGGTCTAGGTGCAGTATTATCTCATGTAATGCCAGATGGAACAGAAAAACCAATTGCATTCACTTCTAGAGTATTGAACAAGGCAGAAAGGAATTACTCTCAAATAGAAAAGGAAGGTTTAGCATTAGTTTATGGAGTTAAAAAATTCCATATGTATCTTTATGGTAGGAAAAAGTTCACACTTGTTACAGATCATAAACCTTTATTAGCAATATTGGGTCCAAAAGCAAGTTTACCTACGTTGGTAGCTGCAAGACTACAACGTTGGGCAGTTACATTAGCAGCGTACCACTATGATATAGAATACCGTCCAACATCAAATATGGGTAATGCAGATGCTTTATCCAGATTACCCGTAGACAAAGCTCCAGAAGAGTATGATGACAGTGTTCTATTAATTTCAGTATGTAATGTACCAATAACTGCGAAAGATGTAGCACACAGTACCAAGCAAGACCCAGTACTTAGTAAGGTTTTGGAGAGTTTAATGACAGGTAGGGACTTATGTGGAAAGGAGGAAAATTGTAAACCGTATAAGGATATATGGTATGAACTGAGTGTGACACAAGGAATAGTGATGAGAGGTTCCAGGGTAGTTATTCCTAATTCACTGAGAAATAAGGTTTTGTCTGAAATACATGCTGATCACCAAGGTATTGTAAGATCAAAGTCAATTGCGAGAACTTTTGTATGGTGGCCAGGTGTAGATAAAGATGTGGAATGTTATATAAAGAATTGTATGAATTGTGTTATGCAACAAAACAATCCTCAATTTGCTAGAATGCACCCGTGGGAGTTACCCAGGTATCCATGGCAAAGAGTGCATATAGATTTTGCAGGTCCTTTTTTGAATTATTTGTTTTTGATAGTAGTAGATGCTTACAGTAAGTGGCCAGAAATTATCCCAATGAAGACGACAACGTCTTACGCCACAATAAAAGAGTTAATGCAAATTTTTTCAACGCATGGTATTCCAGAAAGAATTGTTACAGATAATGGTCCACAATTTACCTCACAAGAGTTTAAAGAATTTTGTAATGTCAATGGTATAAAGCATACATTTTCAGCTACATATCATCCATCCACTAATGGAGAGGCTGAAAGATTTGTCCAAACGTTTAAACAATATGAAGTGTAGAAAAGCAAATTCGAGTAATATATTTTTGCATGTGTCAAAATTTTTATTGTCTTATAGAACAACGCCACACAGCACAACAGGCGTGGCACCCTCAAATTTGTTAATGGGAAGGAGGATAAGGTGTAAGTTAGATTTGTTGTATCCAAGTTTGCAAAGTGATTTAGAAGATAAAGGGTATAAACAAGTAGCAAAGCTTCCTAATGTAAGACATTTTTTACCTTTGTCTGATGTCATGGTAAGATCGTACAACACTCCAGAGAAGTGGGTACCAGGAGAGATTGTAAGAGAGATAGGAAATTTACATTATGATGTTCGTGTTGGTGATAATGTTGTAAAACGTCATGTTGATCAATTACAGCCGTTAAACAGAAAGACAGTAGAGCATGTGAGTGTTAGAGATGAGAAACTTAAAGAAGTAGTTAGATCAAATGAGTCAAGTATTAACCAAGATGGTCCAACATCCGATGTAGATTCAGAACCAATTCATGTACCAGTACAAGATGAGGTTAAAGTGCTTCCTAATAGGATTAACAGAGGAAAGCCCCCTGAGAGATTAGATTTGTGAATATTTTTACAATGTCAAGTTAAGGGGGAGGAGACTGTTATGTATTATTGTAACAATGTACTATATTGTTTCAAGTGTTTCAGGTATTGCGCAACATTGCATCATATTGCATGAATAAGACATGTTATGCTTTGATCATAAGAGTAATGATTTGTTTTGGTATTAGGATTCAAACATTTGTTGATTACCTCAGATAAGATGTGATTCTTTATGATTTGTACTGGAGTAGGATTTAAGTCTTTTCAGAGCGATGCTCTTTTGTTTAGCAATGTTTTGGTTTGTGAGATTTGTGTAAGACGCTCCATATACACTTGAGAGTCAGCTGTCACAAAGTGAAGTTCATAATGTAGTCTTTTATACATTAAACGCATTTTTATAATACCAACGTATTATTATCCATCAAGCACACATCGACGAAGATGGGATCAGCTGAGAAATAATTACTAACGATTATTCATCTCTGTTCCAGGTAATTATTATGGTTAATAGAACTTCCTACCTAAGCATCCATATATTATAGCACCAGTGAGCATTTACCAGGTATGGCCGCCAGCTAGGGCAGGCTAGCCTAAGCCAATGCTGATAAAAAACACAAAAGAAACACCAAGGAAGGATACGGTATACCATATACATACCAAACTTTAGAATGATAAAATAACATATTCCTAAAGTAAATGACTAGAAAAATAGATGATTCCTGAGTGTTTGACGATATGATAAATGGCCCCGAAAGCCTGCCGGCTTCGGAACAATAAAAGCATGCAACATAATGAAAGAAAACTGGGAAAAGACGCGAAATCCTCCAACACACGAAAGGGTGGATACTCAACTTAGTTGATGAGGAAGAAGTTGTAGCATACATGATCAAAAAACACTTAAAAAGCTAAGAAAACTAGCAGAAAATCTCCAAGCGAACGGCAATGATGGCACTGCAAAGGGAATGATTTAATAGGAAACGTGTTAGTTGTAGCACATTGAGATCGGGAGTTATAACGGCTCACTTGCCTATGTCCTTCCCTCTACCCTTATCTTTCAAGACAAGGTTAACTCTATTCGGGAAAGGATAGCCATAGCTTGTTATTAACACGTCCTTGGTTAACTCACGATATCTCTCGGGATATTCGCTCCAGAGGTCAAAACTCTGTTGATACCTCTAAGGTAAAATTTCTCTGGTGTATCACTCGCAGATATATCCCAAGTAGACGCTGCCAATGAGGAACTTCTATCAGGACAATATGGCTCAAGCCCAAAAATATGAATATATATATAAATTATATATATATATATATATATATATATATATATATATATATATATATATATTTGGGCTCAAGCCATGGCGTCCTGATGGAAGGTTCCTTTTTGGTAGCTTCCTTGGGTATATAACTACTAAATATTCCCAGAGAATTTAACCACAGGTTATCACAGAATTCTAACTTCTGGAGCGAGTATCCTTAAGGTTTCCCTTTAAGACATCGTATATCAACAGGGGACGCATGTATTAACACGCCACATAGCTATCTACACCCCGAACAGAGTTAACACTTCGATGTGTAGGGGCGGAGAATAGCTGGGGAGCCGTTCCACAGCTAATCTCGTTCGTGGCTACTTTTGGTACTCGAGACGTAAACAAACGGGCGCCATTGCTAAATGACGTCACGTCCGTCCTCATCCTTCGTTTAGTAGCTTGCCTTACTAGTCGGACTTTTCCCTGTGCGTACTTATCGACTTGCATCTTAGCCATGTCTCTACCCTCGGCCTCGCCTTCTTCTGGAAAGTTGAGTACAAGGTTCCAGTATTGTTTAAATAAGCTCTGACCGTAAAGTAACTTTTACTTTTCGAGATATTTGATGTTTTGTGGCAGAGCTGTGCCTCGACCGGACCCGCCATTTTATGGCGTCGCTGTTGTTTTGCATGCCTTATTTAGATAGCCTCAACAGCGTTTTCCAGCCCCATTAACTAATCGATACTATTAGTTATTTAGTCTTCATAGCTAGGAACTTTTTATATCGTGTTTTGACGCCTTGTTATCGGTCATCGTTTGACCCCATACCAGTTGGCTAGTCTAGCCCCTAGGCCAGAGCGCCTAACATCAGTGTTCATGCATGATATATTTCAGTGATCCTAGGTTTAATTATGAAGATAGTGGCATTATTTTACAATACTATTGACTGTGATGCAAGTGTTTTCGCCTTCAGGGACCATATAGGGGACAGGTTAGATAGTGTGCCTTTCTAACCTAACCTACAAGTAGGACCCCTATATGCTTCCTTCATCCCCTGCCTTAGGGCATCCCCTCTGTGTAGCCTTGCTCCCCCTACCACGTAAGGGGATCAAGCTCTTATCAGAGTATATATCGCTTCTCTGTCCCCCCTAAGGGAATGATCCCCCCTTAGGGTTGCGTCCGAGAATGAGGAACGGCTAGCCCGTCCTCTATTGCTGGGGCTAGGTCTCCGACCTTTCCTGCAATAGTGATACGTCTTCCATCCTTCCTAGTTCAGGGTGTAATATCCCTGCTCTAGGTTAGGTTTTGGGGGAGTTAGCTCTGTACCTTGCTGAAACGATACCCATGCACCGTTTTCAGACAGGCTGCCTTACCTTAGGCTAGGGAGTGTCCTCCCTTCCTTGGTGGCCGCTTTGGTACAGAGCCTCCTCCACAGAAGACAATTCTCTTCTCCCCTCCCCACCTATCTCTTGTATGGCCTAGCCTATACTTAGGTTAGTCTATACCCATCTGTCCCCTGTCCTACAACTCCTCCTTAGGGTGGAGTGATAGGGCTACCTTGAGCTCCTGTATGCAGTCTGCTTTGGTACATATACCCTTCATAGTGTCCTATGGGGTTAGCCACTGGATGCGTTCTATCTGCAGGAGTTCTCCCCCCCTCTTGGGTGTCCCCTAGCCCTCCCTTGGGCTACCTTGGCTCCCGGTCCTCTGTGGCCCCTGCTTCTGGTTGATAGGGCTAGCCTCTATCATGGGTACACCCTCTCAGGTGGGATGTCTTGGGGTCCGTAGCCGTGCCCCTACATCCCTCCCTCTGTCTCTTTCACTATCCCGGTGCCGGTCCCTTGCCGCCTCCCCTGTCGGTGATACCCACCTCCTGCCTTGGTGACTTATCCCTTGCCCTCTGGGCCGCCAGTCCTCCGTGTGCCAGGGGACTGCCGCCTCCCACCGGCTTCAAGCCGATGGCCTTCCCTCTTACCTCATAGCTTCGGCCGTCCGTCCACCGGCCCGGCCCCGGGAGTGCCGGCATCCACTGCCGGCAGTCCGGTTCTGCTATAACCATCCTTGTTCCTGTCACCAAGCCGGCAACATTCGGCTGCCGGAGCCGCCGCTCCCCGCCGGCGTGCCGCCGCTGTACCGGAGGCCACCACCCTGGTATTACTCCTGACTTTTATATTTGTCTTCCCTAATGCCAGAAACTCTGCTGGAGCGGCCTCCGGCGTGCCGTCGGTCTGCCGGAGCCTTCCGGAGGCGTCAAGGCGACTTGCTCCCCTTCTACTAGCTATCATCTCATGTTGATAGCCCTACATCGCAACCAGATGGTTTGATTACGTAAATAGATAGGTATTATCTTACCGTTCTATTAGTAACCATGCTGTCTTCTTGCATATCACAGATTTCCAGCATGCTGTGTGTATCTCAGCACGGCTGGTTGCCGGAAACCGTTACCCTATGGGATCTTCTACGTTCCCAGTTCTAGGGTCTGAGTATCCTCAGTCCTAGTTTTATATCCTTGACAATTCCCAATAGAATTCCCACTGCCTTCCGGGCATTCCATGTCGAATTCTGTCCTGTGCCTTCGGTCACAATAAATTGTCTATGGATAAGGTCACGGTAACCAGCCGGGCGGGCTACACGGAGTATGTATCTATCTCCCTCTTTTCCGCCCTTTCTCTGATCATCACATTTAATATTAAGTTAAAGATTAATCATTAATATTTAACTTTAGAATAGAAGTCATCCTTATGACTCTCCCATACTCATGTTCTCTTTCTCTTACAGGAGGAGCAACTGAAGTGCGACCACGGCTTCTGTGCAGTGAAGCGCCCGCACTTTTTTGTTGTGCCAACAAGAAAGGAGATCTGAAGTTCTGGGACCCGCAGAACTGTACGGTCTGCCAGGAACGCCTAGTCGACGCGTTCAATAACCCTCCTTCAGCGGAGGTTAGGGACGCTTCTCGAGAGAAGCTACGCAGATGGGTGCGTGGCTTCCAGAAGAACGCCACTGGACCGTACCTTGCCACTGAAGACTTGAGGGCCTTACTGTTCCCAAAGGCATCCCCAGACTCTGTGGTCCCTAAGGATCAGATCCCCACCGTCCAGATCACGGTGGAACCCGATGTTGTCATGGCCCAGTCCATGCACGAGTGTCACCTAGATACCGACAACGCGGAGCGCATGTCGGAGATTTCGGAGACAACGGAGAGGAACCTCATGGCCCAAGAGTTGGACTATGAAGAGGACCAGGTGGAATACACCGAGTCGGAGTAGGAGGTCGCTCCGCCTTCCACCACCGCCCCAACTCCTACACCGACGGAAGTATCTCTCCCGTCTACCTCCGCCACCCCGGATCCCATCCCAACCGCCCAGGAGATGTTCCGTATGCTTGAAGCGCTTATGGACAAGAAACTCCAAGTGACACACGAGTACATCAGGTCCATGGGAAGTTCCAAGGAGCCGAAAAGGATTTCGGTTAAGGACCTCCCGGTATGCTCGCACGCCAACCCCTGGAGGTATGCCGAGCATATGCCCATCGCAACGGGCAGGATCTTCATCAGCGAGAAGGTCGGCTCGGTTGCCCTGGAAGAAGTGGAGTTCTTCCCGAGCTTTGAGGCTTATCCGGACTGTTACGTCCGGCTTCGATCCGAACCTGCCTCTAAAGAAGAGACCGAACCTAAGGAGGTGATAGTGTTCGATCTCCCGAAGGCCCAGGCTATGTTGGCCAACGCTGTTAAAAGTAGGGGCTTTACCTGCTCAAAGCTTCCGGCGCTGAGCAAGAAGCACCCTACCTACATCGCACCTGATGATGCGATCCTCCCCTTTACGGAAAAGGCCTTCGCTGCGTGTCACGAGGCAGTGGAAGAAGGGAAACCTTGCCCTGCACTGGAGGAGTGCAGACCCTTCTCCCTGGTGACTCCCCCCAATGTTCGACATGGAAGGATATCCAGCATACCTTCGTGGTGGGAAAACTAGATCCTGACGTTGCTGGACGTCAGTTTAATGAAGACCTCCCGAAACTTAATGACCATCTCCTTCGTCGGGAACAAGACACGAAGGAAAGGCTCGCAGCATCCATGTCCCTCCAAGTACAGCTTGACGTCATGGCTGGTGACACTAGAGTCCCCGACCACTACATGGTGCTCGCTAAATCGCATATGGCGACTCTGGTTAAGGATCTGTACAGCTTCATGAAGGCTCGGAGAGCCTGTCGTGAATTCGTGTTCTCAAGTGGCACAGTGAGACACGAACCCCGGAGGCTGATTTCCTCCAACATCTGGGGTAAATTCCTCTTTCCCTCTGATCTTGTGAAAGAGATCACCGACAAGGCCGCCACTGAGAATAGGAACCTTCTCAACAAGTGGGGCATGTCGAAGAAGAGGAAATCCTCTCAGGACGATGGCCTTCAACCTAAGAGGAAATCCTCCAAGCCAAAACCCCAGCAACGTCAACAGAGACGGCAGTTTCCGGGACCCGCTACTCCCCAAGTGGCTGCTCAGCCACAGCAGACCTTTCAGCTGGTCACCCAACCGGTTTTGTCCCAGTCACCGGTTTTCACCCCTGCCTTTGAGCAACAGACGACTACCTTTCGTCCCAAAGCTAGAGGCTCAAGCAGAGGTGCAGGCAGAGACGCATCTCGCCGTCCCTCCAGAGGCAGAGGAGGAAGGGGAGCTAGCGGCCGAGGCAGTAAACCCTCGGGACACCAGAAGCAATGAAGTGCTTCCGGTGGGAGGAAGACTCCGCCAATTCCAGGATCGTTGGACCTTCGATCCCTGGGCACACAGCATCGTCAAGAAGGATCTAGGCTGGAGTTGGACTCAACCACCCCCAACCTTCCAGCAATTCTTCCAACAAACAACCCCCCTTTTGGAAGAATATGTCCAAGATCTCTTGAACAAGAAGGTGATAAGGAGGGTAAAGTCAACCAGGTTCCAAGGGAGACTGTTTTGCGTCCCCAAGAAGGACTCCGACAAGCTCAGAGTCATTCTAGACTTATCCCCCCTCAACAAGTTCATAGCGAACAACAAGTTCAAGATGCTGACTCTTCAACAGATAAGTACCCTTCTGCCTGGAGGTTCTTACACGGTCTCCATAGACCTGGCGGATGCCTACTGGCACGTTCCAATGAACCACCACGCTTCCTCCTACCTAGGATTTCGACTCCAAAGGAAAAGCTACGCCTTCAGGGCCATGCCCTTCGGCCTCAACGTGGCCCCTCAGATCTTCACAAAGCTGGCGGACGCCATAGTACAACAGCTCCGCCTCCAAGACGTCCAGGTGATGGCCTACCTCGACGACTGGCTAGTCTGGGCTCCATCGCCCGAGGATTGTTTAAGATCCTGCAGCAAAGTCACCCAGTTCCTAGAACACCTGGGATTCAAGATAAACGCGAAGAAATCTCGCCTCTCTCCAGCTCAGAAGTTCCAATGGTTAGGAATCCAGTGGAACCTTCAGTCACACCGCCTTTCCATCCCCCAGAAGAAAAGGAAGGAAATAGCAGGGTCTGTCAAGCGACTGCTGAAATCCAAACGGATCTCAAGACGTCAGCAGGAACGAGTTCTAGGCTCTCTACAGTTCGCCTCAGTGACAAACCCAGTGCTTCGTGCACAGCTAAAGGATGCCGCGGGAGTCTGGAGACGTTCTGCATCCATCGCTCGAAGAGACCTCAAGAGACGGCTCCCAAACAGACTTCGGCTTCTCCTCAAGCCGTGGTCGGAAGCAACGGCCCTGAAAAGGTCCATCCCTCTTCAACACCCACCTCCATCACTCAACATCCACACGGACGCTTCGCTGGAGGGTTGGGGAGGTCACTCCCACCAAAAACAGGCTCAAGGCATATGGTCTCCCCTATTCAAGACGTTTCACATCAACATCTTGGAGGCCATGGCGGTCCTTCTAATACTGAAGAAACTCTCCCCGCCTCCCTCGATCCATATTCGTCTAACCCTAGACAACTCGGTGGTAGTTCGATGTCTCAATCGCCAAGGCTCAAGATCGCCCCAGATAAATCAGGTGCTTCTGACAATCTTTCGTCTGGCAGAGAAGAAGTGGCACCTGTCTGCAGTTCACCTACAAGGATTCCGCAACGTGACGGCGGACGCTCTATCCCGGACAAGCCCGATAGAGTCGGAATGGTCTCTAGACGCAAGATCATTCTTCTCCATCTCTCACCAAGTCCCAGAACTTCAGATCGATCTCTTCGCAACGAGCGACAACAATCAACTTCCTCGATATGTGGCCCCGTACGAGGACCCCAAGGCAGAGGCAGTGGACGCCATGTCACTGGACTGGAACAGATGGTCCAAGATCTACCTGTTCCCTCCCACCAACCTTCTGCTGAAAGTCCTCTCCAAGCTGAGAACCTTCAAAGGGACAGCGGCCCTAGTGGCTCCCAAGTGGCCCCGGAGCAATTGGTACCCCCTGGTCCTGGAGCTGCAGCCCACGCTGATCCCTCTCCCGGGCCAAGTTCTCTCCCAGCAAGTACAGAAGTGGACTGTCTTCGCTTCATCATCGAAAATCAAGGACCTTCATCTCATGATTTTCTCTCCCTAGCCGCAAAGAAAAGGTTTGGGATCTCGAAGAAAAGTCTAGACTTCCTCGAGGAATACAAGACCGAATCCACAAGACGGCAATACGAATCATCCTGGAGAAAATGGGTCTCATTCGTCAAGGCAAAAAATCCTACGGAAATCACCATTGATTTTTGCATGTCCTTCTTTATTCACCTTCATGGACAGGCCTTGGCAGCCAACACGATTTCTACTTGCAAATCGGCCTTGACTAGACCACTGATGTATGCCTTCCAGATTGATCTGTCCAATGACATCTTCAATAAACTGCCGAAAGCATGCGCTCGTCTACGCCCAGCACCCCCACCAAAACCGATCCCCTGGTCTCTGGACAAGGTGCTCCATTTTGCCTCCAACTTGGATAATGATTCCTGCCCTCTCAAGGATCTGACTCAAAAATTTATATTTCTTTTTGCTCTTGACTCAGGAGCCCGAGTCAGCGAAATAGTGGCATTATCAAGAGAAGAGGGTCATATCCTGTTTACTGACTCAGGAGACCTTACCCTCTTCCCGGATCCGACGTTTCTCGCCAAAAACGAATTACCCACCAAAAGATGGGGCCCTTGGAGAATAAGCCCCCTGAAAGAAGATGCCTCTCTATGTCCAGTAGAGAGCCTCAAGGTCTATCTTCGCAGAACTTCGGACTTTGGTGGAGGCCAACTCTTCAAAGGAGAAACATCGGGCAGCGACCTGTCACTGAAACAACTAAGAGCGAAAATCACCTACTTCATTCGCAGAGCGGATCCTGACAGTACACCCGCCGGTCACGATCCTAGAAAAGTTGCATCGTCTCTGAATTTCTTTCAGAGTATGGATTTCGAAAGCCTTAAGAGTTTCACAGGCTGGAAATCCTTGCGTGTTTTCTTCAAACATTATGCAAAACAAGTGCACGAAGTCAAACATTTTGTGGTAGCCGCAGGTAGTGTTATGAAACCTGCACCTAACTCTGCATAGAACAGTGAGTTACTTGGGACTCTAACTCTACGGGTGCCTATGTTGACCCTCGAGTGATACGTAGTGATTTCAAAAACACTTAGTGCTTTTCATATAACTGTTCTTATCCCAGGTGAAAAGTCATAGTCGTCACACGAGTGCCGCATGCCTAGAGCATGATGTGTTTTACTTTTAAAGACTGACGTTCCTCTGGAACGAGTGCCTACTAATAATTTTGAGATTCTCTTTCAGATTCAAGAGCACGTCTTTCATTACTATCTACATTATAATTTGTTGTAAATTACTTTTACATATTTATTGCATTTCATTAATATACTCTGCAATTGTGAAATAAAATTTCTATTTTATTACTTGTGCGTCTCAATCCGCTCCTACTTATACTATGAAATACACGTCTGTCATAGTTTTATTATCCCTTTCCTCTATGGTTGATGAAGATTACTAAGGTTTCAACCCTTATTATATACTCACCTGTGCAATGTAATATTCCTACTCGAATACTTACTTACTTCATATCTTAGAGACCAGACAATTCTCCATTAACATACAGTGCCTAACCACCACTTGTCTGCCCTTGAGAATGTTCCTATATGAATGCCAACCATTCAGTCTTGTCTCCAAGTTCCTCAGGTTCTCCCAGCAAGGTGAGTAGCCCTTCGATGACCACTTTGATCTTCGGCATGGCCCGTGGGGACTTCACTGCTAAGGGGGCAGGAAGTTCTCTTCCCTACGGTTCTTCTATTAAGATTACTTTGCTAACCTGTTCAAAGCCCTTGGCACTTACACTAAAAGGGGAAAATCTACCACGATACTATAATATATGGATGCTTAGGTAGGAAGTTCTATTAACCATAATAATTACCTGGAACATAGATGAAGTATCGTTAGTAATTATTTCTCAGCTGATCCCATCTGACGTCGTCGAATATGGCTTGATGGGTAATAATACGTTGGTATTATAAAATATACCTTTAATGTATAAAAGACTACATTATGAACTTCACTTTGTGACAGCTGACTCTCAAGTGCACATGGAGCGTCTTACACAAATCTCATAAACCAAAACATTGCTAAACAAAAGAGCATCGCTCTGAAAAGATTTAAATCCTACTCCAGTACAAATCATAAAGAATCACATTCTATCTGAGGTAACCAACAAATGTTTGAATCCTAATACCAAAACAAATCATTACTCTTATGATCAAAGCATAACATGTCTTATTCATGCAATATGATGCAATGTTGCGCAATACCTGAAACACTTGAAATGATATAGTACATTGTTACAATAATACATAACAGTCTCCTCCCCCTTAACTTGACATTGTAAAAATATTCATAAATCTAATCTCTCAGGGGGCTTTCCTCTGTTAATCCTATTAGGAAGCACTTTAACCTCATCTTGTACTGGTACATGAATTGGTTCTGAATCTACATCGGATGTTGGACCATCTTGGTTAATATTTGACTCATTTGATCTAACTACTTCTTTAAGTTTCTCATCTCTAACATTCACATGCTCTACTGTCTTTCTGTTTAACGGCTGTAATTGATCAACATGACGTTTTACAACATTATCACCAACACGAACATCATAATGTAAATTTCTTATCTCTCTTACAATCTCTCCTGGTACCCACTTCTCTGGAGTGTTGTACGATCTTACCATGACATCAGACAAAGGTAAAAAATGTCTTACATTAGGAAGCTTTGCTACTTGTTTATACCCTTTATCTTCTAAATCACTTTGCAAACTTGGATACAACAAATCTAACTTACACCTTATCCTCCTTCCCATCAACAAATTTGAGGGTGCCACGCCTGTTGTGCTGTGCGGCGTTGTTCTATAAGACAATAAAAATTTTGACACATGCAAAAATATATTACCTGAATTTGTTTTTCTACACTTCATATTGTGTTTAAACGTTTGAACAAATCTTTCAGCCTCTCCATTAGTGGATGGATGATATGTAGCTGAAAATGTATGCTTTATACCATTGACATTACAAAATTCTTTAAACTCTTGTGAGGTAAACTGTGGACCATTATCTGTAACAATTCTTTCTGGAATACCATGCGTTGAAAAAATTTGCATTAACTCTTTTATTGTGGCGTAAGACGTTGTCGTCTTCATTGGGATAATTTCTGGCCACTTACTGTAAGCATCTACTACTATCAAAAACAAATAATTCAAAAAAGGACCTGCAAAATCTATATGCACTCTTTGCCATGGATACCTGGGTAACTCCCACGGGTGCATTCTAGCAAATTGAGGATTGTTTTGTTGCATAACACAATTCATACAATTCTTTATATAACATTCCACATCTTTATCTACACCTGGCCACCATACAAAAGTTCTCGCAATTGACTTTGATCTTACAATACCTTGGTGATCAGCATGTATTTCAGACAAAACCTTATTTCTCAGTGAATTAGGAATAACTACCCTGGAACCTCTCATCACTATTCCTTGTGTCACACTCAGTTCATACCATATATCCTTATACGGTTTACAATTTTCCTCCTTTCCACATAAGTCCCTACCTGTCATTAAACTCTCCAAAACCTTACTAAGTACTGGGTCTTGCTTGGTACTGTGTGCTACATCTTTTGCAGTTATTGGTACATTACATACTGAAATTAACAGAACACTGTCATCATACTCTTCTAGAACTTTGTCTACGGGTAATCTGGATAAAGCATCTGCATTACCCATATTTGATGTTGGACGGTATTCTATATCATAGTGGTACGCTGCTAACGTAACTGCCCAACGTTGTAGTCTTGCAGCTACCAACGTAGGTAAACTTGCTTTTGGACCCAATATTGCTAATAAAGGTTTATGATCTGTAACAAGTGTGAACTTTTTCCTACCATAAAGATACATATGGAATTTTTTAACTCCATAAACTAATGCTAAACCTTCCTTTTCTATTTGAGAGTAATTCCTTTCTGCCTTGTTCAATACTCTAGAAGTGAATGCAATTGGTTTTTCTGTTCCATCTGGCATCACATGAGATAATACTGCACCTAAACCTATGTTTGATGCATCACATATTAATTTAACTGGTAAATCCATTTGATAATGTACTAAGAATGTGGGTGATGTTATTTCCTGCTTGATTCTTTCAAAAGATTCCTGACACTCTTTTGTCCACTTCCATTCTACACCCTTATTCAACAGATTATACAATGGATGTGCAATTGTAGACAAATTCTGAATGAAATTCCCATAAAATGTTACTAAACCTAGAAATGATTGTAATTCCTTAACATTTTCTGGCACTTTTGTTGATTGTACAGCTTTAATCTTCTCTTTAGTTTTGTGAATACCCTTGCCATTTATTACAAAACCTAAGTATTCCACTGAATCAACTTCTAAAATACATTTGTTCTAATTTACTCTAATATTATGTTCCTTCAACTTCTTCAGAACTGTTCGCAATCTTTCTCTATGTTCTCTTGTGTCTTTACCCGCAATTAAAATATCATCTATAAAAATGAATACTCCTTGCATTCCTGAAAAAATCTTATCCATAGTTTGTTGCCATATAGCTGGACTACTTGCAACTCCATAAGGTAATCTCTTTGGCCTAAACAAACCTAAGGATGTATTTACTGTACATAATTCTTGTGAACTTTCATCCATGGGAAGCTGTTGAAATGCTTGTCTTAAATCTAATTTAGAAAAAACACTGCATCCTGACATAGTTGCAAACATGTCTTTCGGATTTGGTAAGGGATGTTGAGCTACTTGCAGTTGTGGATTTAACGTTACTTTGTAATCTCCACATAACCTAACCTGTCCACTTTCCTTCACAATAGGAACTAATGGTGTAGCCCAATCTGAATATGTAACCTTTTCCCAAGAACCTTCACTTTCTAATCTCTTGATTTCTGTTTCAACTGCACTTTTCAATGCATACGGTACTGGTCTCGGAGCAAAAAATCTAGGAGAACTGTCAGGTTTCAAAAGTAAAATTGCCTTTGCGTTCCTTACTGTACCTATTTTATCTTCAAATACGTCTTGAAACTCTGATAGGATATTATCCATAGACATTTCATTTTTGTTTTCATCTTGTCTACCTGAAACCTTCAAAATACTAGGCCAATCTAACTTCAAATACTGTAGCCAATCTAAACCTAGCAAAGTTTGTCCATTACCTTTTACAACTGTTAATGGCATTCTCTCTAATTTCTGTTCTTTGTACTGTACTTCTACGTTCGAAGCACCTATTACCTGAATATCAAAACCATTATAACTTTTCAAAACTCTATTTGTACCTTCTAACAACAAATTAGGAATGCTTTTAGCCATTTTCTCAGACATAATTGATACATCGGCTGCTGTGTCAACTTGCATCAAAATTGGTTTACCATTTATGATTACTTCTACCATGATATGTTTCTTTGCACCTTTGTTGACTGAGTTTATGTGAAACGCAAAATCAGTTTCTGAACTAACCTGACTATCATGAACATTTTCCTCATTATTCTCTTGACCCATAGTATCAACTGTAGCATTTATTTTCTTTGCGTACTGTTTAGGAAATCTACAAGCAGTTGCAAAATGACCTAGCTTTCTGCAATTCTGGCATGTCTGTCCAGTAGCAGGGCATTTCTTTGCTTCGTATGCAAGATGATCAGTTTTACCACACCTAAAACACTTGGGTTTTTCCTGTTGTTTCTGTGTATAACCCTGATTCTGATATTTATGAACATTAGTGTTAGGCACTTTTCTATGACTAGGCTTTGTCATATTCCTTCTCTGATTCTCATTGGTTTTCCACTTAGAACCTACTGTATTAATTTTAGAATATTCCATTCTATTGCTTGTAGAACTACCTATTATGTGACTTTGCCTATTTGATGTTTCTAAAGCTCTGCCTGTTATCAATACCTTTTCTAATGTTAAATCTTTATCTTGCAATAATTTCTTTCTTAGCTCTTCTGATGTGCAATGTCCAATTACTTGATCTATGATAACATTTTCTAACTCTAGAAATTCACATGAAACAGCTAAATTCTTTAGTCTAGTCACAAATGCATCTAAACTTTCATTTTCTTTCTGATAAGCCTGCGCTGAAAACTGGTATCTTTCAAAAAATTTATTGACCTGAGGAGCAAAATATGTGGTAAGAGCCTTAATTGCAGCTTCACTTGTGTCATCTGTAGGCTGCAAAATCTTAAACACTTCCCGAACTTCCCTACCTGCTGTATGAAGTAATAATGCCTTCTTTTGTGCATCCTTCATGTTCCCTAATGCTTCTACATAAATCTTAAATTCCTCACACCACTGTTGCCATCGTGTTGCAACAGAATTAGGCTCAGCAGTGACGCTGAAAGCTTGAGGTGGTTCAATATTAAAAGGCATTTTGTTTGCTTACCTTAATAACTGTGGTAGGTTAAGCTACTGTACTGCAGTCACAAGTATACTTCCTACCTACCCAACTTTAAATTTCACCCTTTGGTGTATTTGATGAAATTCCTATTCTGCTGCTGGTAAAATCTTCATTGGGCGATTTTACTCTTGTTTCCCGATGTACAAAGACCTTCTCTTGTGCTGGCCGTCCTTGTACATAGGCTCCAATGCTTCTCCCTGCTTGCTTCTCCCTGCTTGTCCGTCGTCCTCAAACGTCGCCAAATATAATATATGGATGCTTAGGTAGGAAGTTCTATTAACCATAATAATTACCTGGAACATAGATGAAGTATCGTTAGTAATTATTTCTCAGCTGATCCCATCCTCGTCGCCAAATATAATATATGGATGCTTAGGTAGGAAGTTCTATTAACCATAATAATTACCTGGAACATAGATGAAGTATCGTTAGTAATTATTTCTCAGCTGATCCCATCTGACGTCGTCGAATATGGCTTGATGGGTAATAATACGTTGGTATTATAAAATATACCTTTAATGTATAAAAGACTACATTATGAACTTCACTTTGTGACAGCTGACTCTCACGTGCACATGGAGCGTCTTACACAAATCTCATAAACCAAAACATTGCTAAACAAAAGAGCATCGCTCTGAAAAGATTTAAATCCTACTCCAGTACAAATCATAAAGAATCACATTCTATCTGAGGTAACCAACAAATGTTTGAATCCTAATACCAAAACAAATCATTACTCTTATGATCAAAGCATAACATGTCTTATTCATGCAATATGATGCAATGTTGCGCAATACCTGAAACACTTGAAATAATATAGTACATTGTTACAATAATACATAACAGATACATTGATTCTCTGGTATTCTTCCATCAGGACGCCATGGCTTGAGCCCAAAAAACGGATTTTGAGAGAAGCGAAAAATCTATTTTTTGGTGAGATAGCCATGGCGTCCTGATGGACCCTCCCTGCTACTTCGTCCAGTTTTTCAGGTCCCACCCTGCTCTGCTGTATCATGGTGATCGGCAAGCAACTGGCTTCAGGATGAGGACGGACGTGACGTCATTTAGCAATGGCGCCCGTTTGTTTACGTCTCGAGTACCAAAAGTAGCCACGAACGAGATTAGCTGTGGAACGGCTCCCCAGCTATTCTCCGCCCCTACACATCGAAGTGTTAACTCTGTTCGGGGTGTAGATAGCTATGTGGCGCGTTAATACATGCGTCCCCTGTTGATATACGATGTCTTAAAGGGAAACCTTAAGGATACTCGCTCCAGAAGTTAGAATTCTGTGATAACCTGTGGTTAAATTCTCTGGGAATATTTAGTAGTTATATACCCAAGGAAGCTACCAAAAAGGAACCTTCCATCAGGACGCCATGGCTATCTCACCCAAAAATAGATTTTTCGCTTCGCTCAAAATCCATTATATACATATATATATATATATATATATATATATATATATATATATATATATATATGAATATATATACGTATATATAAATATATATATATATATATTTATATATATATATATATATATATATATATATATATATATATATATATATATATATATATATATATATATATATATATATATATATATATATATATATATATATATGTGTGTGTGTGTACATATATATATATATATATATATATATATATATATATATGAATATATAAATATATATATATATATATATATATATATATATATATATATACAGTATATATATATACATATATATATATATTTATTCATATATATATATATATATATATATATATATATATATATATATATATATATATATACATATATATATATATATATATATATATATATATATATACATATATATATATATACATATATATATATGTATATATTGTGGTGGAATTGAACAGCACTACGTTCTTTAAGACTGGCACTTAAGGGGGTTTCTTTTTACCCTGCTATCAAAAGAGGGGGCATTAAATACAACAGCCCGGTTATTGCTGTGTGCCTTCTAACATCCACACCCTTGGTCCTCTAACTTCGATGGATCAGTCATAAGAGGTAACTGAAGGAACAATATCTGAATAGCCACAGATATAATGGTGGGGGGTTGCGTCATTTGAAGAGCTCTCAGGCATGCACTACAATATAAGTTTGCTTGATTCTATTATTCTTGGATACAACACTCACAAGAACAAATAAAGTTGCAGATATGAATGACTTATCAACTTAGTACCTTTAAACACATACAAATAGTATCTAATAAAATCTACTTCACGGCCCTTAGCACTAGTTTAACTTCATGGGTTTCTTCTTGCAGTAGCTGTCCTCTGCTCGGTAGTTGGGGCAATTCTTCTTGCACTGTTGGGTATGGTGATTGTAGTAGTTTTCCTTAGATGGTTATAGTTGATCTTGCCGTGGTAGTTTAAATGATTCTGGTCTCATATCCACAGGTAAAGTCTGTCGTTAGTCAGGAACAAGGGGAGGGGGGAGCGGCCATTTTCAGTAGTGTGTGACGGGCTTTGAGAGGGTTGTGAACTCAAAGGCAGGATACAATCAACTGAGTTGTTTATTAAGGAACACTCTCCTTTATATACAAAACCTCAAGGCAACAGGACATAACATGTTCGAGAGACAGACAATATTACAGAGCAAAACCAGAGACATGATCATTCAGGTTCTTTTTAGTGCGAGGGAAGAGCGCAGATACAAGCATAATATATACAAAATAATTATGTACAATTGTGTGAAACACGGTTGGTACATGGCTCCCCCCTAAAAATGACATACTGTACATGTTAAATAGGGCGCCCTGATCTAGAGAGGCGAACTGTAGGCGGGTCATCTGGCAGAAGATAAGCAGGTTTTAGACGATCAATGGAGACCCAGTCTTCTTTGCCCCGAATGTTTAGTAGGAATGCTTTCGGACTGCGTTGGATCACAAGGAAAGGGCCCGTGTAAGGGGGCGTTAGTGGTGGCTTGCTAGTGTCGTTGCGCAGGAAGACGTGCGTTGCAGAGTGCAAGTCCGTTGGTATGTGTTGCTTCGCTGGGGGCTTGTAAGTCTGGCGGCACGGAGTAAATTTTCCCACGACGTGACGTATGCGCTGGAGATCGTCGGAGGAGGTTGTAGAAGGAAAAAATTCGGCAGGGACGACCAACGGGTCGCCATACACCATTTCAGCTGCCGAGACGTCGAGGGCATCTGTAGGAGTGGTCCTTAGTCCCAGGAGGACCCAGGGAAGCTGAGTAAACCAGTTGCAATCCTTGCAGCGGGACATCAAAGCTACTTTGAGGGTGCGATGAAAACGTTCAACCATTCCATTGGCAGCGGGGTTGTAGGCCGTTGTCTGATGTAGGGTGATGCCCAGGAGATTAGCTAATGACGTCCACAATTGAGAGGTGAAAGTGGTTCCCCTGTCAGAAGTAATATGCTCAGGGATACCAAATCTTGAAATCCATCCAGAGAGTAAGGCAGATGTACATGAGGCGGACGTTGCAGTTTCCATGGGAATGGCTTCAGGCCAACGAGTGGAGCGGTCGATGGCGGTAAACAGGTAACGATGTCCTTGTAATGTGGGTAGGGGGCCTACAACGTCGATGTGAATGTGTGCGAAACGACGCTGAGGTTGAGGAAAGGTGCCCACTCCTGAATCCGTGTGTCGATGTACTTTGGAAGTTTGGCAAGAAGTACAGGCCCGGACCCAATCCTTAGCATCCTTAGAAATGCCGTGCCAAATGAACTTTGCCTTCAGCAGCTGTGCAGTAGAACGGCACGAGGGATGTGAAAGGCCGTGAATGAAATCAAACACCTGTCGGCGCATGGGAGCAGGAATCCAAGGTCGCGGTCTACCAGTACTGACGTCACAGAGGAGGGTGGTGTTGGAGTCTTCGAGGGGAAAGTCTTCCCAACGGAGGGACGTGTAGGATATCCTACAAGCTTGATACTCTGGATCCTGTCGTTGGTCTTCAGCCAGGGCGTTGTAATCCAATCCAAATTGAACGGCAGCCAACGTGTTTCTTGACAGGGCATCGGCAACGGGATTCATTTTCCCAGGGACGTATTGAAGGGTGCAATTGTATTCAGCCACGGCGGAGAGATGTCGGCGTTGACGGGCGGACCAGGCGTCAGACTGTCGAGTGAAGGCATGCACCAGAGGCATGTGGTCTGTGCGAATGACGAAGGGCGTACCTTCTAAGAAATGGCGAAAGTGACGAACAGCCAAGTGCACCGCCAGCAATTCTCGATCGAAGGTAGAATAACCCAATTCTGCCTTGGACAATTTTCTGCTGAAGAAGGCCAATGGGCGGGGCGAGCCTTTGACCACCTGCTCGAGTACTGCACCAATAGCGACGTCGCTGGCATCGGTGGAGAGAAGGAGAGGGGCGTGTGGGATAGGAAAAGTGAGAGCCGCAGCAGTTGATAGGGCCTTCTTTGCATTGCAGAAGGCTGCTTCTTGAAGGGGACCCCACTTCAGGTCCTTTGGCTTGCCCTTGAGGGAGGCGTAGAGGGGAGCAAGAGTGGCGGCAATGGCTGGCAGAAAACGGTGATAATAGTTGATCATGCCCAAGAATTCCTGCAGAGCTTTGACGGTCGAGGGTGCGGGGAAGTTCTGAACGGCTGCTACCTTCTCAGGGAGGGGATGGACTCCTTCAGGAGTGATACGGTGCCCTAAGAACGACACTTCGTTAGCGCCAAAGGTACACTTGTCGTACAGGACTACAAGGCCGTTTTGTTGCAGGCGGTCGAGCACGATGCACAGGTGACGGAGGTGTTCCTCTTTTGAGGAGGAGAACACAAGTATGTCGTCCACATAACATACACAGAAAGGGAGGTCCCCTAAGATGCCATCCATGAGACGTTGAAACGTTGCCCCAGCATTACGAAGGCCAAAACAGGAGTAATTGAAGGTGTATGTACCAAACGGAGTTATGATGGCGGTCTTGGGGATGTCTTCTGGGTTCATAGGCACCTGATAATACCCCTTCAGGAGGTCGAGCGTAGAGAAAACCTTTGCTTTGTGCAGGTAGGAGGTCACGTCGGCAATGTTTGGGAGGGGGTAGTGATCCGGTTCTGTTTGCATGTTCAGGCGCCTGTAATCCCCGCACGGACGGAGGGAGCCGTCTTTCTTCAGAACGATGTGTAAGGGTGACGAGCATGGGCTGGAGGCCTTTTGGCAAAGGCCCATTTCCTCCATTTCGGCGAACGTCTGTTTGGCGGCTGCCAATCGTTCCGGTGCCAGACGTCTGAATTTTGCGAAGACTAGGGGTCCCGTCGTCTTGATATGGTGATAAATACCGTGCTTGGCAGGAACCGTGGGCGTTTGGCGAAGTTCTGGACGGAAAACTTCCGGGTACGACGTGAGGAGGTGGGCGTAGGCATCCGTGGGTGCGCTGATGTGGAGAGCGAGGTTAGTGGGGGCGGGTTGAAGAGGTGTCGACAAGTACGAGTCTGCGTTGACCAATCGTCGGTGGGCGACATCGACCAGAAGGTGGAAATGAGAGAGGAAATCCGCACCGAGGATTGTCATTGTGACGTCAGCAACGAGAAACTTCCAATTGAATTTACCGTTTCCGAACGATAATGTGAGGTTCTCGTAACCGTAGGTGGGTATCGCAGATCCGTTGGCAGCTACCAAGCGGACGTCGGCAGATGTAGACAGACTACGTCATGCTTTGAAGAGTTTCCTTGGCAAAAGAGAACGACAAGCACCCGTGTCTACCAAAAATCGCATGCCCGTTCCTGCATCCTGTAAAAAGAAAAGATTAGAAACATGGGAGGCCACCGCCACAAGCGATGGCCTACTTACACGTTTTTTGGCCACTGACAATCCTTGGCACATTTCTTCGCGGCTGCCCCGAAACTGAAGTGGTAGTAGCAAAACTGCGGCGGATGGGAGGTAGTAAGTGGCTGTAGAAGTCGTTCATTGGGGCGCGAGCGATTGGTGGGTGATGAGCGGCTTTGTCGCCGCTTCGGCACGTCACGGGGTAGGCGTGTATGTCCTACAGCATTCATGTCAGCTTCGGTTGACGTTGAATAGGCATCCTCTTCGTCAGGGGTGGAGGCGTTGATGGAGGTCTTGAAGTGGCTGTCCATAAGGGCGTCGGCTTTGGTCATCAAGTCCTTTATGGGTAAACTATCGACATCGGGTATGGGAGCGCGTACAGGTTCGGGTAAACGGCGTATCCAAAGGGCACGAAGTAGGTTCACCTCACGAGGAGAGCCATCTGCGGCAGGTTGAAGGCGAGCGATACTGGTCATCTCCCTGAGGGCAAGCGAAGCCCTTTGGTCCCCCAACGGTTGTTGCGAGAGCTGAAAAAGCTTTGCTATACGGGCAGCTTGCGACGGCGAGTACTGCTGCAGAAGGTATGTTTTGAGGGCGTCATACGCTATTGGGGTGTCTCCTTGTTCACAAAGCCAGTCGGATATTTCTGGGAAGGTGTCCTCGGGTATCGCCGCGAGAACATAATCCGCTTTGGTGGTTGAGCGAGTCACGCCCCTGATACGAAACTGAACTTCTGCGCGCTGAAACCAAGCAAACGCCTCTCCGCTGGCAAACGATGAAAGTTTGAATGGAGCGGCCGCAGCACCAACTGCCGTAGAGTCCGTCATAGTACCAACGATGAAGGGGCGAGGGGGTGGGGGTGGAAGGCGGTGGGAGCGAGTCGACTTCCGGGGTCACCAATGTGACGGGCTTTGAGAGGGTTGTGAACTCAAAGGCAGGATGCAATCAACTGAGTTGTTTATTAAGGAACACTCTCCTTTATATACAAAACCTCAAGGCAACAGGACATAACATGTTCGAGAGACAGACAATATTACAGAGCAAAACCGGAGACATGATCATTCAGGTTCTTTTTAGTGCGAGGGAAGAGCGCAGATACAAGCATAATATATACAAAATAATTATGTACAATTGTGTGACACACGGTTGGTACAAGTGTAAAGCTGTGAGGCCCGCCTAAGGATGTACTCATTGGCCATGATGAACAAAAGGGGGTCCTTTTTGGAATAAAGTGACACGATTGGTAGTCGATGCCAAGGATGGAAGGTCTTAAGATTTTATAATTACAGATTAGAAAATTTAGCCGGGATAGTGTTAATGTCACGGAAATGATATGCCACTCACAAGGGAAAGCGTTGAAGTAAGCCTTTGCTCGAGAGGACTGAAAGGATTATACGATTCTCGGCTAGTCCAGAATCAAATAAAAATTTATGGGAGATAAACATTGTCCAAGTCCTCAGATTTGGGAAAAGAGTCACATTTAATCAAAACACCAGAGGGAAGAATCCTTTAGTGGATATACACGTAGAAATTTCCAAAGGATAAGTGAGCGGAAGGATTTAGCCTCCGAAAGGGCCAAAGATTTAACTGAAAAACTTGTAGGGTATTTTAGTATACGAGTGATTAGGCAGAGGTATGCTGGGGCCGAATTTGATTGGACGAGTTTCAGAAAATCTGACAACCCCAACGACTAAAAGAACTGTCACTTTTATGGAACACCTTTGTCTTAATCTCTTTCGGGATTCAGAAGTAGTTTTAGAAGGTAATTTTACATGACCTTGGGGTGTCAGTTGATCTGGCAGTTAGCAAAATGAATAGCGATATCAAAGTGCAACATGTTTAAAGAGAGAGAGGTTGAAAAATTATTCATTTTGATACCAAACATGGATATATAGGGCTAAGAATTATAGAATAGCATTTCAGTTTAAACCGAATAGTATATAAAAAATAATATAAATTGTTAATAGCATTCCTAATGCTAATATTACCTTTTTCAATACTTGGCATGCAAGTTCCTTTTTGGTCGAAATCCTTTTAAGATTTCGGACATTCCAATTCAAACCGAATAGTATATTAAACATTAACATCAATTTGTTAGTAGCATTCTTAATTCTAACATTGATTAATTCAATACTTATTTTTAATTTCTGTTCAAAATCCTTATAAGATTTCGGATATATATATATATATATATATATATATATATATATATATATATATATATATATATATATATATATATATATATATATATATATATATATATATATTATTACGGCTGGAGAATTACATAGACTCCCGAACTACAAACTCACTTGTTTATTTATACATATATCTGTTACACTTAAGTAATACCTAAGCTCTGAGAATATCACATAACTCCCAGACGGTAATGTACATGAACACAGAATATCTAGAGGTCTCTTACGCTACTCTCAAAACAAAACTGGGTGAATATTTTATAAGAACTATTAAAAACCAACCACTTACTTTGGTTCTTAGTCAGGGATTACGACCAAGCACTATAGGAAATATTGCTGATCAAACTAATACACACTTTGCAAAAATAAATATATTCTATAGAAAGTTACAACAATAATACAAACAATTTATCACCAAAATTAAATTACTCGAAATATTAAATCAGAACAAACTTCAGACTAAGACAAGAAATTTTTCTCTATGAAAAAATTATACAATCACTTATTTCACTGGAAATTGATTTATAGAAATATTTAATTTTGATATCAATAATAATAATAATAATAATAATAATAATAATAATAATGATAATAATAATAATAATAATAATAATAATAATAACAAATCGGAAGGTGCGGGAGAATTCTTATCTTAAGGTGCAAATCTGTAGAACAGTAAAGACAACCTTTTGAAGAGACCTTATCTTCTGATACCGAAGGGAGAATATATTTGGGCGTGAATATGTAGTAGAATCAGTTTCATATTGAATCTCTCTCTCTCTCTCTCTCTCTCTCTCTCTCTCTCTCTCTCTCTCTCTCTCTCTCTCTCTCTCTCTCTCTCTCACTGAAATGGAATAAGCCATGTCGCAATTCAATTTCAGGCTTATATGTTCAATGCACATCTCTGTCAGCTTTATATGGAATTTGCTCTTCTTGTTTTGACCTATTCCGATATAACGACAAATATCCGGTAAGCATTGACTATTGACTTGAGGAAATTTCAGTGAAAAGTGACACCCTTGTACATTCTTGTTATAAGTTGGGTATATGTTATCTTACCTAATACTGCTGTGTTGACTTTAAGTGACCTGTTTCCATTTCATATTTGGTCGTTTAAAACTTCACAATGGTGAAAAGCAAGACATATGCAAGAGCTGCGTTAGGTAACCTTTGGTTATTTTAGAGGTTTTGATGAAGTGTGATGGCTCTTATGTTATAGTCTTAGTAAATTGTAATATCAAAATACTTCCTTAAGGCTTTTGGGGGAAATAAAGAAAACTGTAGAACTCTACAGCTATCCAATATAAACTTAGAAATAATGCGTTCGATAATGATTTTTATATATATAGTTACAAAAAAAGGAAAATTTAATTAACACAGATTTCAAACTTTTTGATATAGTACCTCTTTAGTTTTAATCAAAATAAGATACGCAGTCAATATCGTGTGAGGAGGTGTTTTACTAACATAGGAAATTTGAGTTATTTGTGATTCATGGTTCATGAAAAATTAAACATGCATAAAGAAACTATTTCAGAAAATACTATCAGTGTATATATTAAGAGCAGCCTTAATTATACACATGACAGTTTAAAATCATTGGACAAGCATTGTAGGCTACTTTTGTAGCCTTGCAAGTAAGAAAATATAAAGACTCATATCCATGTGACCAGATGCCAATTTTGTTATACAATTTTAGGTAAACAAACAAAAGGTAATTATTTCAGAGCACACAATTATGTAACCATCTATAATCATATGTGATGGATACACCCTGTCTCTTGCTAGTAGTATTTGTATGCTCCTTTGTATTACGATCCTATTTTTTCTATTTGCAGTATATGCCTTGAAAGTTCTTAACCCCTGACACATCTGCAAGAAATCAGTTACATACATTCCAGTAGAATTGGTTTGTTTGTCATGAGCAGTAGAAACAATGAGCTAGGTTGTTCATCATTATCCCATTAATCAATCACACATCAACAATAAAAAGCCATTTTCTATTTTGGGAGAAAAATTATGTGTAATGTGCAGCACCTTTGTTGATAGGAGACTCGATTGTTTATAGAATAGTCCGAGTAAACTTTTCAACACTGACAAATCAACTCTCACTTGCCAACTATTGGATTAAACTAAGTAAATGACTCCATTGTTTTTATGGGGTAGTCTTTTGGGATGAAGAATCCAGGTGCTTTCCTGAGTGTGGTCCATGCACTTGGAATAGGTATTGAGGCGAGAGGCATGATTTTTCCATGACCTGTAAGGTAATCAAGGGTTACCATTGCCATCTGGTATTAGGCAGCACTGTTGTTTGCAAGCTTGGGCCCTACTCATACTATCATCTTATCCTAGTAATTTTCCTGGGGAAACAATTTGTTACTCTTTTTAATGGGATTCATCAAACGTCATCATCGGTTATGATGAAATACCTTAAATAAATAAGCTTCATTACCATTGTTTAATAGCATGCCCTGAGGATGGGAAACTTTGTCACCAATTGTTACTGGAGGGATATTTGGAGACTTGGTTTTTGGCAATAAGGTTGCTCTAGCCTGGTCAGCAGTGCCATTCTTTAATTTATCTACATTGAAAACATACATATCTCCAGATAATTTCTAGAACTTTTAGATCTAAATTTCTAAATCCACCAGATGAATTTACCAAGATGGTTCACTTTGATTCTATTGGTGCCAATACATCTTTGATATGGATGCATTTTTATTTAATTTTTTTTTCTATTTTTTTTTTATTTTATTTTATTTTTTTTTTTTGCAGTTCCATATTCAATACATAAATGACGGTAACTTTTCAAATGACTAAAAGGATTCGGCAGGATTAGCCCATAAAAATAAAAGCCAAACCAAAGACTTTACAAAATCTTTAATGCATCTGTGGGTTCATCCACTGATATTTGGAACCAAGTGAGCTTTAAATTCATAAGGAGAAGCACTCTCCTGCCATTAGTACCATGAAGATTTTGTATCTGAACTGAAGTTCTGCTCTGCAGCCATGCCGGCAATTGAGTTGCATGAAAGAATGTTTTTATCTTTATGTGCTCTCATTAACATCAATATTAGTTGTGAAGCAATACATTCGATTTTTCTAACAACAGTGTCACTATACTATTCATGGATTTTGATATGTATATAAGTCATATGTTTATCAAGAGAATTTCATCATAGCTTAGAAAGTGGCCAGCCACATAAAAACATCCCAACCTATAACTTTGTGCACTCTTTGTTTATACCAATCATGATATCTCGTGCAACACTGAATACCCAGGTCTTTGTTTGATCGATGGCTGAAGGAACCATTTCTTCTCTACAGAGTATATGTAATACAATAAAAAAATACATCATCTTCAGTACTATTACATTCCTCAGAACACCATCATATTTGAATGCTACATGAATAGATGACATGAGTAAATCATCATTTGATTCAAACTGTGATATTGTGAGTTCATCATCAAAGCGAAAACCATTATCATCATTATTTTGATTTACTATTTCTCTAAATATGATATAGAAATAACCGTCCAAACATATTTTTTGTCTCATTTCTATTTACACATAATTTTGTTAATTCCAACCCGACCGAAATAGGATAAATGTAATCATAAGATTTAAACTCAGAAAAAAATAAATAACCTATTATTATTGCTTGTTGATAAAAATGGTAAACTTTTTTAATACTAATTACCATTTAAAGCCCTTTTATTGGTGCTTGTTAACAAAATAGGTAATTGCCTTAGAATACTAATATTTCGAGAAATATGTCATTCAAGAAATTAATAGTTCGAGAAAATATTTTCTAAGCAATTGGTTTCGAGTAATTTACTGACGAGCAAATTATTTCAAGAAATTTACATGTATTCGTATACACACAAACACACACACACACACACATACACACACACACACACACACATATATATATATATATATATATATATATATATATATATGTGTGTGTGTGTGTGTGTGTATATATATATATATATATATATATATATATATATATATTTATATTTATATATGTATGTGTGTGTTTGTGTGCATATATATGTATATGTATGTATGTATATATACATACTGTATACATGTGTGAGTATGTTAATATATATACACGTACATATTCATATGTGTATATGTATATGTATTCATATTTACATATGAGCATATTGTATACACACACACACACACACACATATATATATATATATATATATATATATATATATATATATATATATATATATATATATATATATATATATATAAAACACCTATGAAATTAGATTTTGTTTGAAGATTAATCAACTTTGACCTTTTGTTAGTTTTACATTCAAAACACTCATAAAATGTGTCCTAAGCAAAACAACTCACTCCTTAAATTCAATTTATCTCGTCTTTGACTATAGATTGATAAAGAAATAATTAAATCTATCAATTTTACTAAACAATATATGGATACAATAAGCCCCCAAAATCTATGAGATTCTTTATTGAAGTGTATGTAAAAACTTTATTTTTCTTTAATGATTTTATGATTACTAGCCTTGTCATAAAATTTAAGTAATAGAATCAGAACTAATTCAAAGCTATTCACTTTTTTTGTAATGTGTAAATATAAAAATTAGAAATCGTTAGAAAAGCACAGGTGGTCATCTCTCTCTCTCTCTCTCTCTCTCTCTCTCTCTCTCTCTCTCTCTCTCTCTCTCTCTCTCTCTCTCTCTCTCTCTCTCTCTCTCTCTCTGTTACTTTGAATATCAGAATTCGGTTATAAAATACTTGATTTAAGAATCTGGATCCTCAAATTAAATCTAGTTACATAGACAAAAATATGCCTGCTGCAATTTTTCTTGGTGCCTTTTTCATAATCTCGTCTAGACTACAGCAAATTCATGGGTTCCGAATTTGTTGTAATTTTCCCTCATTAAGGGACTTACAAGGAAAGTGTCTAGATATTTTCTTGCATGTAGTTAAGTTAATACAATACCTATATTCTTTTACGTAACTATTTTCTAATTAAGCATCCTATAACATTTTTACTTCTCCTTAGTAATTCTCTAATAATCCCAGCGTTTTTCTAATTAGTATGACACTGAGCAACGTTATTACTCGAGAGGTGATTCAGCAGCTGTTACAGAAGCACTCTGGAAAATTAAGTTTTGACGGACTATCTAAGACTAGAAGATTTAACAATGACAAGTAATTAAGCTTTTACAACACCATAAGGTGACTGCTTCAAGCAATAAAAAATGTGCAAACCAAAGTGTTAAAGACTTCCTTGTTAAACATTCATTTCTGTTAATATTTCACCCTAGATTCCATTTGCCTTCAGGTTTCATGTTGATTCATATTCTGATTCTTATTTCAAAGTCACTGTTTTCAGATCCACTTTCAAAAGCCCCTATTACACGTATCCGGTTTCCTATGGCCAACCTGGCCTACGACGGCGTAGGTAAATTCTGGCTTACGGCTAGAGCTATTACACGTATTTGAACGGCCGGAGGCAAGTGAGTCAATGTGGTACTGTTTGTGGTGGAGGAGTGACATGTCTTATCTCGACGACATTCTCGTTCCTATTGCTCTAGCGTGCTACTTGAAAGTGAAAACAAGGAAAAGGAAGATTTGGTTCAAACAATGGCTGCATAAACGACAAAAATACGCTCATGTTAACATAATGAAGGAACTTCCACTAGAAAAAGATGACTGGTTTAACTACATGCGAATGGATCAAGACACATATTTGGAACTCTTAAGTCCGGTATCACCTTTAATAGAAAAAAAAGGACACTTGCATGAGAGAAGCAAATAGTCAACATGAGCATCCTTCAGCCCAGATTATCAGAAATTTCTGGATATCTCCTGAAATATTCAACTATTGTCAGAATCTAAGAAAACAAGGCAGAATCTTCTGAAAATTGTAATGATTTGTCAGTTATTTCCCAAAATTTTATAAATATATACAGAAATCTGGGGAAAAAATATAAATCATAAACTTCTAACATTTCTACGGAAATAGAATGAAGAGAGAGAGAGAGAGAGAGAGAGAGAGAGAGAGAGAGAGAGAGAGAGAGAGAGAGAGAGAGAGAGAGAGAGAGAGAGAGATTGCCTGTTCCAAATCCCAACACGTTTTAGACGTCACATGGTCATGGGACACAGAGAGAGATTATGTTCTAAACCGTTTAAAGCATGTAGGCAACAAGTATGTTTTCCATATAGATTTCAGTGTCACAATATCGATCCGACTGTTCGAAAGGTACCCATATTGACAGTCACTTTCGCCATGTTCACTCTGATTTGAACTTTAGTGTTCTAAGTTTGTTGTCTTGTCGCCTGATTAACTATCTCACGGTAATATTCAGTCATTCTGCTGAGATTTCATACATAACTACACTTGATTAAATCTGTTATTCACCATTTAGAAGAAATATTGAATTATTTGTTGAAATCAGTCCAAAGAAACAACTGTGTGTGTAGGCCTAGGCATAGCCCATTTTTTTTTATTTTAGTGAATACCACGGTTTCATGAGATATATATATATATATATATATATATATATATATATATATATATATATATATATATATATATATATATATATATATATATATATATTATTAAGCCAATATTATTGATGTTACGTTTATTTTTTGTATTCAGTCAAATAAATTACAATTCATTAAATATGTCAAAGGAAATTGCTAATAATTTACATATTTTAGTTCGTAGTTGTTATTAATGTCGTAGTTTTTTTCTATTTTCATGAAAATTCTAATTTGCTGCATAGGCTTAAGTATTATTGAATTTTCCTTTAAATTCATTTAAGAAAAGAAATAAATAGTTAATCACTCTTAATGTACAATTGATTTTTTTCTTATTTACTTTGGTATAATCAATTCATGATAAATAGAATTGTCAGAAATTTTTGGTGATATCCAGAAATTTTATTGCAAATTCCTCAGAAATTATTCAGTGACCATCTGGCAACACTGCTTCAGCCACTCAGACTGATGTCATACCATATGGTCAGCAATTACACGCTACGTCCTCAGTCCTGACGTACTAAGACCGTACGGCCAACTTTAGTACTGGCGAAAGTTCATCCGGCCGGCCGTGGATGAGCTTTCATACGGCCGATTTGCTATCGCGCACTCCGGTTTGAACATATGCTAGCGTCGCGACCGACGGCGCCGTAGGAAACCGGATAAGTGTAATAGGGGCTTTAGTGAGAACTTTACGGTGGGAAAGAGGTTAGAACCTTCAATTTTCTTTAAAAAAGTTTTCCCATTTGTCTTTCTTGAATGTCTGTTGGAAATGAACTTTTGAATACCATGTTATTTAAAGTTGTTATTTAAAGTTTTTATTTTCAGTACTGAAAAGAAATTATTCCTTCGCAATTTATATAAAATTAACTTTAGGAATTTAAGGTTTATCTCTCATTAAGATTTCCCCTTTAAACCTAAAACCCTGATGATTCTACAAGTTCTTTTCACTTTCACTGAATATCGAAGAAATTGCTAAAACGGTGAAACTGGAGCATGACTGATTCCGGTTATTTTCTTGTTCATGGATATCTTTGTAGATAACTCGTTAAAGAAATGCAATAAATGTTGCAAATGTGATGACCATTGTAATAACATTGTCGATTCTTATCCGATTTCCATTTGCATTTGATGCAGTTTTCTGTTAAAGACCAATATATCCAGACAATAATATTGTAGATTTATTAAGGTATATAGTTGTGGTGGCCGATGTGGTAACGTCCCTGAATGGTGAATACCAGACTGGGGTTCGAGTTCCGCTCAAATTCGTTAGTTTCTTTGGTCGCTGCAACCTCACCATCATTGTGAGCTAAGAATGGGGGGTTTACGGCAGCCTATACGTCTATCTGCTGAGTCATCAACACCCATTGCCTGGCCCTCCTTGATCTTAGCTTGGATGGAGAGGGGGCTTTGGAGCTGATCATATGTGTGTATGGTCAGTCACTATGGCATTGTCCTGCTCGATAGGGCAATGTCGATGTTCCTTGCCCCTGCCATTCATGAGCGGCCTTTAAACCTTTGGGCACTACCGCTAGAGAGTTAT
>NC_090760.1:37058551-37063551 GCF_036898095.1 Palaemon carinicauda | reverse complement strand
ATGTTGAGGCATAGAAGTGATTCAATTTTGAAAGTCCTAGGTCAAAGGTCAAGGTCGAGCAAAAGGTCGACCAAATTAACCCTAACCTTAACCCAGAGTTCACACATGGTTGCCACACAGACTTCAAATACGTCTACGTTCTAAATTGATTCCGAGAAAGGCAAGCTGGTTACGAGAAATAAGCTACCGTGGCGGAGTTCTGCACTCTCAGAGTACTTTTCTAGTACATAATAATTTCTCTCCCCAGCAGTTTCATTTTAATTCAGTTGGCTTTACTAATTTTTCAATAAAACACATTGTTTTTTTTTTTTTTGTCTCGGCACCTTGACGCCTTAGGATAATCGAGTAAATCTTCAGTCTCTGCTTTCCAGATATTTTCCCATTGCGCAGCAGTCTTCAAACTATTTTCCTGCGTTGACTGCGTATCACAAGATGCATTTTAGGAAGTAATAAGGATTCTGTCCATTTACTATACTGATTTCTGCCGTTTTCTTTCATCCGCTCTTGTATGTCCCGTACAGTTGGCTTTGGTAATTCCAGTACAGTTCACAGGAAGCTAGAGGGACATCTGGCAGCTGTATATTGTAGTAGGTAACGCTGTTTAGTATAATAGGAACTATTGGCAACGCTGCCTGCAAAACTTAGTCGTTGAGCTTGTAAACACGAGATCAAAAGCCTTTTTATCAATTTTACGAAGTTAATTCATCCATAAATTCAGCTCTTCTTTTCTCTTTCGCGAAGACATTGCGGCTCCGAGTCGTGCCTTGAATGATCGTCTTGCATACAGATGACTGATAAACCCCATATTTGCGCTTAATAAGGCTGCGTTTACACCAAGCGAGTTCGAGTCACGTCAAGTCAAGACAAGTCATCCCGCGTCATGAATCGCCACCCCAGTTTAACATTAATTTGTTTGGATATTTGAAGAAACCGTTTATTCGTAAGCGCGAGCTGACGTCATCGATCACGTGACCGCTAGCGCGGGAATCAAGCGAAGTGAAAACAAATTAGAGCAATGGCTTACGATTGTGTGAATTCTTTGGATGGACCTGCTAAAACACGTTACAATATAAAGTTAAATGCTTCAGGTGAGTAATAAGATATAAAATACAACTGTTCTAACTTCTAGCAACACTTGCAAGTTAAAAATGATGATAAACAATAATTATTTTGAATTGTTTACAGCACACAAGTGTGAGGTGTGATAACCATAATAGACATACTGTTGGAACACCAACCACCAGAATGTTAAATTATACTGAAATATGTTAAATTTCATAAATACCTGTGATAAAGTGTTCACTACAAATAACCCGACTCTTTGGTGGGGACCATTTGTGTCCATTTTGGTTCATTTGCTGGCATGCTGCAAGCCACTTATCCCTCCTATCCGGGCTTCTGTTACGACTGGGGAACTTGTAAAAATGCAACATCTTTCCTTGCAACATATTGTGATTCTTGCAGTTGAAGATAACACGATGATGGCATAATGGAGAATAATTTAGCTTTAACAGACGACCGTTCATGCAGCACCACGTTGCAGTGTGGTTTGTTTTCACTGCGCCACGTGCGGGAAGTCACGTGACTGCTCAGTTACCCGGATTGGCCGCGCTTATCAATACCGGAAGAGTTGAGTCAAGTCAAGTCACTGCGCATCGAGTCACATATAGGGCTGGACCCATTTTCTACATCAGTCACAGAGAGTCGTCGTCATGTGGTCATCATGGAAGTGGAGTTCCTAATAAACTTGGTTCGAGAGCACCCTCCTATATATGATCCCCAGTGACCGCAGCCACCGGGATCGTGCTGTCATAGCTGCCCTGTGGAAGGAGGTTGCTGCTGCACTGAAGTGTACAGGTAAGACAACAGTCTTATTCACTATGAACTATAAACTAGGCTATGAACTTTCCATTCGCTATATTTACTATGAATTAAACATTAGGCTTATTCCCCATGAAATATACATCACTAGACGACGACGAAGCCACAACAAAGTACCCACTTCAACCAAGGAACTTTCATCCATTCTGTATGAAATCAGACAGGTCACTGATACTGACATGACGTGGGCTGACGCAGTCGGCGTAAACGGAGATGAGTCAAAATGAATCTCATCAAATGACGTTCATGACTTGACGTGACTAGACTCGCTTGGTGTAAACGCAGCCTAAAGCCCCCCTGACACTTGCACGCATTTCTGGCACGCACTGGCACGCAAAATGCGTGCCAGTGCGTGCCACTTTTGTGGCACGCACTGGGAGGTTCCCGCACTGTTCACGACAAGTTCACGACACGTTCAAGCATAGTTCACGACAAGTTCACGACACGTTCAAGCATAGTTCACGACAAGTTCACGCCACGTTCACGACATGGCACGAATTGGCACGACTAGTTCACGACACGTTCACTCATCTTTTCGCATCTTTCCGCATCATTCACGCATCGTTCACTCCAGTTCAGGACTTGGCCACATCATATATAAAGACGGGGCTTCCTACATGATTTTTATCAAAAGCGTATTCTTGTGCTAATCTTTGATTAATATCCCCTGTATTAATGTGTGGGTTATCTTTATAGATATTTGTAACAATTATACTTCTATTTAGTATATATTTAATTATTTAATTATTATTATAGGTAATTAACTGGTTTAAATAATTTTTAAGCTTTATAATTTACTGAAATTTTATGGCAGTTATATGCTGATCAGATATTTGGAACCCACTTTACATTATCTTGGAATTTAATTGAAAGATGACTATTCCATTCATTAGTTTTGTTGTATCGTTGAAACTGAGGCAGAAAAGATATTATCTCTAAAGATATTAGGTTGGTTAGGTGCCCTGTGAGCATTGAAGTCTCTCGCCAGGGTAAATTTCTTTAGTCGCCCTTATTTAAATGGCAGTTGTAAACTTTTTTTCAGTTTTGTAACTTTTCCTGTTTGTTTATATATATATATATATATATATATATATATATATATATATATATATATATATATATATATATATATATATGTGTGTATATATATATATATATATATATATATGTGTGTGTGTATATATATATATATATATATATATATATATATATATATATATATATATATATGTGTGTGTGTGTGTGTATATATATATGTATGTATGTATATATATGTATATATATATATATATATATATATATATATATATATATATATATATATACTGTATATATATGTTTGTGTGTGTATACACATTCAATAAACCACAAGCAAAATGAAGAAAATATATCTCTCTCTCAAGTATTACACCTGCTCATGAAGGGATTAAAGAACTTCTGTCCTCTTTTTGTGCTAAAAAATCAATAATTCTCTTTCTCTCTCTCTCTCTCTCTCTCTCTCTCTCTCTCTCTCTCTCTCTCTCTCTCTCTCTCTCTCTCTCTCAATTAAATAAGGAAAGGGGAGAGGTAAAAGAATATATTGTCATTATACAGATTTTTTCTTTGATGATTATGAGGAAGTAGGGATAAATCCATTGATTTAATTGCCACGCACTAGCACGCATCCTCCCGCATGGTCCCTCAGTAGGGATAAATCCATTGATTTAATTGCCACGCACTGGCACGCATCCTCCCGCATCGTCCCACACTGTTCACGACGCGTTCACTCCAGTTCGCGCATCGTTCACGACTAGTTCACGCCAATTTTGTCGTGACAATGCGTGCCACAAATTTTGAACATTTCAAAATTCTCGCCACGCATGGCACGCATGCCACGCACCGTTCACGCCAGTTCCCGCATCGTTCACTCCAGTTCACGACAAAAGGCGTGACAATGCGTGCCACAAATGCGTGCAAGTGTCAGGGGGGCTTAACTAACGCAAAACATCCAGGGACGTAAAATCCTTTTAGATACAATGTGGATTACTTTGTGCCATCCAGAATATCTATGTGATTCATACATTTATGTGAAATGATAAAATTGGCGAAATGGTCAACGATAGAGAAGTCTTTCGTTTCTGAAATAGATACATTTCACTTTTTTTTGTTTTTTTGAGTCTACATCTCATCATAGCCAGATGTAAACAATGTGTATACTTGGAGAAAATATAGTTTTAAATTTTAGTAAAAAATTAGATTAGTAAGAGAATTGTGAATGATTTCAAATTGATTTAAATGAAGACTAGAATTAGCGTATGAGAAATGAAACGTCATTCATAGAAATAACAATAATCCAGAAACAATTATCAACGAGAATAACACACGTCTTGCCGATTGGCATATTATTCTGCCTCATTATGAAAGCATCAGACCAACAAACTGAAGACATTCTTGTTCTCTAAGTGCTTTGATAATGTTGATTCGACAACAAACACGGAATATGCTGTGTTTTTACGCTAAATACTTCCGAATATATACGATAAACTAATCTTGTCAGTTTTGTAAGGCGCAGGGTTCCCCTGTGTGATAGAACCAGGAAAACCGCTCTTAAAGTAAGTAAGTAAATAAGTAAGTAGGTAAAGCATCCCGCCATTTGTGATAAAGAGCTAGCAAACCATACCGTGCTTCATAGGTCCTAAGAAATCAGATTATTATTATTATTATTATTATTATTATTATTATTAGATAAGCAACAGTATGCTATAAACGCAACAACTCCAAAAGGGAAAAATAGCCCAGTGAGGAAAGGAGATAAGGAAATAAACTACAAGACAAGTACTGAACAATTAGAATAAAATATTATAAAAACAGTAATAACATTAAAACAGATCTCTCATAGATGCATATTAAAACATCGTAATTAAGTTAACAAATGATACTTTTTTCAGTAATTCACAAAAGGATCCGAGTCTAATCAGACTGAACTGTTTGTTTTTCATTGCATGATTCTTTTCGGCTTTGATTTCAGGAAGATATTCTGCTTAAGGATTGGAAGTCGCAACGGTCGCTCACCTTCAAGCACCTTCAATTCATGACATTAAGAGCAATTTTTGTTGCTTGCGATTAAGTTTGCTTATTAC
>NC_090760.1:37043551-37053551 GCF_036898095.1 Palaemon carinicauda | reverse complement strand
ATATATTTAACAGATTTTGAGCGAAGGAAAAAATCTATTTTCAGGTGAGATAGCCATGTCGTCCTGATGGAAGGTTCCAAGGGATATATGAACTATAGTGATATTCCCAGAGAATTTGAATTTACCTTTAGGTCTCCAGAATTCTAACTCTTGGTGCGAATATCCTTAACATTCTCTTAAGGATATCACATAAATTGGGGGACGTATATCTTGATACGACACATAGCGATCTTCACCCCGAATAGTATTTTCGCTTAAGGGGGGAGAGTGGCAATTTTGGAAGGGGAGCCGTTATCAAGGTTACCCTATTTTCCATTCTACTATTGAGTATCAAGATGGCACCATATCCAAGATGGTAGTCATTCCTTATAGCATTGAGCATGGTACTACAGATATAGTAGTTTCGGGAGGGATTCTGCGACAGGTTTTAATACACTAGCTGCCGTCACCACATAATGCTTCAGTTCATGGACTTGCTTAGTGTAGTGTTTGTAGAACACTCTGGATGATTTCCATCCAGTATATGAGTGAAGATGCTCAAAGTCCATATACTGAAAAAAGTTCTGTGATGAAGCAATTTTCCTCGGATCATGACCTGCGGGTGTACTGTCAGGATCTGCTCTGCGGATGAAGAAGGTGAGCTTCGCCCTCATTTGTTTTAGGGATAAGTTTGATCCAGAGGTTTCTCCTTTGAAGAGCTGTCCTCCCCTGAAGTCTGAAGTTCTACGAAGAAAGACCTTTAGACACTCTAATGGACATAGAGAGACATCTTCCTTCAGAGGGCAGATTCTCCAGGGACCCATCTTTTAGTGGGTAGCTCGTTCTTGGCCAGAAAGGTTGGATCAGGAAAGAAATTCATTTTTCCCACTTCTGTGAACTGAATGTAGCCCTCATTTCAGGATAGGGCTACTATTTCACTAACTCTAGCCCCTGAGGCTATAGCGAACAGAAAAATAACCTTCTGGGTTAGATCCTTGAGAGAACAATCTTCATTGTTCACAGATGAGGCATAATGTAGGACCTTGTCCAAAGACCATGAGATGGGCTTCGGAGGTGCTGCAGGCCTAAGCCTAGCGCATGCCTTCGGAATCTTATTAAAGATTTCATTCGCCAGATCCACTTGAAAGGCATATAGAAGAGGTCTAGTCAAGGCTGACTTACACGTAGTTATCGTGTTAGCTGCCAGACCTTGATTATGAAGGTGGATAAAGAAGGACAGACAGAAGTTTATTGAAATATCTTTTGGTCCTTTTGCTTTAACAAAAGCAACCCACTTTTTCCAAGATGACTCATATTGTCTTCTAGTTGACTTAGACTTGTATTCTAGGAAGTTTATATTGCCTTCTGAGATCCCAAATCTTTTCTTAACCACTAGGGAGACAAAATCATGAAAGTAAGGGTTTGGACTCTATGTGATAAATTGAAGACAATTAACTTCTGAACCCTCTGATATAGTGCTGGGGTCAGTACAAGGGCCAGCCTCAGCCTCAGTTCCCTCACTAGAGGGAACCAGTTGCTCTTGGACTATTTGGGAGCCACTAGAGCTGCCTTCCCTTGGAAGGATCTCAGCGTGTTGAGGACCTTCAGCAGGAGATTGGATGGAAGGAACAGGAATTTCCAGGTCCATCTGTTCCATACTAGAGACATGGTGTCCGTTATCTCCTCTAGAGGGTCCTCGTATGGGGCTACATATCCAGGTAGTTTCTTGATGACGCTCGTCACGAAGAGGTCGATCTGCAGTTCGGGGACTTGTTCCAATCTGGAAGAGAATGGTTCCGCGTGTGTGGACCATTCTGACTCTATCGGCTTGAGTCTGAGTAGGGTATCCGCTGTCACATTGTGGATCATTTGTACGTGAAGTGCTGAGAGGTGCCATCTCTTTAGGTAAGGGATGGCTAACATCACCTAGGTTATATGGGACGATCTCGAGCCTTGTCGGTTCAGACGTCTCACTATCACTTCGGTGTCCCAGATCAGGTTGAGGAGGCCTGATCTGCAAGGAGAGAGTTTCCCCAACATCAACAGGACTGCCATGGCTTCCAAAAGGTAGATGAGAATGGCCTTGAGTAGAGATGACCCAGTCCCTTGGGCTTTATTCTGATTGGAGTGAACTCCCCATTCTTTCATCGAGGCATCCACGGTCCTCAATAGGCTTTTGGCCTTCGACCATGGGTTGAGAAGCGATCAAGGTAAAACCGATATCGCTCATTTTAGATCTCTTTGAGCTTTTGATGCGTATCTTCTCCAGACTCTTGACGCATCTTTCAGCTGTGCTCTTAGCACTGGGTCTGTCACTTCTGCGAACTGTAGAGAGTTCAGAACTCTTTCCTGTTAGCGTCTTTAAATCCTGACGGATTACCGTAGTCTCTTGACCGACCCTGCGATCTCCTTCTACATCCCTAAGGGAAAGGAGAGCCAGTGTGACCTCAGGTTCCAATGGTTTTTTAGCCATTGAAACCTTTGAGCTGGAGGGAATCGAGACTTCTTGAAGTTGATTTTACATCACCGATGTTCCAGGAACTGGGTTTCTTCTTTGGATGCTCGCAGACCAGCCGCTTCGGGTGCTGTCCGCACCAGCCTTTCGTCCATTACTTTATTACCTGAACAGTTTCTAGGCATGGTTATTGCATGACTGCGTCCGCCAATTTCGTGAAGATACTTAGGACTGTGTTTAGTCCGAAGAGTATGGCTCTTAGGACATACTTTATCTTCTGTAACTTGAATCCTAGGTAGGAGGAGAGGGGGCGACTGACTAGAAGCTGCCAATAGGCACCTGTCAGGTCTATTAATACTGTGAACGCCCTTTTCTGTAATAGGGTCCTTATGTGCAGAAGGATTAAGATCTTGAACTTGCTGTTTCTTTTGAACTTGTTGAGTGGCAACAAGTCCAGAATGACTCTGAGTTTTCTTGAGTCCTTCTTGAGAACACAAAACAGCCTTCCCTAGAATTCGATGGACTTTGCTTTCCTTATCACCTGTATGCTCTAGAGCTATAGGGTATACTCTTCTAATACAGGGTTGGAGTGTTGGGAGAGTTGAGGAAATGATGGTGGAGGCATGTCTAGTTTCCATCCTAGTCCAATCTTGATTAGGCCTTGGGCCCAAGGATCGAAGGTCCGACGATCCTATTGGAACCTCCCTCCTACCAGAAGCGTCTCTTTGCTTCGACTGATCAGGAGGTTTACCTCTTCGACCGTCTGCCCGGGGCACCGCGGTCATAGAAACTGTGGGATGTTGTTGAACAGACCAAGGAAAAAGTCTAGACTTTTTCGTCTTCCTTTTAGGTTGGGGATCCACATCCGTGGAAGACTTCCTCTTTGAAGAGATGCCCCACTTCTGGAGAAGGTTCCTATTCTCTGTGGTGGCTTTCTTGATTACCTCTTTGACTACCTCGTTTGGAAAGAGGTCTTTACCCCAGATGTTGGAAGATATCAGCTTCCTTGGTTCATGTTTCACTGTTGCAACAGCGAACACGAACTCCCTACAGGCTCTCCTAGCCTTCATAAAGGCATATAGGTCTTTTACTAAGGTGGCCATATGCATTTTGGCCAAGATCATGAGCATGTCTGGGGTACTTCGATGGGCTGAACACATGTCTATGCAGTTTTGTAGGGATAAGGAGGCCAGAAGTCTCTCCTTTGTCTCTTGTTCCTTGCACAAAAGAGACTCAGAAAGTTTAGGGAGATTCTCAGTAAACTGTCGTCTAGCGATGTCCGGGTCTAGTTTCCCTACTGAAAAGGTTAAGTGGACTTCCTTCTAATCCTTCTCCTGCATGGGTAAGGCTAGTGACAGAGGCTCGCACTTCTCAAGTGCAGGGCATGGTTTGCCTGCCTCCACTGCCTTGGCAACAGATTTAAATGCCTTCCATGTAAAGGGGAATGCTATTGAAGCAGGAGCAAGATAGGTAGGGTATCTCTTACTCAGTGCGAACACTTTCGACACAGAGTAACCCGCCTTTCTCAGGCTACTTGACAAGATAGCCTGTGCCTTATTATGGTCAAGAATCATGACTTCCTTCGGTTTCATTTCTTTTTCTGACATTGGTTCATGCTTCAGTTGAATGAAGCAATCAGGGAAAGCGTTAAAGCTTGGCCAAAACTGGATTTCGTCTAAAGGAACAGCTCCCATCTTCTCTGAGATGTAGAGTTTGCCGTCTAAAATCGGCATACGCTCCGCATACCTCCAGGGATTGGTTTTGGAGAGTGTCGGGAGGTCTTGGTCTCTGGGTCGCTTGTATGACCCTCGGGAGGCGACGAGTGGAGCTTCACAGAGCTCTATCTTGAGTTTCGCTTCCTTTGTTTCGTCTTGTTTGCGAAAGTTTTCCATTAAACCTGTAAGATGGGCCAGTAACTGGTCCATTCTGTCTAATAGAGTGGTAGAAGGTGAAGACGTCGAGGTTAACAGCTCCAGGGCCGGCACAGACGGAAGCAATTCCTACACGACATCGTCATCTTCTTCCAGGGGTGCCCTCCTGCCCTCCGTCCCGATAGCAATCTGGACGCTGGGAGGTGCGAATCGTGCCTGGGGCACCACTATTTCACTACTTGCTTTCGGGAACAGTAAGGTACGCATCTTATTGTTAGGTAGATATGGTCCCGGAGAGATCTTCTGGAACCCTCTTACACATTTGCGTAGTTTCTTACATGCCGCATCCCTAGACTCCATTGACTTGGGATTATCAAAACCTTCGGACACTAATGTCCGACAGATATTGCAAACATGGGGGTCCCAAAATTGCAGGAATTCGGAAATAATATTGCAGGGGGCATGAGACCTGCATGCATTATGACCGTAAAAGTACTTACTCTTAATATTGCAGAAGACTGCAATACATTTCATCTGGGGTTCCTCCTATAAAGAAAGGAAAGCAGAATGAGTATACAATTGTTTATCTCACCTGATAAGCAATATGTAATAGTCATCTTTTAATTATTATAGCTCAGGATAGTAAGCTAGAAAGGAATAGTGAGAGACACATACTTGTGTATCCCTTGCAAGCAATTGCTGTAACCTCCCCCCAGTATTAAACATAAAAAGTTTCCTTTATCAAGGCAACTCGAATTAAAAGGGTTCTAACCCCTAGAGATAGAAAAGTGTACACTACCACTGACACTTCTAAATATTTAATACTGTGGGTTAAGGATAACTTATTTCAAATCAGAGTATTGAAGGAATTCTATTCTTTCAATATAGGTTCGGTCTCAGCAGAAGCCTGCACAAGAGTACCCAAGATATGTTAGAAATTACTTACTGTATAATAATATTATAGTTTTCTGTTTGCAATATATACTATATTGCAAAATAATGGCTACTGTATAATCATATACTGTAGTTCAGCCAGTGTGCTGCCGGCATGGCTAGCATCTGGCGGCACGGTTCAGCCGGCATGTCGCCGACTGAACTAGAAATTAGAAAAGACAAATTTGTGTATCCTACCCAGCCCATTTGCTGTGACCTTCCCTTCCAATATTAAAACCATAGAGTTTCCTGATCAGGGAAGCTCAAAGATAAGGGTTCTAACCTTTAAGGATAGAAAGTGTACTACCACTGGCCCTTCTAAATTATTTAATATTGTAAGGTAAAATGTAAACTGATTTCTAATCAGGTATTGAAGAAATTCTATTCCTTCAATATAGGATTGGTCTCAGCAAACACCTGGGCAAGGATACCCAAGATGTGTTGGAAAATAACTACTAGTATAATATATACAATTGTTTTCTATCTGCAGTATATACTATACTGCAATTATACTGACTACTGTATAAGCATATACTGTAATTCAGCCGGCATATAGCCGGCATAGCTAGTCCCTGACGGCACAGTCCAGCCGGCATACTAGCTGATAGAGAGAGAGAAAGCATGTAGTGAAGAACTGCCTTATTACTGTGTATGTTTACACTAAATAAGGATGTAAATATATAATTTACTGCCTTCACCAGAAAGAAGATTCAAATGGAAGGGGAGAATGCACCAGTCATGCTTCCATCCAACCACAAGTACCGTTGCTGGCATAGTCCGGTCGGCATATGGCCAGCAGGCTAGTACCCGGCAGCACTGGTACAGTCGGCATGCTGCCGGCTGAGTCAGTATGGCCCGGCCGGCGGTATATACCCCAGCAACAGGACTTGCATAGTTCAGCCAGCATATGGCCGGTAGCCTAGCACCCGGCAGCAATAATACAGTCGGCATGCCGCCGGCTGAGTCAGTACCTGTCGGCGCCGGCCTAGCCGGCATACCACCGGACGGGATAGTACCCCAGCAACAGGACTTGTGGCCGGAAGTCCAAGGGAGGACTGAAGAACCTTGGTAACAGAAGAGACTTCCCTCCAACAGCCATCATGGCTTCCGGCAGCCGTCATGGCCTCCGGCAGCCGGCATAGACGCCGGCAGCCGTCATGGCCGCCGGCAGCCGTCATGGTCGCCAGCAGCCGGCATGGCCGCCGGAAGCCGTCATGGCCGCCGGCAGCCGGCATGGCCGTCGGCAGCTGGCATGGCTGCCGGCAGCCAGTAAACAGCTGTTATGTAGGTGTCTGGCTGGCCCCGCAACCCACCGGCAAGCGGTGAGATTGCAGGACGACGGCCCAAAGAGTTGCGATGGCTAGGCCATCACTAAAGGATAGAGGAGGGAGGGAAAAGGGTCCTGTATGAGGTGTGGAAGGAGTCGGCAGGGTTGCCGGTCCTACCACACCCCTAAGAAACTCTGTTTCAGTATCGGTGCCATCCTAGGCGGCAGGAGAATATCTATTCTTCAGCCTAGGGTCTGCCAATACCATTAAGGGGACGGTGGCGAACTTGCCGCCTCCTCTCAACAAGGGAGAAACATAGTTCCAGTGCCGGCGCCATCCTAGGCGGCAGAAGAATGTCTATTTTTCAGCCTAAGGTCTGCTAGCACAGGACTAGTCTTCTAGACTGCAGGGAGAAGGTAGCAGCATCATACAACCACTTCAAGTGCGGCCCGAGGAGGTCTAGCCTCCTATGCCGGCAGCCTAGTCCGGCAGGGGAATGACTATTCACCCTGCCGGCTGGCTACCGGCAAAAGACAAAATACTCTGAGGCTCTGACCGAAACCCAAAGCCTGCTATCTGCCGGCCAAGGGAAGAGACAGAAAACAGGTTCGGTGGAGTGAGGACGTGCTGAAGAAGTGCTCTGTTGAAATTTAACAACAATAGTGGCAAGTTAAAAGGGAAAATCGTTAAGTTAATAATTTCCAACATCATTAAGTTATGTAAATTGGAATCAACGTCATTGGAATACTAAATAGTGCAAAATTACAAATTAATAGTTGATTACAACTGGGACACAGGTAAGAGTTACCAATTATGGTTTTACCGACCCATTTGGACTTAAATATAGTGTAAACTACAAAAATGTTAGGAGCCATTAAGAAAATTAGAAGGAAACCTCATGAAAAGACTGAAACAGGAAAATCAGTTGAAGATGAAACAAATGAATTTCTACAGATAATGAAGAATACACCAGTATATGATAGTGACAACATGGAGGAAGGTGCCTGTGGAAGAAATGATGAATCAGCGAATGGATCGTTGGTCACCGTGGAATCTGATGACACTGAACTATGTGAGCACTGCAAGACTGTCGTTGCCAATGAGGGAATTTGTTGTAATAGATGTCAAAAATGGTATCATATTGAAAACGAATGTTCTGGATTAATAGAAAATTTATCACAAGCTAACAGAAGACTATTGTATAACGAACATATTTATTACATATGTAGAAATTGCACTGATAAGTTCAATGAGGATGCAGCAAACATACAAAGAAAAGTATTGGATGAAGAGGTAGTAATGTCCCATCCTTTGGTTCAGGTCTTGATGAATAAAATAGAAGAAATGAAGGATAGCATGACAGAAATGAGAAATAAAGTGCAAGGAACAAGAGATGAGATGCAAGAATTAAGAAATGAAATGAAAGAATTAAAAAATGAAAAGAAAAGGAATGAAGATGACATAGATAGGAAGCATCTAACTGGCATATATGCTGAAAAGCTGAAATCAAAGAAAACATTGATTGTAAAATCAACTGATGAGGTGTCAGCAGTTAATAATAAGAAAACAATTATGACCAAATTAAAAGCCCAAGTTGAAAGTACTGCTGAAACAAAAGATGGCCACCTGATCATAAAATTTGCAGATAAACAGAACCTGGAGCAGGCAAAATCAGAATTGGAACAAGGTAATGTAAACAAGATCACTGTTACTGAAAAAGGAAAACTTAAACCGAAGATAAAACTTACTAATATACCAGAAGATGATGATGATATTATTCAAAGTCTGAAGCTTAAGAACCAGTGGCTAAATAGACACATTGTAGAAAACGATGATCTGACTATCATAATGCAAGAAAATTCAAGAATGGATAAACATAAACACTATATTATAAAATGTACAACTAAGATACGTAAAGCAATCTATGAAAATGGAGATAAACTTAGTACCACATATAGAATATGTAATGTTTATGATCATTACATGCCCTACCAGTGTTACAAATGCCAGGAATTTGGGCATAGTGCAGCACATTGCAAGAATAAACAGTCGTGCCCCAAGTGCGCGAGAGAACATAAAGCGGGTCATTGCAATGTTGTTGAAGTTAAATGCATAAATTGTGTGAGAAAGAACTATGATGACACAGAACATAAATCCTATGACAAAGTAAACTGTGAAGTTTATAAACAAGAAATAATAAGAGCCAGAAACAATACTGACCATGGCTTCGATTAAGAAAATATTATGTAATCTAATAAATATACAATCCATTGGCAATAAAACTCATATCATTAAGGAAGTCGTAAGTGATCAAGATGTGGATATTTGCTTATTAACTGAAACTTGGTTGAGTGGTAATGTGAGTGACAGATCGAAAATAAATGAAATGACACCTAAATCTTATAACTTTTATCATGAACCAAGAGAAAACAAAAGAGGTGGTGGCATTGGAATCTTAATTAAGAAATCATACGAAGTTACAGTAAGAAATCATCTCATAGTTAATTCATTTGAATATATGAATATCAAAATTTTATCTCGAAATGTAAATCTACAAATAGTTATACTCTATAGACCACCGTGCAAAAGCAAAAGAATGTTTCTAGATGAATTTAATAACTTACTAGATACATTGAATGACAATCGAAATATAGTTATATGTGGTGATTTCAACCTACATCTTGATAACAGAGTAGACCCATATGTCAATGAATTTAGAGAATTGATTGACAACCACGACCTTGAAAACATGGTGTCTGAACCAACAGCTCAGTCTAATCATATACTAGATCTAGTTATAGTAAACAAAAACAACAACATCATACTAAATATGGAGATTGAACCTGACTGCTCTATATCCCCAATGCATACGTTGATGTCTTTTGAAATAGACGTTAGAAAAAATAATGCAATACAGAGGGAAATCACATACAGAATTAAGACTAACTTTGATCCAAAAGAGTTCATTGAACAAAGCCTAGAGGATATAAAAGGGATAACACCAGTCTGTAACTGTGAAGAGAATCACACCCTCGTAGAGAGACAATCCTGTATAAACTGCATTACTGATAGAAGTAAAACTATACTTGCAACTAATTATAATAATAGGTGCCCGGAAATAACAAAAATAATCACAATTAAAGAAAAATCGAACTGGTTTCATAATGAATTACACGAAGAGAAAAAAAGAAAAAGAAAAATGGAGGATAAATGGAAAAGAAATAAAAATAATGAAAACTGGCAACATTACAAAGCAGCTAGAAATCGCTGCAATTACCTTATCTTAGTTAAAAAAAAAAGGCCTATTATAAAAAAGTGTGCAATGAAAATGACCCACGGAAAATACATAAGAACCTAAAGAAACTATTAGGTCTAAAGACAGAAATAGTGTTGCCCGACATAACTAATGATCCTAAATGCCTAGCAAATGGTTTTATTGATTATTTTGAGGAAAAAATAAATCAAATCTGCTCCAGTTTTCACAACATCAGCAC
>NC_090760.1:37033551-37038551 GCF_036898095.1 Palaemon carinicauda | reverse complement strand
AAAATCACAATAAGAACACCAGGAAGATAATGATAAAACCATCAGCATCAGTTGAACTTATTGCATTAAAGATTTAACTGATGGCAATCAATATAACCTGTCTGTGAAACTTGTATTTACTTTACCTATCTCCATATACTTCAGAGTGAATAAAAAGAATAAAAAGAAACAATTTCTACAGGCTTTTATAAAGTCCCTATTATAATAATTGCTAAGCCTTAGCCACTACTCAAGCGAGGCTGTCTAGGAATATATTGCTTAAACCACATAAGAAAGTGTCAGATTATCCTCAAGATAATAATGCAATGTTTGCCCATGTTAGAGATAAAGATCATACAATTAAATAAATTAGTTCATTAACGTAATTCATTGGAAAGAAAAATCATAGAGTCCAGTTTATTAAAGAAAGCTTTAATAACATTTTGAATATAGGACATGGAACGTACAAAATCGATGCATTTATATACAAAGAGATTTGCAATCATTATAAAAAAAAAACTTTAACTGCCTAAAGCGGAACTGACTGTACCTCACATAATAGCTGTCATTATGAAATCAATCTTTATATTTAAGATATCATTCAGATGTAGGTACAACTATTGCATGAAATATGCATAAATGCTTTGCTACTACTAATTGGTATGTTTTATTTACGAGGGGCGTTCATTAAAGATTTCCCCTTACCCACTTCCAAAGGATATAGGCACCACCCAGGGTTATGCACTTTTCCATCGTTTTATGACCTTGTTTGTAGAAGTCGGTTGGTTAAGCATCAAACCATGACTCCCTCTTGGAAATCAGTCTCATCATCTGAAAAACGTGTTCCCTTCAAAAATGACTTCATGGTTAGAAAGAGGTGAAAGCCAGATGGTGCCAGGTCAGGAGAATAAGGGGGGTGGGGTGCAGAAGAATTTCATAGCCCCAAGAGTCCGCTTCTGCCTGGGTGATATGCGAGGTGTGGACCGAAACCGAAACATTGTCTTGCAGGAGTCGGACTCCTCTAGTCAACATGCTGCATCTTTTGAATTTGATAGATTCTCGCAATTTACGCAGTAGTGATGCATAGTAAGTCCCATTAATTGTGGTACCCTTGGCCAGGAAATCCGTCATCATTTCTCCATGCTGGTCCCAAAAGATGGTAAGTATGACCTTTCCTGCAGAGGGTTTCACTCTTGCCTTCTTTGGGAGCGGTGAGTCAAAGTACTTCCACTGCATAGACTTGACTTAAGTCTGAAGATCACAGCGATGAACCCATGTGTGACAATTCTGTCAAAAAAAGCTTCCTGGTTTTGTTGGCACTTGTTCAATAGAGCCTTTGAGCAATCCACTCGTTCCTGCTTCTGAAAAGGAGTAAGGAGCCTGGGAATTCACCATGCAGACACCTTATGCATGTGCAAATGTTCCTGAATGATTTTTTACACACGCTATGTCATAAAAGTAGCTACTAAATTACATACAAGTAACTATGCTATTACTGTGTCAGTCGGTAACAGTGCTTTTGTTTGCATTCAGATACTATCAATTATTGTTATTCCACATGTAATAACTATTATTAATTACACTGTAAACTATTAAACTTCTATACTGTTATACATATTACTATTATATATGTACTGTATATATCAACTATTAATGAATTAGGCTTAATCTTATGACTAATTGTTATGGTTATTATTATCATTATTTGATTATAGGTCATTATTATTATTATACAATTATATTTATATCTTTGTTATTATTACAGGTTCCACCTGGTTAAGAATTTTAGATCAATAAAGCCTAGATGTAGGTCAATGATTTAATTATCCTAATTATCAAATCAACTTTTATATCAAATTTATTGATCTAAATTCTATGACGATACCTGACCTGAATAGGAGATGGAGCGTCTGTTAAAACCTGAACGACTGGAGACAGACCCAAGCAGACCAAAAGCAACACAGGAGTAGAAACATTGGTCAAGAGCTTTTCAAAATTTCTTCAGTGTATAAGCCAGCCTGACAGTGGACAAAGGGATAAACTAAGTTTTCTTACAAACTGCGATGCTCCTGAAGTACATGATTGTATATCTGATTGTACAAGTTATCATGAAGCAATTCAAGTATTGGAAGAACAGTATGTCAAACCCAAAAATTAGGTGTTTGCCCGAAATTTGTTAGCTACTCGTAAACAACAGGATGGGGAAACTTTGGACTCTTATTTGCAAGCGTTGAAGGTTTTAAGTAAAGACTGTAATTTCAAATCTGTTTCTGCTAGTTTATATTGTGAAGAGTCTCTCACTGATGCTTTCATTAATGGTCTACAATCATCTCTAATCAGACAGCGTTTACTGGAGAACAAGGTTTAAGACTTGTTGAAAGCTGTTGACCAAGCCAGGGCTTTAGAGTTGGCTCAGAGGAATTCTGAACTTTATGCTACAAGTCAGTGTACAAATCTAGTGAGTGCAAATAACAACCCCACCCCAGTTGATGAGGCCTTTGAAACTACTGTACTAACTGCTGCTGCTACGCCTCTGACAAATAATAACGCAACTATTTTTTTTTTTTTTTTTTTGTAGCCATCCTAAGCATCTCAGGATTAAATGTCCAGCACTTGAATCAATTCGTCATAAATGTCAAAAGAAGGGCCACTTCTCTAAAGTTTGCTGCTCAACTGCTACTGTTAGTAGACATGTTGGTGTTTCTTCCACTGCTACAAATAGAAATGAGTCTTTATTTCTAGCTGCTATTATTTTTGCAGCAGCTCCCTCATGCTTGTTTAATGTCATTAATAAAATGTCTGTGAATGGAACCTCAGTGGAGCTCAGTAAGCTTTGTGCATCCGAATATTGTCAAGAAATTGTTGTTGACAGTGCAAAATAATCGTAGTGAAGTGTCAATGGCATCGGCCTTTTTGTCAGCTAAAGCATAGGGTTTTTGTAACGTGACTTTGCACATCAGGGGCAGGGATTATCAGGATGTCACCCTGTTCATTCTTCCAAAGCTCTGTTCTGACATAATTCTGGGTCAAGACTTTCAAAAGTTGCATGATAGTGTAACCCCAAGATATGGAGATGATCTACCTGCTCTATTGTTTTTTATCTATGTACCATTGCTAATTTGAAACCTGATTGCACACCCATTGCCTCCAAGTCACGGCAATACTCACTTTCAGACTGGCAGTTCAATGAAAAAGAAGTGCAGAGACTTTTAAGAGAAGTAATCAGTGAACCAAACAACTCGCCTTGGAGGGCTCAAAGGGTTTTGGTGAAGAATGAATATAGAAAAACACGTCTAGCAGTAGATTATTCTGAAACTATTAATAAGTTCACTTTACATGATAGCTATCCATTGCCACGCCTTGACGACACAGTTAATAAAATAGCTTCACATAAGGTATTCAGTACCATTGACCTTAAAAGTGCCTATCATCAGATACCTATAATTGAGAAGGATAGACCCTTTACAGCATTTCAAGCCTGTGGTGGACTTTACCAGTTCACATGTATTCCGTTTGGAGTCACTAATGGAGTAGCCTATTTTTTCAAAGAATTACGGACTCCTTCATTGCAGATGAGGAACTGAAAAGTACCTATGCTTACCTCGACAACATTATCATTTTTGGCTTAACCTAAGAAGAACATGATGAAAATCTGACCAAGTTTATGGATGCAGCAAAGAAAAGAGGCCTAGTTTACAATGAGGACAAATGTATGTTTTCAACAAAGTGCTTGAATATTCTAGGATATGTCATCGAGAATGGTGATTTAAAGCCTGATCCAAAATGACTGCAACCATTGTGTGATTTACCCATGCCTACAAATATAAAATCATTACAAAAAGAACACTTGCACTATTTGCATATTACTCTCAATGGATAGTGAACTATTCAACTAAAGTACATCCACCTAATTTCCAATAACTGAAGCTACAGTAAAAGATTTTCGTAGGATGAAGAATGATATTGAGAATTCAGTGGTAAAGGCTATTAATGAAGTGGAGACTGGTGCATCTGAATCGGCTATACCTGCTGTTCTAAATCAAATGAGTTGTCCAGTGGCATTCTTCTCAAGAACCCTATAGGGACCGGAGAAACGACATGCAGCCATCGAGAAAGAAGCCCAAGCTATTATTGAAGCCATTCGCCACTGGAGGCACTAGTTGACTGATCATCATTTTACAAATAGAACTGATCAGCAATCAGTGAGATTTATGTTTGACAACAAACATAAAAGTAAAATAAAGAATGATAGAATCACACGCTTGAGAATGGAATTGGCTTGTTATGATTTTGATATAATTTATCATCCAGGTGATCAGAATATTCCCCCTGACACTTTTTCAAGGGAATATTAAGGTGCGACAGTTAGTGATCAATCTTCCTTATTCAGTCTACATGAAGCATTGTGCCATCCTGGAGTAACTAGGTTATATCATTTTGTGAAAACTAAAAATTTATCGTATTCAGTAGATGTTGTGAAAAAGGCTATTGCTTCCTGCAAAATATGTGCAGAGAACAAGCCTAGGTTTGATAAAGTGGATAATTCTAGGTTGATAAAAGCAACTCTGCCATTTGAAAGTTTGAACATTGATTTCAAGGGACCTATACCCAGTAGTGACAAGAATAATTATTTCCTGAATATTACTGTCGAATATTCTACATTCCCATTTGTATTCCCTTGCAGTAATATGTCTACCTCGACTGTAATTCAGTCTTAGTCAGTTATTTTCTATATTTTGCATGCCAGCTTATGTGCACTCTGACAGAGATGCTTCATTCATCAGCAAGGAAGATGCAAGATTTTGTTAATAGTAAGGGTATAGCATGTAGTAGAACCACTTCATATAATCATGAAGGTAATGGACGGGTTGAAAGATTCAATGGCATAATTTGGAAGGCAATTACGTTGACTTTGAAATCAAGGGGTCCGCCTGCGGAGTATTGGCAATCACCGTTGGCAGATGCTCTACACTCAATTCGCTCACTATCAACAGCTACGAATGCTACTCCACTTGAGAGAT
>NC_090760.1:36943551-37028551 GCF_036898095.1 Palaemon carinicauda | reverse complement strand
TCAAACAGTTGGGAGTGGGTGGGTTGCTTCTTAGCCTCCTTATTGTTTTTTTAAGTAATAGATTGCAAAGAGTTGTTGTTGATAGGCGTCATAGGGATTATAGGAATGTGATATCTGGTGTTCATCAGGGTGGTGTTCTTGGACCATTACTTTTCTTACTATACACATGACGTGTGGTTTGGCCTAAAAAAACAAGCTTGTTGCATATGCAGATAATGCTACTCTCTTTGCATCAATTCCATCTCCTGAATGGAGATCTGGAGTTTCTGAATCCCTCAATAAAGATCTAGCTAAAATTAGTACATGGTGCAAATTTTGGGGTATGAAGCTGAATCCTGACAAAACTCCAATTATTATTGTAAGTAGGTTAAAGACAGTGGCTCCTCAACATCTGGATCTCAGCATTGATAATGTTTCTTTAACTCTGTATGACCTTTTTATAATTTTAGGTGTGATTCTCGACAGCAAATTTACTTTTGAGAAACACATTAGGTTGGTGTCTTCTTTAATTACCCTCCAAAAATTGTCTTATTAAGAAAGTCTTTTAAGAATTTCGGTGATCAATCTATTCTGAAAAAGTTTTTTAATTCTTTCATTCTACCTTGTTTTGAGTATTGCTCTCCTGTCTGATCTTCAGCTGCTGATTCTCATCTTAATTTGTTGGATAGGAGCTTACGATCTATTAAATTTCTTATTCAGAATATTGAAGCATAGTTTTCAAGTTTTGCTATGTATTCTTGAGGAAGTTGATAGTTTTATCCTCTGCTCCACTGGTTTTTAACCGGGGGGGGGGGGGACCTGTCCCACTTAGGGGCCTTGAATGATTTTCAGGGGACCGTGAGCCTCAGTGGAAGAGTATACATTTTCCAGTTATGTGTTATTTTCTAGACAAAAGCGCTGGGCAGTACTGTAGATATACCTTTATAAGATAATGGAAAAGTATTGTTGTTACTAATACTTGTTTTCATGAAGATGATGACAGAACAAGAAGAAAGAGAGAAGACGGGAAGAAGAAGAGAGAAGAAAAACAACGTACAAAAGAAATGGAAGCAAGACGGGAAGAAAAAGAGAAGGAAATAGAAGCAAGACAGGAAGAAGAAGCCCAAGAGATTGCAAGACATGCGAGGAGGATGGAAGAAAAAGAAAGAGAACGGGAAAAAAAAGAAAGAGAACGAGATGAAAAAGTGAGGGAACGAGAAGCAATGGAGAAGAAAGAAGCAAGAGAGATTGTGAGGTATGCGCGTGAGTTGGAGCTGTTAAACGCCCATGCACAGTCGGCAACGCAGACAGAAGCGCCCCCTGCTAGGCACGAACATGTGTTAAATGTGTCAAATGCACAGAGGTTAATTCCAAGGTTCATAGAAGAGGCTCCAGATGAGTTTTTCGATCATTTTGAAACGGTCGCATCGACGATGAAATGACCAAAAGATAAATGAATTGTGTTATTGCAGAGTGTATTGATTGGGAAGGGCCGCAGTGCTTACTTATCCTTATCTCAGTACCAGAGGATGGAGTATCAAGAAGTGAAGAGGAGTGTGCTGCCAGTGTACCAGATGACCCCTGAATATTATAAGGAAGATTTCCGAATTTTCTGGAAGGACGAGGAAATTACTTTCCTGGGTTACACTTATCAGGTACGATGATGTTTTAAAAGATGGATAAAGGCTGCTAACGTGAGGGAGATGGCTGATTTAGAAGATTTTACAATACTACAACAGTATCTACGAGGAATTCCTGAACATATTCTAACGTACTTGATTGAGGGAGAGGTGAAGAAATTTGATAAAGCCGCTTCACTGAGTGAAGATCATAATATTATCAGTCGTAAACCCTCCTCGGGCATGAAATTTCAACCGTCGTTCTGACCAAGTATCAAGTATTTCCTGAACCATGGAAACCAGTTCAGTAATAACTATATGAACATGTTCAACAGTTACAGCAAAAATAGCACTGGTACTGTCCCAAACCAGAATGCAATAGTACCACAGCAACAATCGTCGAATTGTCTTCCTCCAAGTATCGTAAGAGACAAGCAGAAGGTTGATATTGTCTGTTTTAAGTGGGGCAAGAGAAGCCATATCAGTGAGGAATGTTGGTCGAACAAACTGAAAGCAGTCGCCCAACTGATTAAAGATAATTCAACTTCACAGAATGCAAAGAAGAAGAAATAATCGGGAAAGGTCGAAGAGGAAAATAAACCAGCCAACATTTACACGACGAATAGGACCAACCCTAACAGTGTGGATATCTTTAAACCATATATTTATGAAGGTATGTTAGCAGCGATAGATGGGAGTGAGCGAACCCCGGTCAGGATATTGCGCGACACAGGTTATAACCAAAGTGTGGTGGTACGAGGAATACACCCGTTGGTGGAACAGTCTCTCACAGGGGACTCTGTTATTTTGAAGGGAATTGGAGGGGAAGAGGTTGCCCATATTTGCCGTTCGAAACTGCCATGCGAGTTGGTGACAGGTAATTTGACTTTGTGGTAAAGGATTCATTGGCTGTCGAAGAAGTATACGTCCCGCTGGATAATGAAGTTAGTGGAGCGCCATTTGTGCCTTCTCCCATTGTAATGGAGAAACCATTGAAGGGTAGTCCTACAACTGAACTAGAGAAGGATTACCCATATCTGTTTCCTAGTTGTGTGACGACTAGGAGTATGACGAAGAAAGTAGCTGCTGAAGAAGAAAAAGAAATTGAAGCAGCGATGTTTTTATGAAGGCATGTTAGCAACAATAGACGGGAGTGAGCAAACCCCAATCAGGATATCGCACTACACAGGTTGTAACCACAGTGTGGTGGATTCATTGGCTGTCGAAGAAGTAGATGTCCTGCTGGATAATGAGGAAGGTGGAGTGCCATTTGTGCCTTGTCCCATTGTAACGAAGAAACCATTTAAGTATAGTCGTACAACTGAACTAGAGAAGGATTACCCATGTCTGTTTCCTAGTTGTGTGACAACTAAGAGTATGACGAATAAAGTGGCTGCTTAAAAAGAAAAAGAAATTGAAAGATTTACTTTCTGAAGAAGATGATTCCCTTGATGTTACGCAAGAGGAAAACTCCCGAGTAAGCCCGAGTGAAGAGGAGCGACAAACAAGTGGACAAGAGGACAAAGAAGAAATGGAACTGGAAGAAATAGAATACTTGGCAGATAGAAGTAGGACAAGTGGGTAGGAAAAGGCTGATAGAATTGCAAAGAAGGATGCAACATTAACAGAGTTATTATACCATGTGGTGGACGAGACGGAGGCACAGCAGTCTCCAACCTGTTATTATCTTGAGGATGGGTTGCTTATGAGGAACCATAGACCTGCCAATATCCATGGAAAGGCCGAATGAGGGATATATCACCAGATATCAATTCCCGCTCCGTTGAGGAGACAGGTGACCGCTGTAGCGCACGAGATGGGACATATGGGGATAAGGAAGGTGACGGAGAAGATTATTAAACACTTTTTTTGGTCTGGCATGCTTAAGGACGTGAGCTAGTTATGCCATGCATATCACGTATGTCAGATGGCTGGGAAGCTGAACGGGTACATTAAGAAAGCTCCCTTACACCTGATAAAAGTGCGAGGAACACCCTTCAGCAAGGTAATGATCAACATTGGGGGACCTTTACCAAGGACAAAAAAAGGTCACGAATATATGTTAACCTTGATGTGTCCAGTGACAAGATACCCAGAAGCCATACCTGTCAGGAACATCAGTGCTAAAATAATCTCTGAGAAGTTACTAGACTTCTTTACTATGTTATGTATACCGGAAATCGTTCAAAGTGACCAAGGAACGAATTTCACGTCAAAATTATTTCAGGACATAACGAAACTGTTGGATGTGAAACAACAACTATCAGCTACTTATCATCCGGAGACCCAAGGTCCATTAAAGAGAGGTTTCATCAAACGTTAAAAAGTATGTTAACGAAGTTCTGCAACAAAACGAGGAATGAATGGGACATCGGACTACTGTTGATGTTATTCGTGGTACGTAATGCTTATCTAGAAAGCATGGGATATAGCCCCGAATGAAATGGTATTTGGATGAAAAGTACAAGGGCCGATTAAAACGTTAGCAGAAAAAATTGAAGGACCGAGAAGATATGGATGGAGAATATGTCAAGGAAAAATGAAGGAAAGGTTCGATAAAAAAAATAAGGACAGACAGTTTTCAATAGGACAACAGGTACTAGTTTTTGTGGCAATAAGGAGATTCCCACTTACCAACATGTTCCAATGACCATTCAAGATTTTGGAGAAGATCGGTGACCAGACCTACGCTATCGAAACCCCAGGAAGAAGGAAAAGTCAGAGGAAAGTACACATTAACCTACTGAAACCCTACTTAAGTGAAAACGAGACCGAAGCTTCGCAAGTGTGTATAGTGCAAACTATACCATCCACGGAAGACAACGATGGATATGAGGTAGGAGCAGTAAGTAAAGTGAATAATTCGTCTATCATTCGGAATTTGGGAGATAAATTAACTCTATTGAACCAGGAGCAACAAGAAGAAATAGGCTGAATAATTAGAAGTTTCCCTGAAACTGTCCCAAACATCTCAAAACGAACCAACCTGACGAAGCATGAGATACACCTTAAAACAACGGGAAGACCATATAAATAATGTGCCTATCAACTGTCACTGCATCACCGAGAAGTCATGAGAAAATTCATGCTGTAAAAGGGAAACTCATCATACATTTGCAACGTTTGATATGGTGTCAAGTGTTCCAGTGCATCCTTTTAAAACTACGGTCAATGTTCACTGAAGATTCCATTGGGTAGTGTTGGACGATGAAAGTTGAAACCTTGCGACTTTTATAACCCCTTGGGGATGGTATCAGTATTGTCGCACACCCATAGGGCACTGCGCTGCACCGGACGCATACACCAAAAGGTTTGATGTTGTAATTGTGGATATACCCTGGAAATTTAAATACATTGATTATATATTATTGTATGATTCTAGCATAGAAGAGGCGTTTTGGTATACTTTAGATATATTGTTAGCATGTGAGAGGAATGGTGTAACTATGAACCCACATAAATTCCAGTTTGGTGAAATGTCCGTGAATTTTGTGGGATTTAATGTTGGGTGGGATACATATCTGCCTTCAGAGGACAAACTGGCTGCTATAAAAAAGTTCCCGATGCCTGTTCAGCCCACCATATCCGATATTCGGTCGTGGTTTGGGCTGGTCAATCAGTTGTCCCCCTTCGTTGTAATGGCCCCTGTCATAGCACCATTTAGGGAATTATTGAAAAAGGGGACCAGTAAAAAGGTGTATTGGGAAGAAATTTTGATGTTTAAATTTGAATATGCCAAAAATGAGTTGTGTAAGTTAATATCTGAGGATTTGTATTATTACGACAAAACAAGACCAACTATTGTTATGACTGACTGGTGTAAAGAGAGAATAGGCTTTGTCGTATTACAGCAATATTGTTCTTGTGTATGTAATGATGTACCTTTCTGTTGTCAGTGAGGTTGGAAGTTAGCTTTGTGTGGCAGCAGGCACCTTTTGAAAGAAGAATTGAACTACGTCCCTATCGAGGGGGAGGCGGCAGCGGTGGTCTGGTCTCTGAAAAAAAAACTTGTCTCGTTTTGTTGGGGTGCCCTAACCTACTTCTGGTAACTGATCAGTTGTTTGGCGATCGGGAGCTGAAACACATTGAGAATCCAAGATTGTTCCGATTGAAAGAAAAAACCCTTCTGTATAAATTCTCAGTCAAATATAAGGCAGGTAAAAGGAATACTGCCACTGATACCTTATCCCAGTACCCAGGTTTCAAGGCCTCAATGAACGAGATTGACATGGAAGACATAGGGGAGGTATGTTGGATAATGTGTGCTGCAATGATTGCATCATTCCGTTACGTAGATAGTGACATCATAGTAATAGACAGTGATGATGTTGAGAAAATTGCTAGCAAAGATGACGATTATCAGTTGTTATTGAAAAGGATGAGAGACGACAACTGACCGGGAAGTAGGAACATGGTTGAGCCTGCATTAAAACTGTATTTTCAGGTAAGGGAAAGACTTAGCCTCATGAACGGTCTGGTCACCTACGCCTTCGACAAGGGTCACATACATCTGGTAGTACCGCAAGCCCTAAGGGAAACTGTGGCACGTAACCTGCACTCGGGCCACCAAGGTGCAGACTCAATGTTGCGTAAGGCACAACAATCGGTGTACTGGCCTGGAATGGAGGCAGATGTATCATTTCAGAAGTCTAAATGTACAACATGTAACAAGAATTCGCCATCCCAACAACGAGAACCATTCATCCCCACCCAACAGCTAGTGTATCCATTTCAGAAAACCGTAGCAGATTTCTTTCAGATAGATAATAGATGCTATTTTGCATAATCAGACAGATTAACCGGGTGGTTCGAACTATCGCACTTTGGCAATGGTGTGACGATTAAGCTGGAGAAGAGCGAATTTGGAGAAGCAACAGTTCGGTACTTGGGATTTGGAGTAGGGCGAGGACTAATCGCCCCGGTAGCCGCTAACATCAAAGTAATAAGGAAGACATATCCCCCACAACAAGAAAGCAATTACAACGATTTTTAAGGGTGGCAGGATTCTACCAAAGTTTTTGCCCGAACTTTTCGGCGGTAGTTGCTCCCTTGACGGATTTGACTAGCCCCAAGAAAAAAATTGTATGGACTAGCAAGTGCCAGGAATTCTTTGACAGGATAAAGGGTATATTAACTCTGAAACTGATATTGCAAGCACCTGATTTCAACAGGAAATTCCTTATCCAAGTAGATACATCGGATAACGGGATTAGAGTTGGTTTATTGCAAGAGGACGCGGAAGGAATTCCTTACCCAGTTTGTTTTACATCGCCAAAGCTGAGGAAACATCAGCGAGCCTGCTCGACAGTTGAAAAGGAACTACTAGCTTTAGTCACAGCAATAAACAAGTTTGAAGTCTGTGTGAATCGACCACAAAATAAAGAGATTACAGTATGTTCTGATCCTAATCCTTTAACTTTTGTGAATGAGATGAAAAATAATAATCAAAGGTTAACTAGGGCGTCATTATGTTTGCAACCGTATTGTATTAATGTAAAGCATATATCAGGTAAAGATAATGTGGTTACAGATTATTTATCTCGGGCTGAAACGATGGATTCAGGCCCGGAATAAATAATCTTTTATGGGGGATCTATCTTACGAAGCTGGTCTAGTGTAGAGTAAATACAATAGTTTATTCATGATTTATTTATGTCTTTCATTTGTGCATTGAAAAGATGAATAGCCAGCCCATGAGATGAGTTCCTCACATGTAGATTTAAGTTTATTATGCAAATTACGTAAGACTTTTTTTCGTTAATTTCATTGTATTCTTCATTTCAAGTTAGTATATGTAAATTTACGTTATTTTTAAGAATTAACTTTTTATTTCACATATTTTTGTTTGAAATCTTACGTGATCTCTTTAAGAGTGTTATGTAACCCATACGAGGTATGAACAATGGCTTATGTATATGTTTTTTATATTTTTATGAGGAATTGCATCATGTTTTAGAGAAAATATGCAGTTCTGATATTATGCCATGTGCTCTGGAAGATTCTGGAGGAACCTAGCGATAGATCTCATCTTTTTTTTTATATCGGGGACAAAGGGTAGGCAGAGCTAGCTGACTGAGAGAGCCATCTTGCATTGTGTTTGTATGTGCTTGAGAGAGCACTACTGGTTGACTCTGACGTCCTTAGGGCCCCTCATGCTTCCCAGATCTTTGGGAATCTTCTGGAAGTAGCGAAGTTTCATATAAACACGACCCCAGGGTTGTCTAGATCATATAGAGAATTCCAGCCTTAAATCATAGTCATCTCCCCACCTCTCTCTCATATTTAGCCTGGTGTATTGTTTAAAAGTGTTCAGTGAAATATCAAAGTTTTGGTGTGATGGGTTTTTGTAAACATAGTGAGTACTTTTAAAAATTCTCTTAGAGTTTTTGTAAACGACCTTGTAGTAAGCAGGAAGGTACTTGTATCATGATCTGGATATCTATTTTCATTTAGTATCAAACTTTAATATTGTATTCAGATTTAATTTCATGTGAAACAAGTGATTATAAAATTATCATAAGTATTATTTCTTTGGTCTTAGAGTAGGGTTTATTCAGATTTAATATTACAAGTCAATTGATTATATAATTTTCTGAATGTAATATTTTTGTCTTAATTTCAGTTTTGTTCACACTTAATCTTTCGAGTGATTTATTTGTTTTATGTAAATTCTTTCAACGTATTGTAATTTATATAGAATATATTTATTTTTGCAAAGAGTGTATTACTTCAATCATCAGTGTTTATTGCAACCTCGCTTTTATCCTGCAGAGAACCGTAGCAAGTTTATTTGAATAATTTTTAAGAATAATTATCCAGTTTTATTTTGAGTGTACTTAAGAGACCTTTGGATATTCAGTGTTTTATATATTGCTTTCTGGTAGTTATATAACTGGCCCAGAGTTAGGGTATTATTATTTCCAAGTGTAACAGATTTAATGCAAAAGCAAACAGGTGAGTTTGGATTTCGAGAGGTTACTTAGCTTGCCAAAGATAATATACAGTATATAATATTGTATGTTGGTTCCCAGACAGGAGCCGTAGTATAATATATATATATATATATATATATATATATATATATATATATATATATATATATATATACATATACATATATATACATATATATATACATATATATCTATATATATATATATATATATATATATATATATATATATATATATAGCCACAAAAAATCTAAAATACGAAGTAAAGAAATTTCAAATGTAAAAAAAAATCGTATTTACCTTTAAACATTATATCTTATCCAAATACTAGTTAATTTTGGAATAAAAGTTACAATGATTTTTCGTGAACTTTATTATATTTGAAGCAACTATAATGGCTGGTAAGAGAGAGAGAGAGTGAGGTTGTGTATAGTTCGACGTTTTTCTGAGCTTGAATCTAAGAAGGCTATTGCCAACAAAGAATCAAAATACTTGTGTCACACTCAGATACTCATAAAATTTGTTGTCTTACAAACGACACTGGCAATATTAATTGTAAAATTAACTTCTCTTTCCTACTCTGTTTATTAAAATCGCAAATCCAAGCTCTTGTATAGTCTACTGTTCAGTTTAAAACAAAGATTTTCAATCAAAAGTAATTTCCTACCCAAGCACCATTGTGTCATGTTGGCGAGGAAGGTTATCTTCGATTGCTCAGAGTAAGGAGGCAAAAGAGGTGTGGTGGTTCCGGTGTGGCAACGGAACATTTTGTAGCTCGCCTGCTGACCAAGTCATGCCTCTACCTCTACGCCCATCACGTGCAGTGTGGCCGAAGCCTAAAGCTAGAACCCTTAGATCCCCTGTTCTGCTTTACTTACTTGACTTACTTTGATGGCTTCTTTTCCGGTCCCATACAGCAGGAGAACCCCACTCTCTATGGGACCTCCGCTGTCGTTTTACCTTGTTCGTTCAGAGTATTTATCGTTTCAGATCACGTATTGTTCATTTACTATTAAATCGTGAGTGTTGTAAGATTTTTTAACTAAGAAATTCTGCAGTTTCCTCTTGAAAGCCTTAATGTCTTCCATCATTCGAATGTTTCGTGGGAGCTTATTATATATTCTTGGAGCCGCATATTTAAAGGCTCGGGAGCCTAAAGTAGACATATATCAAGGTTCCAACAGTTTGAAGCCATCTGTAACTATTCTCCTGTCGATGCGATTTGTTGGCTGCGCAATATGTAGCAATTCTCTTAAGTATTTTGGACGGCCGGTGCTGATAGCTTGGTGGATTATTGTGCATGTTTTAAATTTAATTCTTGCTTTAATCGGCAGCCAGTGTAAATCGATTAGTATAGAGGTGATCCTTTCTCTAGGTGGGACACCTTTTATCAGTCTTGCTCCTCTGTTTATTATGTTTTGTATTTTCTTAAGTTGCACTTTTGGTAAATTGTAATAGAAAGAGTTGCAGTAGTCAATCCTGGTGATAACACAGTTTATCACAAGTTTCTTTACAGAATTTTCGTCCAGGTACTTTTTTATTAACGCAATATTTCTTAGATGATAACCAGCAGTTTTTATTACATTATTCATTCGGGCATTTAGAGACAGGTTACAGTCAAGAAATACACCTAGATCTCGAACTTTACTAGATATCGGCACCTAGTCATTAATTATGTTCATTTGAATATCACCTAAGTTTCTTACGCTGTTTCTCTTGCCCACCACCATGAATTCAGTTTTGTTCTCATTTAATTTTAGTTGTTTAAACGTCATCCATTCTCTAACACTATCAAGGATTTGGTTTAGAGTTTCAGTAGTGTCATCTACATCATTTATGGAAAAGTAAAATTGTTTGAACTTCACGCTATGCCTTTGTAGTATTTTCGATAGACCAATAGTATAGATGCAGAATAAGATTGGGCAAGTACACTCCCCTGGGGTACCCCTCTGTTTAAGGGTTCATATGATGAATAAGAGTTTCCAAGTTGTTCACAGTAATTTCTACCAACCAAGTAGTCTTTTAGATCATTGAGTAGCAGTTCATGTACCACTGTATCAAAAGCAACACTGAGATCGAGCAGTATTAAGATACCCCATTTATTTTCATCCATCATTTCTAGCATATCATTTACAGCAGAGCAGATGGCTGTCTCCGTAGAGTATAGTTTTCTTTAAGCAGATTGGTTGTCAGGCAAAGCTTCTATTACTTCTAAGTGACTGGCTAGTTGTTCAAGAATTACACATTTAAGCCCCTTTGAAACAAAGATAAATTCGAAATAGGTCTATATGAGCTTAATTCCTGGTAGTCCAGTGCATTTTTTAGAACTGGTGTGACAATAGCATTTTCTCAGATTTAGGAAACTTACATTCATCAATGCTTGCATTTGCTATTCTCATTATTATTTCGGCTAGACTAGAAAAGCTCCTCTCTCCAATTACTTCAGATATTGGCATAGGATCGATCGCGCAGTTTGGTTTCTTTGCTCTCTTGATAATTCTGGTGATTTCATCTTGTGTTACGTTGTTAAATCGTATTAATTTTGTCTGTGTGCCTGGTGTATCATTAATCTGATGTTGAGTATTTACAAATGACCTGGTTATATTTTCAATTTTGTTTTTAAAGAATACTAGAAAATCATTTGCTAGTTTTTGGTCGCTGTATCCATCAGATAGCTTCTTTTCTTTTACATTTCCCATTATATGCGGGGGCATATAAAAATTAGAATAGCGCCAACGTTATCCCTGCATGTCTTAAGAGGCGACTAAAAGGGACGGGACGAGGGGGCTGGGAACCCCCTCTCCTGTATAAAAATCCTACGAGACATGGACAAAGAGATGGAGCTGGGGGGAGAGTGACTGCTCCCCGCACTCTAGTTTTGGGGTGTTTGAATGTGCGTGGATGTAGTACGGTAGAGAGTAAAAGATGTGAGAGTGGAAGTATGTTTAGAAGTAGAAGGATGGATGTATTGGCCTTGTGTGAGACAAAGATGAAAGGAAAGGGTGAAGTGATGTTTGGTGAAATGTCTGGTAGAGTGTCTGGGATTGAAAGGGGAAGAGCGAGAGAGGGTGTGGCGTTATTGCTGAGTGAATGGATGACAGGTAAAGTAGTGGAATGGAAGGAGATATCATCTAGGTTAATGTGGGTAGGGAATGTTGGGCGTTTGTCAGTGCGTATGGGCCAGGTAATGAGAAAAGTGAAGAAGAGCGGAATGAGTTCTGGAATGAATTAACTAGGTGTGTAGAGGGACTGGGTAGAAGGAATTATGTAGTTGTCATGGGTGACTTAAATGCTGGAGTGGGCGCTGGAGAGGTAGAAGGTGTCATTAGGAAGTATGGCGTACCAGGTGAAAATGAGAGTGGTGAGAGACTGGTAGATATGTGTGCTGAACAAGAGATGGTAATAAGTGCTAGTTTTTTTAAAAAGAAAGATAAAAATAAGTATACATGGGTAAGAGTAGCAAATGGAAGAGTAGTAGAAAGGACATTAATGGATTATGTGTTGATAACTAAAAGAATGTTTGGAAGATTGAAAGACGTGCACGTGTTTAGGGGTATGGCTAACGGTATGTCTGATCATTTTTTGGTGGAAGGAAAATTAGTTGTGGCAAAAGAGTGGGGGAATAGAGTAGGTGGATATAAAAGGGAGCTAGTGGGGGTTGAAGAGCTAATAAAACCGGGGGTAAAAAGTAAATATCAGGAAAGGTTGAAAATAGCATATGACGAGGTGAGAGTAAGAGAAACTGGTAATTTAGAGGAGGAGTGGAAGTTGGTAAAAGAAAATTTTGTTGGGATTGCAAGTGATGTATGTGGCAAGAAGGTTGTTGGAGGCAGCATGAGGAAGGGCAGTGAATGGTGGAATGAAGGAGTGAAGGTAAAAGTGGAAGAGAAAAAGAGGGCTTTTGAAGAATGGATGCAGAGTAATAGTATAGAGAAGTATGAAAAATATAGAGAGAAAAATGTGGAAGTAAAGCGCAAGGTACGTGAGGCAAAGAGGGCAGCTGACCTGAGGTGGGGTCAGGGATTGGGTCAGTCATATGGAGAGAATAAGAAGTTTTGGAAAGAAGTGAAGAGAGTAAGGAAGGCTAGCGCAAGAATTGAAGAGACAGTGGAAGATGGAAATGGAAGGTTGTTAAAAGGAGAGGAGGAAAGGAAAAGGTGGGCGGAATATTTTGAAAGTTTGCTGAATGTTGAGGATAATAGGGAGGCAGATATAATTGCTGTTCCAGGTGCCAGTGATGGGAGATGAGAATGAGAGAGAGATTACAATAGAGGAAGTGAGGAGAGCACTAGATAAAACGAGAGTAGGAAAAGCATCTGGTATGGATGGTGTGAAAGCTGAGATGTTGAAGGAAGGGGGTGTGACTGTACTTGAATGGTTGGTGAGATTGTTTAATATGTGTTTTGTGTTGTCAATGGTACCAGTAGATTGGGTTTGTGCATGTATTGTACCACTATATAAGGGTAAGGGAGATGTGCATGAGTGTTGTAATTCAAGAGGTATTAGTTTGTTGAGTGTAGTTGGAAAAGTGTATGGTAGAGTAATGATTAATAGGATCAAGGATAAAACAGAGAATGCAATCTTGGAAGTACAGGGTGGTTTTAGAAGAGGTAGGGGTTGTATGAATCAGATTTTTACAGTTAGGCAGATATGCGCGAAATATTTAGCAAAAGGTAAGGAGGTGTATGTTGCGTTTATGGATCTGAAGAAAGCATATAATAGAGTTGTTAGGGAAGCAATGTGAAATGTGATGAGGTTATATGGAGTTGGTGGAAGGTTGTTGCAAGCAGTGAAAAGTTTCTACAAAGGTAGTAAAGCATGTGTTAGAATAGGAAATGAAGTGAGTGATTGGTTTCCGGTGAGAGTGGGGCTGAGACAGGGATGTGTGATGTCGCCGTGGTTGTTTAACTTGTATGTTGATGGAGTGGTGAGAGAGGTGAAAGCTCGAGTGCTTGGACGAGGATTAAAACTGGTAGGCGAGAATGAGCATGAATGGGAGGTAAATCAGTTGTTGTTTGCGGATGATACTGTACTGGTAGCAGACACAGAAGAGAAGCTTGACCAACTAGTGACAGAATTTGGATGGGTGTGTGAGAGAAGGAAGTTGAGAGTTAATGTGGGTAAGAGTAAGGTTGTGAGATGTACGAGAAGGGAAGGTGGTGCAAGGTTGAATGTCATGTTGAATGGAGAGTTACTTGAGGAGGTGGATCAGTTTAAGTACTTGGGGTCTGTTGTTGCAGCAAATGGTGGAGTGGAAGCAAATGTACGTCAGAGAGTGAATGAAGGTTGCAAAGTGTTGGGGGCAGTTAAGGGAGTAGTAGAAAATAGAGGGTTGGGCATGAATGTAAAGAGAGTTCTATATGAGAAAGTGATTGTACCAACTGTGATGTATGGATCGGAGTTGTGGGGAATGAAAGTGATGGAGAGACAGAAATTGAATGTGTTTGAGATGAAGTGTCTAAGGAGTATGGCTGGTGTATCTCGAGTAGATAGGGTTAGGAACGAAGTGGTGAGGGAGAGAACAGGTGTAAGAAATGATTTAGCAGCTAGAGTGGATATGAATGTGTTGGGGTAGTTTGGCCATGTTGAGAGAATGGAAAATGGTTGTCTGCTAAAGAAGGTGATGAATGCAAGAGTTGATGGGAGAAGTACAAGAGGAAGGCCAAGGTTTGGGTGGATGGATGGTGTGAAGAAAGCTCTGGATGATAGGAGGATAGATGTGAGAGAGGCAAGAGAGCGTGCTAGAAATAGGAATGAATGGCGAGCGATTGTGACGCAGTTCCGGTAGGCCCTGCTGCTTCCTCCGGGGCCTTAGATGACCGCGGAGGTGGCAGCAGTAGGGGATTCAGCATTATGAAGCTTCATCTGTGGTGGATAATGTGGGAGGTTGGGCTGTGCCACCCTAGCAGTACCAGCTGAACTCGGTTGAGTCCCTGGTTAGGCTGAAGGAACGTAGAGAGTAGAGGTCCAATTTTTGTTTTGTTTCATTGTTGATGTTGGCTACCTCCCAAAATTGGGGGAAGTGCCTTTGATATATGTATGTATGTATGTATTATACCATTTAGGAGACGATGTAACTTATTTATATCTGTTGCTGCTTCGAGGATCTTTCTCTTATAGTATTCACTTTTTTTCCTTCTTAGTAGGTAGTTATATTGACATACAGCAGTTTTGTATTCTACCCAAGTACTTTCAGTTTTTAACCTATTCCACTTTCTTTCTTTACGTCTTTTTTTCCATCTTTTTTACCAAAGTCTCTCCATCATACCAAGGAGATTGGTTTTTTACAGTCAGTCTTTTCCATCGGTGGGCACATGGTATCATATTCACCTTTACTCACTTTATTATAAGTGGTTGTAAGACAGTTAGCATACTTTGCTCCTAACAGACGTCGGTCATCATGATCACAGGGAATGTTGATAGCATCATTTATTTTCTTTGTAACTTCTTCAATAGTAGAAAAATTTGATTTATGTCTAAAGTTTATTTTCTTTACTAATGCGTGTTTCTGTAGAGGTAGACTAAACGTAATAAGTTTGTGTATTGAGGGATAATACATTTCTCTTCAACTTTTTTATATCAGATATAATATTATTCATGTCATCCCTTAAAACTAAGTCTAACGTATGCCCAGTTAAAGTAGTTGTACAGTCGACACTATTCACTATTCGATATGTTTCTAGTAACTCACTAAATGCCAAAGCGCCAGGATTTGATGCGTCCATCCATCCAAAAATTGGTCTCCACAGATAACAAATTCGTTTTTCTCCATGATAATCATCTCAATGCGAGCACCAAGTTCTTCAAAAGGATACTAGTGTTTGTTCTAGGAGGTTACTTTACTTACTTTACTTTGATGGCTGCTTTTCCGGTCCCATGCAACAGGGGAACCCCTCTCTCTACAGGACCTCCACTGTCGTTTTACCTTGTTCGTTCAGAGTATTCAACGTTTCATATCGTGTATTGTTCATTTACTGTTAAATCGTCACTGTCAAAAGACTCATGAAATAAGAAATTCTTCAGTTTCCCCTTGAAAGCCTTAATGTCTTCAATCATTGGAATGTTTCGTGGGAGCTTATTATATAGTCTCGGGGCCGCATATTTAAAGGCTCTGGTGCCTAAAGTAGACATAAATCTAGGCTCAAACAGTTTGAAGTCATCTGTAACTAATTCTCGTATCAACACGATTTGTTGGCTGCACAATATGTAGCAATTCTCTTAAGTATTTTGGCCGGCCGGTGCTGATAGCTTGGTGGGTTATTGTACATATTTTAAATTCATTCTTGCTTTAATCGGCAGCCAGTGTAAATCGATTAGTATAGGGGTGATCCTTTCTCTAGGAGGGACACCTTTTATCAGTCTTGCTCCTCTGTTTATTATGTTTTGTATTTTCTTAAGTTGCACTTTTGGTAAATTGTAGTAGATTGAGTTGCAGTAGTCAATCCTGGTAAAAACACACTTTATCACGTTTCTTTCAGAATTTTCGTACAGGTACTTTTTTATAAACGCAATATTTCTTAGATGATAACCAGCAGTTTTTATTACATTATTTATTTGGGCATTTAGAGACAGGTTACAGTCAAGGGATACACCTAGATCTCGAACTTTACTAGATATCGGCACTGAGTCATTTATTTATGGTCATTTGAATATCACCCAAGTTTCTTACGCTGTTTCTCTTGCCCACCACCATGAATTCAGTTTTGTTCTTATTTAATTTTGGTTGTTTAAATGTCATCCATTCTCTAACACTATCAAGGATTCGGTTTAGAGTTTCAATAGTGTCATGTATATCATTTATGGTGAAGTAAAATTGTGTGTCATCTGCAAAAAAGTTTAAATTTCATGCCATGCCTTTGTAGCAATTTCGATAAACCAATAGTAGGCTATAGATGCAGAATAAGATTGGGCCAAGTACACTCCCTTGGGGTACCCCTCTGTTTAGGGGTTCATATGATGAATAAGAGTTTCCAATTTGTGCACAGTAATTTCTACCAACCAAGTAGTCTTTTGGGTATTCGAAGGCTTGATCTTCAACACCGATGGACCGTAGATCATTTAGTAGCAGTTCATGCACCACTGTATCGAAAGCAGCACTGAGATCGAGCAGTATTAAGATACCACATTTATTTTCATCCATCATTTCTAGTATATTATTTACAACAGAGCAGATGGCTGTCTCTGTAGAGTATAGTTTTCTGTAAATATTGTTACAAACGTTACTTTACTTTTACTTTTAGTGATTTATTTCTCGCCCTCCATCAGACACTAAGAGTCTGTTCAGGCGGGCCTTGATGTGTGAAAATAATTCCTTTCCTTTTGCTCTGTATCTTTTCAGTTATTCACTAGCATTTTTATTCAGGCTTAATAGTTTTCAGATCACTGTTATAACACTTTCCAAAGAGATAAGTCTTCAGGTTTTTCTTGAAAGCTGCCACATTCTTGCTATTCTTGACATCAAGTGGAAGGTCGTTGAAGAGTCTCGGTGGATCATAACAAAACGTTCTTCCTCCTATTGCATGATTCACACTAATTTCGAATAGTCTATATGGGTCATCAGCATGTCTAACTCTTACAGCAGTACTAGTAGCTTGAGGGTAGGGGACCAAGTAATCCCGAAGATATTTAGGCTTATCACTTGTAAGTGCTTTGTGAGTCAACAAACAAATCTTAAATTCAATTCTAGCCTTAACAGGTAACCAATGTAGATCGATCAGTGCAGGAGTTATTCTCTCCCGAAATTTAATGCCTTTTATCAGTCTAGCCACCCGGTTTTGCACATTTTGAAGCTTTCTTAGTAGTGTATTGGGCAATTTATAGTAAAGAGAATTGCCATAATCAAGCCTTGATATTACGTGACTCATCACTAAAATTTTTGTACTGCCCTCTGTTAAATATTTTCTAATAAATGCTATGTTTCTCAGGTGATAGTTACACACTTTCACTGTGTTCACTATTTGATCCCTCATTGACAAATTACAATCTATCAATACACCCAAATTTTTCACAACAAGCATAATCCTAACATCAGCGTCCCCAATTTTTATACTTTGAAATAACTGGTAATTCTTCAAAGCTACCTTCATGCCAAAAAACATACATTCTGTTTTATCATCATTTAATCTAAGCCTTTTCCTCTGCATCCATGTTTTGATTTCAGTCATTATCTCATCAATTTTCTTCTTTGTATCTTGTGTTTTTGAAATTGAAAGGTAGAACTGAGTATCATCTGCATAGCCTATAGTTTAAAGCCCACTTTTTGTTTTTTCAAGATATGTGATAGCTCGATAGTATATATGTTGAACAAGATAGGGCCCAGAACACTACCCTGTGGTACACCTTTCATAAGAATTCTCTCACTAAATTGGTTTCCAGAAACTTCTACCATAGTCTTCCTGTTCGTTAAGTAGCTTCGCAAAAATTCCAGTGCTTCCTCAGTCACTCCAATGGACTTTAAGTCGTTAAGTAAGTACTCGTGCACAACAGTATCGAAAGCAGCACTAAGATCTAACATAATCAAAATTCCACACTTTCCCTCATCAAGAAGACCTATCATATCATTCATTATTGAGCATAAGGTAGTTTCTGTAGAGTGATTAGCTCTGTGGGCCGATTGATTTTCCGGGAATACCTCTAACTCATCAAAATGCGCCCATAATTGCTCACTTATGATTTTTTTTCAATAAGCTTCGACATGTAGGATAAATTTGAAATGGGCCTATATGAATTTAGTTCGTTTACATCACCTTTTCCTTTGATCAACGCAGTTTTTTCACGGCTAGGAAAATTGGATTGTGATATACTTAGGTTTATTATTTTTCAGTTTTTTGTGTAAATTTCATTTCTATATATTCAAAGCTTGTTACACTAATTTTTTTCAACGTTTTGAGATATGAGTAACTTTTATGAATAAAGAGTCCGACACCCCTACCAGACCTACCTTCTCTCGGTATGTGAAAGAAGGCAAGTGTGGGGGGGGGGGGGGCGTCATTTCAGTGATCTTTACCTTGTCCAAGTTATTTAACCATGTTTCAGATAATGCTAGCATATCTAAATATTTCTCGTTTATCAATTCTCGAATTTGAACAGTCTTATTACCTACAGATTGTATATTTACATAGCCACAGTTTATGACAACCCTAGTAACCATAATCAGTATTTTCCGCTAGTCGTTTCAATTCTAAGTCATAAGTATTGCAGTCTCTAGAATTTACTGTGTGATCACTTGGTCTATTTAACTTTGTGCAGTTTTGACACTTGCGAATTACACTCCTTGATGGGGATACAATTGAGGACCACACACACTTTTAACCCTAAATATATATAAAAAACTTTATTGTTTGAATAATGTGAAAAATGCATAGAAGGGAGAAGTAGCATATATGAATTACTGTTATTACAAAAAGGATGTAGTGAAATAGTAAGAAATCAATGAAGAAACGGAGTGATGTAGATAGATGGTAAAACTCAAGAAGACTCAGAGGAGCTGTTACAGAGATAAGACGTCAACCAATCATCTGACCTGACTGCTTATGTTTACTTGACGACAGACAGCTTTGCTTGAAACACAGAAAGTGTAAATAACCAGTGATTTAAACGTTCAATTGGATTATATACAACACTATTTTCAGTATTATTCAGGTAATTTAATGTGTAAATGGTGTTAGACTAGCGTTTTCAATTGTAAAAAATGGCGTTGATTAGTCGTATGGCTAAGCAGCATGTCCATGAATCTATGTACGTAATTGTTACTAATGCTTATATAGGATACCCATTTATTCTTAAGTATACCCAGCAGTGTTTACTGTATATACAACTTAAGGGGCCTTTGCATATCAGCGGCCAGTTCCTCACGCATTGATTAAGAATTGACCTAAACTTTCGCCCCCATAAGATAACTGGGATTTGGTTAGGTACTACAAATCAGGAACAGCCACAATGAATTATTGTGTCCATTTAACAAGTTAGGATAGGATTTATGGTATTATTGTAGTGTATTAAAGGGCAATGTAACCTAGGAAAAAGAACTACAGTACTGTTTCTTATAGAAAAAATTACGCTCTTCGAAAATGACACTTGTTCCCGTCGCAAATAAATAGTTTCAGAAATATATCTATAACCTACGATAATGGGCGACCCCAGTGGGAACTCATGGTTTTGGGTGGGAAAAACATACTGGGGAAACGATATATAATCGTAAAACAAACCTTTTCTTCTCTATACATTACCTTCTTGAATGTATAATAAACGGAGGAAAATACAAAACAGTATAGCTGGATAAACTTTGGAGGTGCCTTTGCAAAGACTATGTCTCATGAAAAAATACAGTAACCAGTGCTGCCAACGTGTAATGTAGATCAAATATTAACGTATCATACTAACTTTAGCAGTGTTTTTCATTTAATTTTTCTCATTCTATTTGCCCGTTGTAGACGCTCTTGTACATACATTTGTACATAGCAGGTTTCGACTTTCTGCGCAAAAACCCGTCTCCCTGCTCAGAGACTTTTCCTCCACCAATAGGATTTCTTCTTCTCTAATCGTGAAATGTAAGTATTCGTCTCTCTACCAGCTCCGTTCAAGTCTATTACTTGATTAGTTATGTAATACCCTCGTATACATATTACGTTTGACCCCAGCATTACTCGTTTTATTATCCGATACCTTATAAAATCACCTCATTTTATATACCCATCAAATATTATTTATCATACATTCCATTTTATCTTCATATATTACTTTTATACATTTTGTTATTACCTTGTCACTCCCAGATTTCACATAAATGCTTGTTCTGGACAAGTTTCCCATTCTGTTTACTGTATTCATGTTTACTCTCTAGACTCCATTGCTTTTCCGTTAACCAATCACGAACCCATACGTATGTAAAGTTTGCACAGGGGGTGTTAATATTTCCCTAACCCCACCTTCCAACAAGCCCTTTTCCATGGAAACCTTTGCCCAAGTCAGGTCTTTGTTAGTTCAAGTGTCGTCTTTTGCGTATTTTACGATCTAAGTATTAGAAAATTGTAACGGCTTCAGTAATCCATATTTGAAACTATTTTGGTGTATTCCAATGTTGATAATTTTCTTAAATCATGTAATGTAATATGCCAACTTTTACAGTGTTCCAAGTGCAGTACTAATCTAAGGTAAAACACTTAAGACACCACAGACTCAGTCACAACACCCCCGTGACCCCTAAGTTACGACGTCACGGTCATAAAAGTAAGTCATCAATTTCTTTAACTTTAATGTGTAAGTTTTATTATATTTTGTTAGAGTGCGAAGCTCAGCATTACCAATTGCCAATGCATACGAGGGTGATGTTTTATTTTCCTGTGATCGTAAGTGAGGAACAAGAACCATTATACGTTAGGGTGCACAGCTCAACATTACCGCTTGCCAGTACATACGAGCTTGATGTTTTATTTTCATGCGAGCGAAGCGAGCTAATGGCGAAACAAGAACCATTATATATAATGTTATCGTAACAGTACTAACGTTACCGTAACGGGAGTGAAGTGATATAACAAAGGGCATTGTATTGGGTTTGTGACCTGAGAACTTCTAGGTTAGGTTAGGTGGGTTTGATAGGTTCTGTACCCTTTTTGTACTTTTTTATATATTGTGTAAAGGGTATATGGAAAAATTCTTCAAAATACACACGTTAATAATACCGTATCATTGCTAACGTTAGTAATTCCACCGTAACGTTGGTAACGCTGTGTATAACCGTAACGTTGTCTACCATTGGTAACGTTGCTAATGTTATCGTTCGCAGTACATACGTGAGTTAAGTGACACCTAATTTGAACAAGTCATTATTTGTTCCGTAACTGGAATACAAACCACGCTATTTAATAGGGGTTTGTTCCGTAACCGAAATACAAACCACGCTATTTACAGAGGGTTTACCTTTTAGCGCAGCTGAAATGGCGAGCCATTAGAATTTAACGAGGGTGTATTACCCCCGCGCTAGTTAGCGGGGGGGGTAGGGGAGTGGTAGCTAGCTACCCCTCCCCCCCCTCACACACAGATGAATGCTCACTTTCACTTTTGGCTCGGACTGTGACAGACGTCTCTGTCTTGGTCCTCTCTTGGCAGCCATTGTTTGTTTTGTCTTTACTTAATCGCTTACTTTTCTTTTACTCAATATATATGTAAACATGTTTTTAAATATTAAACTTAGCCTGTGAATATATAATAGCTGACGTCTTGGACGGCTCGACAGAAACACAAAAACTCGCGAGCGATCGCCATGAAGGTTGCGGGTGTGCCCACCAGCGCCAACTATCGGCCAGATACCGCATATACATGTAAACAGCCTCAGTTCTTCTCTGTCGGTCTTGTCGACAAGTTGATTCCGTTACTCGCTGTTGACCTGGAGTTTTCGTCATTCTTGGTGAAGTACTTCTTTTTGGTTTTGAGCTTTCGCAGTGACAGGTGTTTTTCTCTTCAATTAAAACTCTTGAACCCTTTTTTGGATAGCGTTTATTGTTGATGACTTTGGATTGTTTTTGGATTTTCTTTGACTTTTCAAAATGGCTGACCCTTCTCCTATCCCTGGACCTAAATTTCGTAAATGTAATGCTAGGGATTGTAACAAACGTCTTCCCAAGGCCTCTCTCGACCCACATACCGTGTGTTCTAATTGCCGGGGTAAAACCTGCCAATTAGGAGATCGGTGTGATGAGTGCGTGGTACTTTCGGAATTCGACTGGCTAGAGTTTGATAAATATTCTCGTAAGCTTGAGAGAGATAGGGTGAGGAGAAGCTCCTCTAGGTCGTTGGATTTTTCCTCCTCCCATGCCCCTGAACCTAATCCTTCCCCTGTAGTAGTTGTTCCTGAACCCTCTACTAGCACTCATGAACCATCCATGCGGGATATGTTGCTTGCCATTCAAGCTTTGGGCGAGAGAGTTGAGTCTTTAGCATCGGACCGTAATCAACTCATGGCAGATGTGAATGTGTTAAAGTGTCAGAGTGCCACATTAGAAAATCGTGGGGATAAAGTGATTAGTGCGCAAAGTGTTTTTAGTGTTGCGACCGAGGGTTCGTCTGTTCGTGCTTGTCGTTCTCCTAGTCCGAGACCTCTTTCAGGCTCCCATGTTCCAGTGACAAGTAATGTCGTAGGACTTATGGGGACGAGAGGCTTTAACCAACGAACAGACGTTCCCTCTATGGTATCGGGCGTGTCTCGTCAAGACCGCCCCTACCATAAGACGAGCGAGGCTGTTTTCTCCTCGTCATCCGAAGGCTTTTCGCGAAAGAAACCTTGGAGCAAAGTTTCTAGACCCTTAAAGCGGAAGTCAGTCCCTTCAGGACAGGTCCAGCGTCCTGGCTGTAGCCATTGGGACAGTTCTGACCCTGTGCAGTCATCGGAAGACTGCTCGCCGCTTAAACGAAAGCGTAACACGGGCTCCGAGAGTCTCAGTAAAGGCAATGTTTTGCCGTCACAGACATTACCATCGTCTCGGCCCGTACCGACTCCCTTTGATCCTAAATGGGTTGTCCTGCAGGATATGCAGAATAAGCTTGCCTCCCTTATGGAGGAGTATACCGTTGAGCAGGTTCACGATGATCCTCGCCGTTACGCTGATCGAGATCCTGGCCATCAGCCGCCCAAACGAGCCTTTACTCGTCCTGTTGACGTTACGAAACGTGATGTCGGTAGTTTGTCACGTCAGTCACGTGACTTGGAGCCTCACTCGATGCAGTCCCGTGTTGACTTTCAGCCGCTGCCGCAGTCTCGTGTTGACGTTCAGCCGCTGCCGCAAGCTCGTGTTGACGTTCAGGACGTTCGCCAACCAGCTCAGTTGCCTTGTTTTGACGTTGAGCGTCAAGCACCGCAGTCAAGGGTTGTTTTAACTGCTCAATCTAGGCAGTCAAGGCAGTCTCGACTTGACGTCGAGCGTCCTCCCGCTCCTGTTGTTGTTGCTGGTCAGTCCTTTCAGCAGTTACATGACGTAGCTTCCTTGACTGCTACTGAGGCTCCTTTGCGTGTGGACTTTGCTTGTCAAGCATTGCCACCGCGGCAGGTCTCTCCCTTGCTTGAGACTCATCAATTGTCGGACGAGGTTCCTTCAGATGAGGATGTTGCTGATCCTCCATCTACTGATAATCCTTTGGATGTTTTGTCAGACGTTGAAGAGCCTAAGGCTGCGCAACCTTCTATGGATTTTAAGAAAATCATGATGATTTTTAAGGATCTTTTCCTAGACCATTTTGTTACTGCTGCTCCTCGTTCGCCTCCGTCAGAGTTTGCGCTAGGCTTAGCTGCTGCCAAGCCTTCTTTTACTAAGCTAGTGCTCTCTCGCTCTTCTAAGAGGGCTTTACGTCTACTAGGCGACTGGTTGGTTACCAGGAGGAGTTTGGGGAAGACGGCCTTTGCCTTCCCTCCTTTTAAACTAGCTTCTAGAGCGAGCGTCTGGTATGACACGGGAGAAGTTCTCGGCTTGGGAGTCCCTGCCTCTGCCCATGGTGACTTCTCAAGCCTCGTAGACTCTCCCCGTCGCCTGGCCATGAGACGCTCTAAAATTTGTTGGTCCTCCTCGGACCTTGACCATCTCCTTAAAGGCGTTTACAGGGCCTTCGAAGTTTTTAACTTTTTAGATTGGTCTCTAGGAGCATTAAGCAGGAAGATCTCGTCTGCCGACCAGGATGTTTCCGTGCTTATTATGTCTTGTATGGACAAAGCCATCCGCGATGGCTCCAATGAGCTCGCCGCCACCTTTACGTCTGGAGTCCTGAAGAAGAGGGAAACCCTTTGCTCTTTCCTTTCAGCAGGAGTTACTCCCTGTCAAAGATCGGAGCTTCTCTTTTCCCCCTTATCGGCTGCCTTGTTTCCTCAACAGCTGATCAAGGACATTGCTGCTTCGCTTGTACAGAAGGATACACATGACCTGATGGATACTTCTGCTCGCAAGGTAGCTCCTTCTTCATCTTTTGTTGTGAGGCCCAGAATCGATACTCCTGCGTCTAGGTTTATCCCGCCTTTTCGTGGTAGAGCCCCCAGCAGGGGAGGCACTCGTGCCGACGGAAAGAGAGGCAAGAGGAGAGGATCCAAGTCCTCCCGTGGCAGAGTCTGACTGCCCACGTCCTCAGACAGCGGTAGGGGCCAGACTGAACAACAACTGGCAGGCCTGGGAGAAGAGGGGTGCAGACCAAGAGTCTGTGTTGTTGCTCAAGGAGGGGTACAAAATACCTTTTGTACGCAGACCTCCTCTAGTAACAGTTCCTCTAGACCTCTCTCCCAGGTATCGAGAGGAGTCAAGGAGACAAGCTCTACATCAGCAGGTGTCTCTGTTGCTAGAGAAGGGAGCGGTGGTGAAAGTCTCGGACCTTCAATCACCGGGATTTTACAACCGTCTCTTCCTAGTCCCAAAGCATACGGGAGGTTGGAGGCCAGTGCTGGACGTCAGTGCGCTCAACGTTTTTGTTACAAAAACAAAATTTACGATGGAGACCACGAAGTCCGTCCTAGCAGCGGTCAGAGAGGGAGACTGGATGGTCTCTCTCGACCTGCAGGATGCGTACTTCCACATTCCTATTCACCCAGATTCTCAACCGTATCTGAGGTTTGTTTACAGGAATGTGGTGTACCAGTTTCGAGCACTGTGCTTCGGCCTCAGCCCTGCTCCTCTCGTGTTTACGAGGCTCATGAGGAATGTGGCAAAATTCCTTCATTTATCGGGAATTCGAGCCTCCCTGTACTTGGACGACTGGCTTCTCAGAGCATCGTCCCGTCATCGCTGTCTGCAGGACCTTCACTGGACGTTGGGTCTGGCAAAGGAGTTGGGACTGTTGGTAAACTTAGAAAAGTCTCAACTGATTCCATCCCAGACGATTCTCTATTTGGGGATGGAGATTCGCAGTCTAGTTTTTCGGGCTTTTCCGTCTGCCACCCGATTAGAGCAAGCCCTGCTCAAAGTCCGACTCATGCTGAAAAAAGACCGTTGTTCAGTAAGAGGTTGGATGAGCTTCGTAGGGACTCTGTCATCCCTGGAGCAGTTTGTCTCGCTAGGGAGACTCCACCTTCACCCTCTCCAGTTCCATCTAGACTCACACTGGAACAAGAGCAAGACTTTAGAAGCTGTGTCAATCCCGGTCTCCGAGCCAGTAAAAGCATGCCTGAACTGGTGGGACAGCAACATAAGTCTGAGAGAGGGTCTGTCCCTGGCAGTCAAGAACCCAAACCACGTGTTGTTCTCAGACGCGTCGAATTTGGGTTGGGGAGCGACTCTGGACGGTCGGGAATGTTCGGGTCTTTGGACGTCGGATCAGAAGAGCATGCACATCAACGGCAAGGAGCTGTTAGTGGTTCACTTGGCCTTGATGAGTTTCGAGAGCATTCTTTGAAACAAAGTGGTAGAGGTCAATTCAGACAACACCACAGCATTGGCGTACATCTCCAAGCAAGGAGGCACTCACTCCCACACACTGTTCGTCATCGCAAGGGACCTCCTCATCTGGTCAAAAAATTGAGGCATCTCCCTGTTGACAAGATTCATCCAGGGGGACTTGAACGTCTTGGCAGACTGTCTCAGTCGGAGAGGTCAGGTGATCCCCACGGAATGGACCCTCCACAAGGACGTGTGCAAGAGTCTTTGGGTGACTTGGGGTCAACCCTCCATAGACCTCTTTGCCACCTCGTTGACCAAAAGGCTCCCGACCTATTGCTCGCCAGTCCCAGATCCAGAGGCGACCCACATAGATGCGTTTCTCCTGGACTGGTCTCACCTGGACGCGTACGCATTCCCACCGTTCAAGATCGTCAACAAGGTACTGCAGAAGTTCGCCTCTCACGAAGGGACAAGGTTGACGTTGGTTGCTCCCCTCTGGCCCGCGAGAGAGTGGTTCACAGAGGTACTTCAATGGCTGGTAGACGTTCCAAGGAGTCTTCCTCTAAGGATGGATCTCTTACGGCAGCCCCACGTAAGGGATCTTCATCAAAGCCTCCCCGCGCTTCGTCTGACTGCCTTCAGACTATCGAAAGACTCTCAAGAGCTCGAGGCTTTTCGAAGGAGGCAGCCAGAGCGATTGCGAGAGCTAGGAGAGCTTCTACCATCAAAGTATACCAGTCGAAGTGGGAAGTCTTTAGAGACTGGTGCAAGTCATCATCCATTTCCTCTTCCAGTACCTCTGTAGCCCAAATTACAGACTTTCTCCTACATCTGAGAAATGTTTGCTCCCTCTCAGCGCCCACTATTAAGGGCTACAGGAGCATGTTGGCGTCTGTATTCAGACATAGAGGCTTAGATCTTTCCAATAATAAAGATCTCCAAGTTTTAAATATTAAACTTAGCCGGTGAATATATAATAGCTGACGTCTCCGACGGCTCGACAGAATTCAAAAACTTGCGAGCGATCGCCATGAAAGTAGCGGGTGTGCCCACCAGCGCCGACTATCGGCCAGATACCGCATATACATGTAAACAGCTCCAGTTCTTCTCTGTCGGTTTCATCGACAAGTCGATTTCACTCGCTATTATGACCTCGAGTTTTCTACCGAATTGGTGAAGTACTTGGTTTTGGTTTTATTGCTTTCGCCGTGTTGGATTATTCAATACTATCCTCAAAAGAAATGCTTTTGAAAGGAGAGTAAAAGTGTTTTGCCCTTGCTTTTATCTCTGGTTTTTTCCATAGAGTAAAGATGGCCGACCCTTCCTTTAGTGTACGGGAGTGTGTTTTAGGCTTTTAGCAATTATCTTATCACGTTATAAATTGTTGTTGTTAATTATAGATTTTCCTCTATATATTTTATATCTCACCCGCCTTTATTAGGCCTCTTCGATTAGCTTTCCATTTATACTAAACATCAAGATAAATTTTATGTTTTGTTTATATGCGGCCCTACCTATTCCTCCCCTAGTCCGAGAGTAGGCGGTCCTAACTTGGAAACCGAAGTTAAACAACGTTGAGTCCATTCAACTTTTATTTTCGTTAAGTTTAAATCATTTGCTCTGTAAGAGTTATGAAATGAATATTTTTTAGTAGATATTTTATGAAAGATTTTCTTTGAATAGTCTTCGTGCTGTTTCAAAGATGAACTAACGTTTGGTTTATTTATGCTACGCAGTTTGCGCTCTATCGTTACGATAGAGAAAGTGAGAATCACGGTTTCACTTTGCAGAAAGAGTAAATCGATTTTGACGTTTTGTTCATTCTTCTTTCAAACTGAAGTGTTTTAAATACTAATTTAAAGGAACTTGTTAATTTTCAATTTCTTAGTCCTTTCAGTTTTTTCCTTTGGTCAAATAACCTGTTTATTGACGAAGGGTGAGTGGGCATTTCTCTTCTGTGTGAAATCAAGAGAGAGAGAGAGAGAGAGAGGAAGAGAGAACGTTCCGATCTTTATTCTCGTCCCAAGCGAGTAACGTTGTTCTCGATTCAGTTTTTTACTCTCGTCCCAAGTCTCTGTACGGGTAGAAAGGATAAAACGTTTTTAGTTTTTATTCTCGTCCCAAGGCACTGTACGGTGAGAGATTGAAAACGTAGTCTTTAATGAACTAGTGTTTAGTCTCCTCCCCAGTCACTGATCCTTTTTAACTTTATATATTTCCGTTTTATTCGATATATATGTTTACTGATTTTTGCTTGTACTAATGTGCTTACTTTATACGACTCATTTCGCAATTATAACCTTTTGATGTAAGGGAGAATTGCGTGCTTCAGGTAGAAATCAGTTTTATTCATGCCTAATGTGAAATTATTGAAAAATACGATATCAGTGAAGTAAGTGCAAAAACAGAAAATCGTAGTGATAAAGTGATGATTGCGCAAAGGGTTTTTTAGTGTTGCGACCAAGGGTTCGTCTGTTCGTGCTTGTCGTTCACCTAGTCCGAGACCTCTTTCAGGCTCCCATGCTACCAGGGAGAAGTAATGTCGTAGGACTTATGGGGACGAGAGGCTTTAACCAACGAACAAACGTTCCCTCTATGGTATCGGGTGTGTCTCGCAAGATCGCCCCTACCATAAGACGAGCGAGGCTGTTTTTCTCCTCGTCATCCGAAGGGTTCTCGCAAAAGAAACCTTGGAGCAAAGTTTCTAGACCCTTAAAGCGGAAGTCAGTCCCTTCAGGACAGGTCCAGCGTCCTGGCTGTAGCCATGGGGACAGCTCTGACCCTTTGCAGTCGTCGGAAGACGGTTCGCCTATTAAACGCAAGCGTAACACGGGGTCCGAGGGTCGCGGTAAAGGCAATGTTTTGCCAACACAGACGTTACCGTCGTCTCGGCCCGTTCCGACTCCCGTTGATCCTAAATGGGTTGTCCTGCAGGACATGCAGACTAAGCTTGCCTCCCTTATGGAGAAGTATGACGTTGAGCAGGTTCACGATGAACCTTCGTTTTCGAGTCGCCGTTACACTAAACGAGACTCTGGCCGTCAGCCACCCAAATGAGCATTTAATCGTCCTTTTGACGTTATGAAACGTGATGTCGGTAGTTTGTCACGTCAGTCACGTGACTTGGATCCTCACTCGCTGCAGTCCCGTGTTGACTTTCAGCCGCTGCCGCAGCCTCGTGTTGACGTTCAGCCGCTGCCGCAGTCTCGTGTTGACGTTCAGGACGTTCGCCAACCAGCTCAGTTGCCTTGTTTTGATGTTGAACGTCAAGCACCGCAGTCAAGAGTTGTTTTAACTGCTCAATCTAGGCAGTCAAGGCAGTCTCGACGACGTTGAGCGTCCTCTCGCACCTGTTGTTATTGCTGGTCAGTCCTTTAAGCAGTTACATGACGTCGCTTCCTTGACTGCTACTGATGCTCCTTTGCGTGTGGACTCTGCTTGTCAAGCATTGCTACCACGGCAGGTCTCTCCCTTGCTTGAGACTCGGCAATTGTCGGACGAGGTTCCTTCAGATGAGGAAGTTGCTGATCCCCCTCCTACTGATATTCCCTTGGGGACTTTGTCAGACGGAGAGGAGCCTAAAGCTGCTCAGCCCTCTATGGACTTTAAATAAATCATGCTGATTTTTAAGGATCTTTGTCCGGACCATTTTGTAACTGCTGCTCCTCGTTCGCCTAAACGTCAGAGTTTACACTAGGCCTAGCTACTTCGAAGCCGTTGTTTTCTAAGCTAGTGCTCTCTCGCTCTTCTAAGAGAGCTTTACGTTTGCTAGGCGACTGGTTGATCACCAGGAGGAGTTTGGGGGAGACAGCCTTTGCTTTCCCTCCTTTTAAACTGGCTTATAGAGCGAGCGTCTGGTATGACACGGGAGAAGTTCTCGGCTTGGGAGTTCCTGCCTCTGCCCAGAGAGACTTCTCAAGCCTCATAGACTCTCCCCGGCGCCTGGCCATGAGACGCTCCAAGATTTTATGGTCGGCTTCAGAGCTAGACCATCTCCTGTTAGGAGTTTTTCGAGCGTTTGAAGTTTTGCTGTACAATTATGTCATGCATGAACAAGGCTATCAGGGATGGCTCCAATGATCTGACAGCCACGTTCTCTGCAGGAGCAAGACTATCAGGGATGGCTCCAATGATCTGGCAGCCACGTTCACTGCAGGAGTACTTAAGATGTAAGTGCGCTCAATGTGTTTATTGTCAAGACAAACTTCACGATGAAGACTACCAAGCTGTCTTGACAGCATTAAGGGAAGGCGACTGGATGGTCTCTCTCGACCTTCAGGATGCATACTTCCTCATCCCGATTCATCCAAACTTTCAACTACATCTGAGGTTTGTGGACGGGAAAGTAATGTACCACTGTCGAGCACTGTACTCCGACCTCATTCCTGCTCCTCTTGTTTTTACAAGGCCCTTGCAAAATGTAGCAAGCTTTCTACATTTTTTGAGGATTCAGAGCCTCCCTTTATTTTGACGACTGGTTAATCAGGGCGTCGTCATTATATCGCTGTCTGGAGAGCCTCTAATGGACATTAGACCTAACCAAGGAGCTAGGTCTCATAGTGAACGTAGAGAAGTCGTAACTTACAGTACCCCATCCCAGACTATTCTTGTTTTGGGAATGGAGATACAGTGTCTGATTTTTCGGCCCTTTTCGTCTCCCGCAAGAATGGAACAAGCTCTGTTAAAAGTCCTTCACTTGCAAGAGAAAAAACAGTTGCTCTGTAAGAGTTTGAACTAGCCTCGTGGGAACTCTTTCATCGCTGGAGTAGTTTATCTCTCTGGGGAGACTCAACCTATGCCCTTTCCGATTTCACCTAAAACATTGGAACAAGGAGAAGGGCTTAGTGAGTATCTCTTTCCCAATCTCCAACTCAGTCTAGACATGTCTGACTTGGTGGGACAGCAACATCAGACTTCGAGAAGGTCTTTCTCTTGCGATCAAGAACCCAAACCATGTGTTGTTTTCAGATGCAGCGGATTTGGGTTAGGGAGCTCCACTGGACAGTCTGGAAGGCTCGGGTCTTTGATCCACGGATCAGAAGGAACTCCATTTAAGGCAGTAACATCTCTCCTTTGGCGAGATTTGTGCAGAAATGAATGTCTTGGCGGACGGCCTCAGCAGAAGAGGTCAAGTCATCTCCATGGAGTGGACGTTGCATAAGACTGTGTGCGAGAAGCTATGGATGACATGGGGTCAACCCACCATAGATCTTTTTGCGACTCTCTCTGACAAAGAGGCTCTCGACTTACTGCTTTCCAGTTCCAGATCCAGAGGCAGCCCACATAGACGCTTTCCTGCTGGACTGGTCTCACCTGGACGTTTATGCCTTTCCACCTTTCAAGATCCTAGACAAGGTGCTGCAGAAGTTCACCTCTCACGAAGGGACCAGGTTGACATTGGTTGCTCCACTCTGGCCCGCGAGAGAGTGGTTCACAGAGGTACTTCAATGGCTGGTAGACGTTCCAAGGAGTCTACCTTTAAGGATGGATCTCTTACGGCAGCCCCACGTAAGGAGTCTTCATCAAAGCCTCCCCGCGCGTCGTCTGACTGCCTTCAGACTATCGAAAGACTCTCAAGAGCTCGAGGATTTTCGAAGGAGACAGCCAGAGCGATTGCGAGAGCTAGGAGAGCATCTACCATCAAGGTCTATCAGTCGAAGTGGGAAGTCTTTAGAGACTGGTGCAAGTCATCATCCATTTCCTCTTCCAGTACCTCTGTAGCCCAAATTACAGACTTTCTCCTACATCTGAGAAATGTTCGCTCCCTCTCAGCGCCCACTATTAAGGGCTACAGGAGCATGTTGGCGTCTGTGTTCAGACATAGAGGCTTAGATCTGTCCAATAATAAAGATCTCCAAGATCTCCTTAAGTCCTTCGAGACCTCTAAGGAGCGTCGTATGGCAACTCCTGGATGGAACTTAGACGTGGTCCTAAGGTTCCTAATGTCGGACAGGTTTGAGCCATTACATTCAGCCTCCCTGAAGGATCTCACCCTCAAGACGCTTTTCTTAGTGTGCTTGGCTTCGGCTAAAAGGGTCAGTGAGATCCATGCCTTCAGTAGGAACATCGGCTTTTCTACAGATAAAGCCACATGTTCACTTCAGCTTGGTTTTCTTGGCCAAAAATGAACTGCCTTCTCGTCCTTGGCCTAAGTCATTTGATATACCTTGCCTGTCAGAGATCGTAGGCAACGAGCTTGAAAGAGTGCTGTGTCCAGTTAGAGCTCTGAAGTTTTATTTAGCTCGGACTAAATCCTTACGAGGTGGATCTGAGGCCTTGTGGTGCTCAGTTAAGAAGCCTTCATTGCCTATGTCAAAGAATGCTTTGTCATATTTTATTAGATTTTTAATCCGAGAGGCTCATTCTCACTTGAGTGAAAAAGATCGTTGCTTGCTTAAGGTTAAGACGCACGAAGTAAGAGCTATAGCAACTTCCGTGGCCTTTAAGCAAAACAGATCTCTGCAAAGTATTATGGACGCGACCGTTTGGAGAAGCAAGTCGGTATTCGCGTCATTTTACTTAAAAGATGTCCAGACTCTTTATGAGGACTGCTACACACTGGGTCCATTCGTTGCAGTGAGTGCAGTAGTGGGTAAGGGTTCTACCACTACATTCCCTTAATTCCAATATCCTTTTAATCTTCTCTTGAAATGTTTTTTAATTGGGTTGTACGGAAGGCTAAGAAGCGTTTCGCATCCTTTTTGATTTGGCGGGTGGTCAAATGTCATTTCCTGAGAGCGCCCAGATTAAGGGTTTTGATGAGGTCCTGTTGTATGGGTTGTCGCCCTGGATACTTTAGCTCCTGGGAGTCTTTCAGCATCCTAAGAGGATGGCTGGGCTTCGTGAGGAAAGCGGACTAACAAGGCAGAGTAATCGTTAGAGTCAGCTTCCTTACCAGGTACCTATATTTATTTGGGTTTTGTTATGATATAACTGTCAAAAACTCTAAGCATATACGCCGTAAACTGTATTAATACTGGTCTCTACCCACCACCATGGGTGTGAATCAGCTATTATATATTCACCGGCTAAGTTTAATATTTAAAAATGATATTTTGATTATAAAATAAATTTTTGAATATACTTACCCGGTGAATATATAAATTAAAGGCCCCCCCTTCCTCCCCGATAGAGACCCAGCGGGATGAGAAGAACTGGAGCTGTTTACATGTATATGCGGTATCTGGCCGATAGTCGGCGCTGGTTGGCACACCCGCTACCTTCATGGCGATCGCTCGCGAGTTTTTGAATTCTGTCGAGCCGTCGGAGACGTCAGCTATTATATATTCACCGGGTAAGTATATTCAAAAATTTATTTTATAATCAAAATATCATATCTCCTTAAGTCTTTCGAGACCTCTAAGGAGCGTCATATGGCAACTCCTGGATGGAACTTAGACGTGGTCCTAAGGTTCCTAATGTCCGACACGTGTGAGCCATTACATTCAGCCTCCCTGAAGGATCTCACCCTCAAGACGCTTTTCTTAGTGTGCTTGGCTTCGGCTAAAAGGGTCAGTGAGATCCATGCCTTCAGTAGGAACATCGGCTTTTCCACAGATAAAGCCACATGTTCACTTCAGCTTGGTTTCTTGGCCAAAAATGAACTGCCTTCTCGTCCTTGGCCTAAGTCATTTGATATACCTTGCTTATCAGAGATCGTAGGCAACGAGCTTGAAAGAGTACTGTGTCCAGTTAGAGCTCTTAAGTTTTATTTAGGTCGTACCAAATCCTTACGAGGTGGATCTGAGGCCTTGTGGTGCTCAGTTAAGAAGCCATCATTGCCTATGTCTAAAAATGCTTTGTCGTATTTTATTAGATTTTTAATCCGAGAGGCTCATTCTCACTTGAGTGAAAAAGACCGTTGCTTGATGGTTAAGACGCACGAAGTAAGAGCTATAGCAACTTCCGTGGCCTTTAAGCAAAACAGATCTCTGCGAAGTATTATGGACGCGACCTTTTGGAGAAGCAAGTCAGTATTCGCTTCATTTTACTTAAAAGATGTCCAGACTCTTTATGAGGACTGCTACACACTGGGTCCATTCGTTGCAGCGAGTGCAGTAGTGGGTGAGGGTTCTACCACTACATTCCCTTAATTCCAATATCCTTTTAATCTTTCTCTTGAAATGTTTTTAATCTTGTTTTGGGTTGTACGGAAGGCTAAGAAGCCTTTCGCATCCTGTTTGATTTGGCGGGTGGTCAAATGTCATTTCTTGAGAGCGCCCAGATTAAGGGTTTTGATGAGGTCCTGTTGTATGGGTTGTCGCCCTGGATACTTCAGCTCCTGGGAGTCTTTCAGCATCCTGAGAGGATGGCTGGGCTTTGTGAGGAAAGCGGACTAACAAGGCAGAGTAATCGTCAGAGTCAGCTTCCTTACCAGGTACCTATATTTATTTGGGTTTTGTTATGATATAACTGTCAAAAACTCTAAGCATATATGCCTATACAGTATTGTATTAATACTGGTCTCTACCCACCACCATGGGTGTGAATCAGCTATTATATATTCACCGGCTAAGTTTAATATTTAAAAATGATATTTTGATTATGAAATAAATTTTTGAATATACTTACCCGGTGAATATATAAATTATAGGCCCTCCCTTCCTCCCCGATAGAGACCCAGCGGAATGAGAAGAACTGAGGCTGTTTACATGTATATGCGGTATCTGGCCGATAGTTGGCGCTGGTGGGCACACCCGCAACCTTCATGGCGATCGCTCGCGAGTTTTTGTGTTTCTGTCGAGCCGTCCGAGACGTCAGCTATTATATATTCACCGGGTAAGTATATTCAAAAATTTATTTTATAATCAAAATATCATTTTCATGTTTGTATATATATTTGAGTATAGAAATCAGTAAGTTTTCTTTTCAGATTTGTGTGTGTAGTGTACGATATGTACGTGGTGTCCTCGGCAGTTAGGCCGCCATGGCGTAATTTTATGGGTGGCGATCGAGTTTGACTTCGGTCTTTCTCTCTCTCTCTCTCTCTCTCTCTCTCTCTCTCTCTTGAGGTCGTTCACCCTTTTACTACGTGTTACTACGCCCTTGTAGCTTCCTTTCCGTGTGGGTGGGTTGCTACGCCGTACGTTTGTCTCAATTAGTTTATGAATCTAATTGTAGTTTTTTTTTTTTTTTTCAGCTTGTAGAACGATTCCTTTCAGGTGTTTTCGTTCTTTCTTTAGTGTTCATTCATTTTTAAATTACATAATTACATAGTTTCATAATTATAATCGTTATAATTCTGTTTTGGTTACAGCTCTCCTTCCGTGAGTGTAAGTGGTTGTGAGGGCACGTGCCTGTTGTGTAATTCTTGTTTCCTTTCCCTCGGGATTCCTCTTCAGAGCCTTCCCAGGGGAATGAATGTGTACTAATGATTTTTGTTTTATTTTTTTTTACAGTTACCGATCTAGTTCGTTTCTGTAATATGGCAACGGTGTGAGCTGTCTTGTTGAGGCCTGGGGATTCGGCTGTTGCTGCCTCCCCCCTTGTATTTTCGTCAGGGGCGTGTCTCCTTCTACTGGAAGTTCTCCCGTGACGACGGACAGCTCTCCAGTTCATTTTAGAACTCTCAGGAGGCTTGCCTCCTTGGGCGGGTAACTTTCCTTCCGAGGGAAGTTTTTCCTGTCCAGGCTTGAGTTTTTCCCCTTTTGGGGGGTTCTTCTCTTGCCTTTTTTTCGTGCGACTATGCTCTTGGTCTGCAGTTTCGCTCAAGGGGCTGGGCAACTGCAGGAGCTCCTCTTCGGAGGATTGCTCCTTTTAGGTCACTGGCTGACCAGTCACTTCTACGAAGTGTTTCTCTTTCGTTCGCGAGAGAGTACACTCATAGAGACTCCTCTTCAGAGGATTCTTCTTTTGCTGTTGCTGTTGGCCTCCCTCGCCGTAAGGCCCACCGTCCGCCTCGTCGTAAGGGCCTCTCATCTCACTATAAGGGTGCTAGAGGCGCCTTTTTGAATCTCCGTTTGCAGCCTACAACTCCTTTTTCTTGATCTTCCGCCTTGGTGCAGATGGACAGCAGTCTGATCTCGTCTTCCGACGGGCAACGGTCTTCCCGACGGACAACGGTCTTCCCGACAGACAACGGTCTTCCGACGGACATCAGTCTCCCGGCGGACAACGATCCCTTCGGGGCAAAGGGTTGCCTCCCACGGGGGTTCTTCCCTTGTGTGTCAGGGTTCCCCTGCGCGCCCTTCTGCTGTGTTCTCTCCTGCTCCTGCTCAGTGTTAGCGCACAGGCGCTCTCCTGCTCATCAGCGCTCTCCTGTTCGTCAGCGCTCTCATGATGATCATCCCTGCTGTTCCTGTTGGTTCCTGTTACGCGCCCTGTGCGCCCACGTTCGCCCTCGCGATCTAGAACTTCGGTTCAGGTCGGGGTCAAGGACTCTTCTTCTATGCGCAGGCTTCCACGCGTTGCCTTCTGCTCGTCAGCGATCATTAGCTCGCCAGCGATCACCTGTCTCTCGCCGATCTCTGGATCGCCCGCGTGTGTTACAGCCGGCACGCCAACGTTCTCCAACACTTCTGAAGGAACATGGTTCGCCAGCTACTAGCTCACCTGCGCATGCTGCTCACCATCGCGCGATCGCCTACCTGCGGATGCTGCTCGCCATCGCGCGACCCTCAACTGCGGATGCTGCTCGCCATCGCGCGACCGCCCACCTGCGGATGCTGCTCGCCATCGCGCGACCGCCCACCTGAAGATGCTGATCGCCATCGCGCGACCGCACACCTGCGGATGCTGATCGCCATCGCGCGACCGCCCACCTGCGCATGCTGATCGCCATCGCGTGACCCTGCGCATGCTGATCACCATCGCGCGACCCTGCGCATGCTGATCACCATCGCGCGATCGCCTACCTGCGGATGCTGCTCGCCATCGCGCGACCCTCAACTGCGGATGCTGCTCGCCATCGCGCGATCGCCCACCTGCGGATGCTGCTCGCCATCGCGCGACCGCCCACCTGTGCATGCTGATCGCCATCGCGCGACCCTGGCATGCTGATCACCATCGCGCGACCCTGCGCATGCTGATCACCATCGCGCGATCGCCCACCTGCGCATGCTCCTCGCGATCGCTCACCTTCGCATGCTGCTCGCCATCGCACGATCGCTCACCGGCGCATGCTGCTCGCCATCGCACGATCGCTCCCCGGCGCATGCTGCTCGCCATCGCGTCGGCATGCCACAACGCGCCATCGCCAACCTGCGCGTTAGCGCTCACCAGCTCACCACCGATCGCCTGTTGATCCATATCGCCAGCGGTCTTCCTCGCCCACGCGGCAGCGCGTTTCCTCGCCATCGCGCTAACGCTTGCGTTCGCCGCCTCGGACTCGCGCTCATTCACCTGCCCACCCTCGCGACCGCTCGCCTGCGCGCCCGCGCGACCGCTCGCCTGCGCGCCCGCGCGACCGCTCGCCCGCGCGACCGCTCGCCCGCGCGACCGCTCGCCCGCGCGACCGCTCGCCTGTGCGCCCGCGCGATCATTCGCCTGCGCGCCCACACGCCCACGTGCCTGCACGTCTACGCTCACGCGCGTCCGCGGCCATGCTCTTCAATGTTCGCCCGCGCGCGAACCAACGGTTTTCCATCGCGCGGACGGACGGTGTTCCGTCGCGCGAACCGACGGTGTTCCGTCGCTCGAACCTACAGTGTTTCTTCGCACAAACGTCGGCTTATTTCTTGCAGTATCCATTGCTCGTCTATGGGTTATCGCTCGCCGACCACCAGCTCTCGCCCTTCCTACCACGCTCGCCCTCCTTCTGCGCTCCTTCGCTCACCTTCGTTTGCGTTCCTGCGTTACCGCGCATGGGCGCTTCCACGTTCGCCCACGCGCAAATCTTTGAATTACCGTCGCGCGAGCTCCAGGGCGATTGCGACCACGATTCCCAATGGGATTTTCGCAGCATGGCCAGCCTGGCGAGTTCTTCTGGAGCGTATTTCCAGAACACGGCCTCACCCCGTAAACGCAGAGCATGGCACTTGCAAGAATAGGAGAAACTTCAGGGAGATCTGAGCAACACTCCTCTTTCCTGAACCTGGGTTAGCCCTTCTCCGTCATTCCCTGGAAGGATTTTTGGCGGGGGGGCTTTCCGTTCGAGATTTCTCCATCGGACAAGGGGTGATTGCTTACCCCTTCCTCTGGGAGCTTACCAGGTCCTTTCCCTCCTCGGTTACGGCCTGAGGTTGGGTTCAAGGAAGCTACAGGAAGATCATGGGTACTTTCCTCCTCTCGAGCTCAGGCACCTTGGCCTTTCGTCGTTAAGTATCTAACTTGCGGACAAGCTCGATGTTGTACCATCTGGACGCGCTGACTGAGGGCTTCCTTCGGGTGTCTCATCTGTGGAGGTCGACGACCTCAGACACCCTTCCATCCTTGAGAAGAGTTTGTTTGTGCCCAAGGACAGAGACTTAGACAGCGGCTGTGCGGAGGAAATCGACTTCCGTTTTCACTCCTCCAAGGCGCTTTCTTCCAGACTCTGCAGGGCTCCAGCGCCCTTTTCTTTCAACCACGTCGGCCTAAGTTATCGGCTACGACAACTGGGACAAGGTGTCCAATTGCAGTTTCATCCTGTCAGGAACAGATGGCACGGGAGGCTCCCCCGGGGGTGCATAGTCCTGAAAGGAGCGGCAGAGTTCACGAACTCTAGGATTGCAGGTTTTTCGCTGGGAGGATGCTTAAGGTTACTCATCCGAATGACAGCTTCCCGATGCCCATTCCCGCACAATCTCTGTGATCAGCCAAGGATATCGCGCCTGCCGTCTCTGTCAGCGAATTCAGTGTCTCTGAACCTCTATGCCATAGCGTCAGCAAGAGTTGCCCGGTTGGGCAGAATGATCCATACCTTAGGCGAAGGTCTTCCTTAGGATCATCGACGGCTTCACCCCCGGCCTCTTCAGTCGATCCTTTCTTGTAAGGAAGGATCTGAGAGGGGATGTCCGTAGTCGACCTCTCAGCCCTGATCAAGTTTGTCGAACAAACTTCGGCCAGCGTAGACCAGCAGAATCGATCAGACTGGTAACGAGGCGACAGGACTCCTTAAACCCTGGATCGGAAGGACGGGTACTTTCAGTTTCCATTCCATCCATCTTCCAGGGAGCTCGTCGAATTCAGCCTAGACTGCAAGTATTCCTGCTTATGATGCAGTGTGGCTATCCCGCCGTGGCATAGCAGGTTTGTTTCCCCAGAGAACTCTCCCTGCCTTCCTCTTGGCCACTCAGGTGCAGGCTTCTGCCTCCTCTGCTGTTTGGAGGGCTGGTCAACTCCGGTAGGCTCGGGTTCGACCTTCTTCAGCGCCGGGACAAGCTTCCGGATGCTTACCATGAGTATGGGCTCATGGTATTTTGCTTGGAGCCTTCTCTTCCTCTGCCTCAACATCTGGAGTATCTGGCCATGATATTGAGTTAACGGCCTTACCACGTTAGAAACCCCACTTCTCGTCCGTCCAGCAAGGTTAAGCAACGTCGGTTCTGGTCGGTACTTGGATGGGTGACCACCTGGGGACGCCAGATTCTGTTACCACATCCTCCGAGCCTTCCTTTCAGTTGACTGTGGCAAGACTGAGGAGAGTCGCAGTACCTGTTCTCAGTCAAGCAGAGCTTTCAGCCCTACCTTGGAACGTTTCCTAGTTCTTTCCTCATTGACCCGTCTATAGTCCTAACGGTCGCCTCAGGATAAGTTCCTTGTGGGGCGGTCCAAGTTCCGGTGGCTTCAGGCAATGTTTAACCGGACTTCCTGGCCCCTATGGGACCAGCGTAACTATTAGACCTGCAATGGGTGTTGACCTATGGAGCCTCTTGATGGTAGTGGATATTCTCGTCCTTTATCCACATTCTTGATGCTGTTCTCGGACTCGTCAAAGGAAAGGGGGGGGGGGGGCATGTTCCGGTCCAGGCCTATGGTCAAGACCTGAAGGATACCTCTCCATCGTTCAGGCAGGCTTAGGGGCCTTAGTCTGGCCCCTCTACAGATCCTACAGCTCTTGCCGAGTCGCCCCGTGCGCGTCGACTTCATGATTCTGGCGTATTCTAACCAGCAGGGGACGCATTTTCACACCTTCACATCTTGCAGTAGAGATACCGGGATGATTGAGATTCTCTCAATACCGCCATCGGCTCTCTCATTCCAGGCAGGGGAATGTTCTCTCCGACTATCCGAGCAGAGCCTCGTAGAGAGAGTGTACCTGGGGGTCTTTGACCTTGGGTAACCAGCAAGTACTGGTCTGGGGGACCTGATCGCGACAGCTTGGAACCTCAAGCTTCCGCTGTTCTTCCCCCCAGTCTCAGACCCCGAGACTCTGGCAAGATGTATTCCGGTGATGGTGGGACAACTTCGACGCCTGCGTCTTCCCTCCTTTTTGTCTGTGGACAGTGGGTCTCAACAAGACCAGGTTGTCTGTCAACCTTTCAATGGAAGAGCTCCACTGGGACTATGCGCAGAACGGTTTCTGGACCCTCTGCTTCCCCTGACGGAACTCCCGGGAGAGCTTCTCCCACGGCGCAGACTACTCAAGCAACCACACTGCGACATCTCTCCCGAACCGGGGCGTCGCTTCGGCTTCATGCCTGGAGACACTACGCCTCCTCCTCAAGAAGAGACAACCCACTACAGTCGCGGTACGGAGGTCGCATCATCTGCGATAGTCATCCACAGGGGTCTTCCAGGCAAAGTGAAGAGTCTAAGGTGGTTGGTGCCATGGGAGATATACCTCTTCCCTTGAGGCCTCTTCTCCAGCAATAACGGTCTTATTGCCTTTCGGCGGGAGGAAACTCCTTTCCGCTCTCGGCAATGAAGCCTGTCGCTCAGCCTTTCCCTGACCTTCAGGCTTAAAGGAATAACTTTTTCCTGCCCGCTGGATCTATCCTCGCTCATGCGAAGCTCCGATCATTCCCTGCCTTAGTCGGAGGAAGACCTCCAACTTGGAGCATGGCTCAGACTTTTAGTCCTTTAAGAGATCTTCTCAAGACCCTTTACGACAGGCCTCGGATTGTATTCCGCCTTGGGTCTCCTGCTCACTCTGGCCACGGCCAGTGTGTAAGCAATCTTCTTGGTCTCTTACGACTCCCCCCTTTCTAAGGAAGAGGGGAAGGCAACATTCAGGTTCGGTCCTGAGTTGTTGGCTAGACTCAGAATCTGGGGGTCCCGGCCCTTCGGTCCAATTCATTCAAGATTTCGAGTCTCCATTCTGTATCTGATGTCCCAAGACCTTCTCTTTCTTGCCAGTAAAGGAATCGAGAGGTTAGCGCTGGGAACAGCTGCAGTTTGTCCTCAGTTGCAGCCGATTTGGGAGCACAAGGAGGACACGGGGGAGAGTCACCAGTATACCTCTTCAGCCCGGACTCAAGGACATTCATCTCGACCTGTCTCCAGACCCTCCCCCGTCACGTCGCCCTACAGCACGATGTTGGATACATCGCAACGTCCCTCGCCTTCGAGTAATACTACTCTGTGACGCAGGTGCTACAAGCTGGAGTCTGGAAGCGTCTAATGACCTTCGCAGCCCGCTTCCTGCAGGGCGTGACCCACAGGAGTCTCGATACGTTTTCTATCGCTCTGTGGTGGCTACACAACAGCTGGTCTAACCTCAGGCTCCTTTTTGGACAGGTAGCAGAAGGTTGAGGGCATTGTTATCAGGTTTTAGTCTGCATGACCGAAAGAAGTATGTCTGGCTCTTATTTCTTTCTTCATCATCCCCTCTACGGGGAAGCAGCATCCTGGTCTCTGCATAGCTGACCTCGAACCTCTGCAGGTAAACCATGCTTCCTTGTGTTCTGAGTATTGAGTCAATACTGTCGCGTCCCCCATACCCTGACGAGGTGGTATTGGGAACGTCCTAACCCAGAGTTCCTTCTGGAACTCCAGGTCAACTGCCTAGGACGGGTCACACTTCTTCCTTCACACACAAGCTTATGTAGGCCACATGGTTCCTTGCGGAGCAAGGAACTTGTGAGGTGCAGGGACTCCTTTTCTCGAGTGCGACTCACTCGGATTCTGAGTCCCCGGGTAAAGCCAAAGCCAGTATGGCTGGGGACTTTCCACCCTACGTAAGGGGTAAGTCACCCTCTGTAAATAGCGTGGTTTGTATTTCGGTTACGGAACAAAAGACAAATTCGAAGATAATTTGTATTTTTCCTAACCATACAAACCTTAGCTATTTACACATATTTGCCCGCCAGCCCTGTCCCCCAAGACAAGTCCTACCTCTAAGTGAAAGTGAGCATTCATCTGTGTGTGAGGGGGGGAGGGGTAGCTAGCTACCACTCCCCTACACCCCCGCTAACTAGTGCGGGGGTAATACACCCTCGTTAAATTCTAATGGCTCGCCATTTCAGCTGCGCTAAAAGGTAAACCCTCTGTAAATAGCTAAGGTTTGTATGGTTAGGAAAAATACAAATTATCTTCGAATGTCATATTACTTTTGGCGTAGCTGAAATGACAAGCCATTAAAATTTAACGAGGGTTTACTACCCACACCGCTAGTTAGGGGGGGGTAGGGGAGGGTAGCTTGCTAACCACCCCCCTCACACACACCTGTGCTTGAACTCACTTTGCTCTCGGCTCGGATGGTAGTCGGACGTGTCCGCTGTCATCCTCGCCTCTCATTGGCAGCCATTAATGCCTTTTTTGCTTTCTCTTTTGACAGTTTTGTGTGTGAAGTTGGCCTCTGCTATTATGCGCACCTGCCCTGGATTACCCGACTTCCCCTGTGGAACGTTCATGTCGACGATCGAGACAGACCCTCACACCCTTTGCCCTGCCTGTAGAGGTCAACGGTGTTATAGTGATATTAAGTGTAGTGAGTGCAGGGAGTGGTCTATCTCCCAGTGGGAGAGGTTTTCACGGCGACGGAAGAAGTCCAAACGGGATACTTCTCCTTCGAAGGTTTCTTTGAAAGGAGAAAAACCCAAGGGCTCTTCTTCCATTGCTCAAACCTCCTCCGAAGCTCCCACTCAGTCGGTCTCTTTCGAGAGACTGTCGAGTGGTAGCGTAGACCGTGGTACTGTTTTCCAAACTTGGGGTTCGAGAGATGGTGTTGCCTCCCCTAGCGAGGCAGCTCCACCTCTCCCCCCGGGGGAGGATTTGTCACTAATCCATCTTTGTTCCGTAACCGAAATACAAACCACGCTATTTACACGGGGTTTACTTTTGGCGTAGCTGAAATGATGAGCCATTAGAATTTTAACGAGGGTTTATTACCCCCGCGCTAGTTAGCAAGGGGGTAGGGGAGTGGTAGCTAGCTACCCCTCCTCCCCTCACACACCGGTGAACTGCTTCACTTCACTTTTGGCTCGGACAATGAACAGACGTCTCTGTCCCGTCCTCGCATGGCAGCCATTAATGTTTTGTCTTTACTTAATTACTTACTTTTCTTATACTTAATATATATGTAAACATTCTTATGTTTATGTATATATTTGAGTATAGAATGCAGTAAGTTTCCTTTTCAGTGTTTGTGCTGTGTGTGTGTGTGTTGTAAGTCCACTCATTTGTATGACAACATCTCCGTGTGGTCCCAGGCCCCCACGGTGACATTTCATGGGTCGCGATCTCTCCCTGGTCCTTCGGTCTCCCTTCGGCGGGCGCCGTGGGGAATCGTCATCGCTGGACTTTATTAATCTGTTTCTCCGCTGTTCCTCCTTTCCTACGGGGAACTTGGTCTATCAGCATAGGGAACATGGGAGTTTAGTTTGACTACGGTCTCTCTCTCTCTCCTTGAGGTCGTTCACCCTTTTATTACGGTAGCTTCCTTCCTGTTGCGGGTTGAGTTGCTACTCCGTTTATTTTGTCTCAATTATTTTTAATCAAATCTAATTATATTTGTTAACTTTTCAGCTTCTGTGTAGAACGCTTCCCTTCGGGTTCATTCGTTCTTACTATTAGTGAACATTCTTAGATGAATTACATAATTATAATTGTTATAATTCTGTTTTGTTACAGTTCTCCGCCTTCCCCCCCTTCCCGTGAGTGTCAGTGGGGGAGGAGGGCGCATTCCTGGTGCGTAATTTTTATGTTCTTTTGCCTCAGGGGTTCCTCTTCTGAGTTCTCCCGGGGAATAAATGTTAACTAATTATTTTATTTTCACAGTTAACTATCTAGTTTGTTCCGTAACTGAAATATAAACCACGCTATTTACATTGGGTTTACCTTTCGGTGTAGCTGAAATGATGAGCCAATAGTTTTTAACGAGGGTTAACTACCCCCGCGCTAGTTAGCGGGGGTAGGGGAAGGGATAGCTTGCTACCCCTCCCCCTCACACACTGTTGATTTGCTTCTCTTCACTTTTGGCTCCGGCGATGAACAGACGTGTCTGTCCATCGTCCTCGTTGACAGCCTTAATCTTTTTCTGCTTTTTCTTTCAGTTTTTGTGTGTGTGTTTAGAAGTTGACCACCTTTATTGTTCGCTATGCGCAAGTGTCCTGGAATTGCCCTTGTGGTACTTTTATGTCAGCTGTGGACACTGATCCTCACACCCTTTGCCCGCAGTGTCGAGGCCGACGGTGTGATCAAGAGAATACGTGTAGTGATTGCAGGGAGTGGTCTGCCTCCCAGTGGGAGAGGTTTGGCCGCCGGCGTAAGAAGAAGTCCAAGAGAGACCGTTCTCCTTCCGGGGTTGCCTTGAAGGAGGAAGGTTCTTGGGACTCTTCTTTCGCCGCCTAAACCTCCTCCGAAGCTCCCCCTCGTTCGGCTCCTAAGGAGAGTCTGCCGAGTGGGAGCGCAGGCCCTAGTTCTGTTTCCCGACCTTGGATTGGGGGAGAGGGCGTCACCTCCCATAGCGGGGCGGTTCCTCCTCCTCCTCCGGGGGAGGTTATTGTTGATGAATCTTTGTCTAACGATGATCTTTTTCAGATTTGGGCTTCCCTGGGGCTTAAGGGCCTGCCCTCCAGGGTAGCCCTGATTGACCTTGTCCAGTTAGGGGCCGCTGTTAAGCAGTCGCCGGTGATAGCAGAGGTAGACCCTCTGTCTATCGTCGACGTCGTGGTGACAGAGGCTCCCTACGGGGCGGGTCAATCCTCTGCAGGTGCCGTTGTGGATGTTGGTGCTGTCTGCTCTCCTCCCCCTTCCGTACATCCTTCGAAGGAGGAAGGGAGTCCCGCGGGCTCTTCTGACTCCCCTTCGGAGGACTGATGGTCCTGACGATCTTCCTCGTGGCCGCCTTCGCCGTAAGGCTCACCGTCCGCTGCGTCGCAAGGGCCTCCCGTCTCCTTAAAAGGGTGCTAAGAGGCGCTTTTTTGGATCTTCACCTTCTTCCTCCGAAGGGGACTCTCCTCGCCGTAAACAGCCTGCAGCTCCAGCTTCCTTAGACCTCTCTGGGGATCGGTCTCCTACACCTTCCAGACCTTCAACTTCTGGGGCAGATGTTCAGCAGCCTGACCTCGTCACCCGACGGGCAACGGTCCCTTCGGGGCAAAGGGATTCTTCCCTTGCGCGTGCAGTGTTAGCGCACAGGCGCTCTCCTGCTCGTCAGCGCTCTCCTGCTCGTCAGCGCTCTCCTGTTCGTCAGCGATCTCCTGTTCGCCAGCGCTCTCCTGATGATCGCCCCTCTTCTCGCCAGCGCTCTCCTGAGGACATCCTTCAACCTGTTGTTCCTGTTGAGCGCCCAGCGCGCCAGCGTTCCCCTGCTCGCCCTTCTGCAGTGTTAGCGCACAGGCGCTCTCCTGCTCGTCAGCGCTCTCCTGTTCGTCAGCGCTCTTCTGAGGACCATCGTCCCATTGCTCGCCAGCGCTCCCCTGTGGTCTCCAAATATCCTGCAGTTCCTGTTGTGGGCCCCACGCGCCATCAGTCTCCTGAGCGCCCTCGCGATCCTCAGCTTGTTCCTGCACAACATCGCTCGCGTTCTCCAGCGCGTGTTTCCAAAACGCACGTATGCCCACGCGCCTTCTGTTCCTTTGCCTGTTCGTGAACGTTCACCTCTGCGCCCCGCGCCGACTGTTCCCTCACAGGATTCCACGCGTCGTCCTCTTGCTCGCCAGCGATCACCAGCTCGCCAGCGATCACCAGCTCGCCAGCGATCACCAGCTCGCCAGCGATCACCAGCTCGCCAGCGATCACAGACGCTTCAACGTTCGCCTGCTCGTCAGCGTTCTCCTGCGCGTCAGTGATCACCTGAACATCGGCGATCTCCAGACCGCCCGCGTGACCTATTGGCTGCGTGCAAGTGTTCTCCAACGCGCCGTCGCCCAGAAGATCTGGAAGGACATGGCTCGCCTTCTGTTAGCTCGCCCTCGCGCGGTCGTTCGCCTACGCGATCTATGCGCTATCGCTCACCAACGCGTCACCATGCGCCAACGCGCCATCGCTCGCCTACGCGCCAGCGTTCACCAGCGCACCACCGATCGCCTGCTCGCAATCGCTCTCCCACGCGCTACAGGTCTCCTGAACAACGTCGTCAGCGGTCGTCGGAGCGTTCTTGCTCGCCCGCGCATCAACACGCTGCCTCGCCGGCGCACCAACGCGTTCGTTCACTGGCTCGCCCACTCGCTCGTTCGCCTGTGCGCCCACTCGCCTGCGCACCCGCGCGACCGCTCGCCTACGCACGACCACCGTTCGTGCCGGATTTCGCAGCCTGTGACAGCAGCAGGAACGCGTGTCGCCAGTCCGCGCTCAGGATCGCCTCCACCAAAGCGCAGGACTCTTGTGCAGGATAGGGAAGACACTTCAGAGAGGTCAGTGCGACTTTCTTCCCCTTTTCCTTTTCAGGCTGGTCCAGTGGTGTTCACTCCGAAGGATCGCCCGATCCCCTTCCCTCCAGCGGGGATTTCGGACTCTGTGTCCGTGGAGCGACAGACTTGGTTTGGTCCTCTGATGCGGGCGTTAGTGAAGGCTATGAAGCCAGCACTCGCCGGTTAAGGTCACAAGCCAACGACTGCCTCACCTCCGCTGAAGAGAAGGAGAGGAGTGGACTTCGTGGTGACTTCCCCCAGGGAGAAGTTGGTTCCTAAGAGGTCTGTCGGGAAGGCCCCATCCCCTTCGCAGGCGTTTTCTCCTTCTCCCGTGGACGAGGCTTTTCCGTCCTCGGGTGAGTCCAGTGAGGTGATAGTCTCCCCCTCGGCACCAAGGGGGGAGCCTTCTCCTCATGGAGGAGAATCGTCTCGCGCGGAAGGTGCTCTCCGAACCTCTTTGTTGGGATCCTGTATCCCTCCCAGTAGGGAACCCAAGGACTCCAAGACCATCCCGAAATCGTCTTCAAGGATTCGCCAGGAACCCGCTGCTCCCCGGGAGAACATCCACGTTTCGCCCCAGGAAGAGATTCCGGGGACGGGAGACTTAGCTGCCAGCCCGCAAGGAGGAGACCAGCAGGAATCTGAACATGCCTTCTGGCAGGTCCTGAGCCTGATGAGGCAACTCAACAGGTTCATGGACCCCGTGATCGCCCCCCGAGAAGGCAAGGACACGGTCCTGGACCAGATGTTCGATGTTCAGAAGGCCCCTAAGACCAGTGCGGCTCTGCCCTGGTCTCGGGGATTGAAAAGTGCCAGAGCCAGGGCCAATGCCCAAGTCGCGATTCTTGCCTCCTCCAGTCGTTCCTCTGCCGGGAACAAACTCATCCCACCTCCTCGTCTCCAGCAGAGGATGTATTTTGAGATCTTGGGTGAGTCTAGTCTCGCTCTTCCTCTCCATCACTCTGTAGAAGAGCTGGCTAAGGGAGTTCCTTTCGAGAAGCTCTCCGCCCGGCAGGTGTCGTTCTCGGCGTCGGAGATCCTGAGCCATGAGAAGGTCGCGAAGTGCGCCATGTAGGCCACTTCGTGGCTGGATATATGGCTAGGAACTCTGGGCATCCTATTGCGCTCCGAGGACTTGTCTAAGGAGACCAATAGGAAGGCCCTGGAGACCTTCTTACTCTCGGGCACCCGCTCCATCGAGTTCCTGGCGCACCAGGTCACCACCCTGTGGGCCAACTTGGTATTGAAGCGGCGCGATGCGGTGACCGAGAGGTTCCACCCGAAGGTCCCCGCCGTGGATGTCTGTAGGCTCAGACATGCTTCCCTCCTTGGGGAGAATCTGTTGGAGCCACGGGATATGGAGCGAACGGCTGAGAGGTGGAGGAAATCTAGCGAGGACTCCCTCCTCCATAGGGTCCTTACAGCTCGGCCCTATAAGCCTCCAGCTCCGCAGCAACAGCAGCAGCAGCCTCGTAAGGGACCGAAGCTGGCACTGGCAGCTAAGAAAATGGTGTCTAAGCCCCAGCCCTTTCCAGCCAAGGTTCCCCGATCGTGGACCTGTTCCCGACAGTGTTGAATTTCAAGCTGCCTCTGTACTGCTCCCCAGTCCCGGACCCCAAGGCTCTCTGGCAAGATGCTTTCCAGCAACGCTGGGACAACATCGACGTGTACGCCTTCCCACCGTTCTGTCTGATGAGAAGGGTGCTCAACAGGACCAGACTATCGGTCAACTGTTCGATGACTCTGGTAGCTCCGCTATGGCATCACGCAGAATGGTTCCCGGACCTTCTGCAGCTCCTGACGGAGCTCCCGAGAGAACTTCCTCCACGACACGAGCTTCTCAGACAACCCCACTCCAACATCCCTCACAAGGCCGTGGCCTCGCTTCGGCTTCACGCCTGGAGACTGTCCAGCGTCTCCTCACGGAGAGAGGCTTTTCGCAACAGGTTGCGGAGAGAATGTCTCGGCACCTGCGAAAGTCCTCTGAGGGAGTCTACCAGGCGAAGTGGAGAGTCTTTTGTGGTTGGTGTCGTGGGAGGGGTATCTCTCCACTCGATGCCACTATTCCAGTAATAGCGGAGTTCCTCGTATATCTGCGGGAGGAAATGCGCCTTTCTGTCTCGGCAGTGAAAGGCTATCGCTCAGCCTTAAGCTTGGCTTTCAGGCTGAAAGGCGTGGACATTTCTTCCTCGCTAGAACTCTCTCTACTCATACGTAGCTATGAGCTTACCTGCCCCCAGTCGGAAGTGAGACCTCCTCCTTGGAACGTGGTTCGGGTCCTCAGGGCTCTTAAGAGACCTCCCTTTGAACCATTATGCCAGGCCTCCGATCACCACCTGTCTAGGAAGACGGCTTTCCTGCTCGCTTTGGCTTCGGCCAAGCGGGTTAGTGAACTTCATGGTCTCGTACGACATCGCCCATTCAAGGGGATGGGGGGAGGTAACGTTCAGGTTCGTCCCTGAGTTTGTTGCCAAGACTCAGAATCCTGGATTGCCGGATCCTCGGTTCGACTCTTTCAGGATCGCGAGTCTTCGTTCTGTAACAAGCGACCCAGACCAGCTGCTACTATGTCCAGTGAGGTGTCTGAGGTACTACTTGAAGAGAACAGCTGCAGTCCATCCTCAAGTGCGAGCATTGTTTGTAAGCACAGGCAGGACGAAGAGGAGGGTCACCAGGAACACCATCTCGGCTTAGATTCGAAGGGTTATCCACCACGCCTTGAATCCAGACCCTCCTCCGTCACGTCGCCCTAGGGCACACGACGTCAGGGGTGTTGCTACGTCCCTGGCCTTCAAGAGAAACTTCTCTGTGACGCAGGTGCTTCAAGCTGGGGTCTGGAAGCGTCAGACGACCTTCACAGCCCACTACCTGCAGGACGTGACCCACAGGAGCCTCGATACGTTTTCTATCGGCCCTGTGGTGGCTACACAACAGCTGGTCTAACCTCAGGCTCCTTAATGGACAGGTAGCAGAAGGTTGAGGGCATTGTTACCCGGTTTTAGACTGCATGAATGAAAGAAGTATGTCTGGCCCTTACTTCTTTCTTCATCCTCCCCTCTCTTGGGGAAAACTGCATCCTGGGTTCTCTGCATAGCTGACCTCAAACCTCTGCAGGTAAACCATGCTTCCTTGTGTTCCTAGTATTAAGTTAATACTGTCGCGTTCCCCATACTCTGACGAGGTGGTATTGGGAACGTCCTAGCCTAGAATTCCAGCTAAAGGACTTCAGGTCGACTTCCTAGGACAAGTCACACTTCTTCCCTCCACACACAAGCTTATGTAGGCCGCACGTTTCTTGCGTAGCAAGAAACTTGCGAGGTGCAGGGACTCTTTTTCTCGAGTGCTGCTCACTCGGATTCTGAGTCCCCGGGTAAGCCAAAGCCAGTAAGGCTGGGGACTTTCCACCCTACCTAAAGGTAAGTCACCCTATGTAAATAGCGTGGTTTGTATTTCGGTTACGGAACAAATGACAAATTCGGAGATAATTTGTATTTTTCCTAACCATACAAACCTTAGCTATTTACACATATTTGCCCGCCAACCCTGTCCCCCAAGGCAAGTCCTACTTCTAAGTGAAGTGAAGCTGTTCACCGGTGTGTGAGGGGGAGAGGGGTAGCTAGCTACCACTCCCCTACCCCTTGCTAACTAGCGCGGGGGTAATAAACCCTCGTTAAAATTCTAATGGCTCGTCATTTCAGCTACGCCGAAAGTAAACCCCCTATGTAAATAGCTAAGGTTTGTATGGTTAGGAAAAATACAAATTATCTCCGAATTTGTCATTTTTCAGCTTTGGTCTTCCTTGGGGCTCGAGAGTTCGCCCTCCAAGGAAGCCTTACTTGACTACATCCGATTGGGTGCCGCTGTCAAGCAATCGCCGCCTCCCCTGTTCGACCATCGAGGGAGAAACTAAGTCCAACAGTCTCTCCTGCTGGTGTGTCTTCCCTTCAGGGGAGTACACTTACAGAGACTCCTCTTCGGAGGACTGCAGATGGTCAGCTTGCTGATCCCACGGCCCCTAGAGGGCGTATTCGTCGCAAGGCTCGCCTTCCTCTTCGCCAGAGAGGCCTTCCTTCACCTGTGGTGAGGAGGTGCCTCTTTGGTTCTACATCTTCATTGCAGTCTCCCGCAGAGGAGCCTCATCAGCGATCACCGACTGTTCCTACTTTGGTCCTGGATCTCTCAGCGGATCGTTCGCGATCCCCTCCGGTGGAAGGTTGTCCTTTCAAAGGACACGTCGACCTTCCACCCGTCAGACCTGCTGACCTGCCGTCACCGTTCCCGAGTTCTGATGCGTGCTACGCGCCGATGAAACCTGACCTTCACGCTCGTCAGGCATCATTTAACCCTAATACAGGGCATCAAGGGCATATGCGCCAACACGTGCATACTTCCCTCACGCGCTATGCCAGCAAATCAGAGCATACGCGCCCACGTTCTCCTGCGCGCCCACGCCCAACTACGCGCCATCCCTCACCTGCGTGCCATAAACCTCCTGCGTGCCAGCGCTCTCCTACGCGCCAGTGCTCTCCTGCACGTCAGCGATCCCCTGCGCGCCAGCGCCCTCGCACAGCGGTTATCTCTCCTGCGCCCCCACGATCTTCGGATCTGGCCGCTGTTGGGAAGTCTATTTTGACTTCTCCCATGCGCCAGCGCTCACCTACTAGCCAGCTTTGTCCAGCGCTTGCCATCGCGCAGACACGCGCAGTCTCCTGCACGCATCCACGAGGATACGCGCCCGCGCCCCGGCTCCCTCGCCCATCCTCTCCTGCAGTTGCGCGCCACCATCCTGACACAGGCTTCAACTGCGCGCCCACGCGCCAGGGGTATCTCTCCTGCGCTCGCTTGCCCTACAGCTTCTTCAGAGGCACGCGAGCTCTCGCCTGCGTGTTCAACGCTCTGCTCCTGCGCGCGCAAATATTCTCCCGCGCGCGTCGTTGCAGTCACTCGCACGCACGCCAGCAGTCTCCCGCGCGCGACCCCTGATATTCTCCATCGTGCGAGCACCATTACGTGATCCAGCACGAGTGTCAATATCATCCCGCGCGCGAGGCTGCTGGACAACGCATGGCAAGGTCACCATCGCCGCATTTTCCTCCCCGCAAACGCATAACAGCGCGTATTGCGGCGGAAGGAAACATCCAGAGGGGTCCAGGATCCCTATTCCTTCTCAGGCGAACCCACCTTTGGGAACTCCTCCCAGGGATCCTTTGATCCCTTTCCCTTCAGAGGGGGTGTCATACAGCGCATCTGTCAGTCGACAACCTTGGTTCGGTGCACTAATCAGTGCTGTTACACAGGCGTTCAAGCCTGTTTTCTCTGAATTAGGTCACAGATCCTTGGCTGTCTCTACCCCTCTGAAGAGAAAAAGAGGAGTTCTGGACGCGGTGACTTCTCCAAGGGCTAAGTTGACTCCACGTAAGCCTTTGAGGCAGGTTCCTTCACTCCCCCAGACTTTCTCTCCTTCCCTGTCGGACGTGTATTTCCCGTCCTCAGGGGAATCACGTGAGGTGAGACTTTCCCCCATCGCACCAATAAGGGAAGCCCCGCCTCGCGCTGAGAAGTCTTCCCTAGTGGGGGCTGGAAAGAACTTGCCATCTTCTATGTTGGAGTCCTACATCCTTCCCAGGAAGGAGTTGAAGGACTCGAAGACTTTACCAAAGTCCTCTACAAAACCAAGGACGGAGCCAACTAGCCACTCGGAGAACATCTGCGACTCTCCCCAAGAAAAGCCTTTGGGTCAGGAGACTTCGCTGCAAGTCCAACGTCAGGAGGAGAACAGGAAGAGTCAGAGCATGCATTTTGGCAAATTCTGACTCTAATGAGGGCTCTCAATGGGTTTGCCGACCCAGAGATCCCTCCTCGTTAGGGCAAGGACACGGTCTTGGACTGCGTATTCGGTACTCAGAAACCATCTAAGGCCAGTGCAGCTCTGCCCTGGTATCAGGGGGTTAAGAGTACCAGGGACAAGATCGCTGTACAGCTCTCCGAGTTGTCCTCCGCCAACCGTTCCAGTGCCGGCAACAAGCTTCTCCTACCACCTTGCGTAGAGCAGAGGAGGTACTTTGAGATCTTGGAGGAGCCTTGTTTAGCTCTTCCTCTCCACCATTCGTTGGAAAAGCTTACCAGGGGAGTCCCTCTTGAGAGACTTTCCAACCGCCAGGTCTCGTTCTCGGCAACCGAGATCCTTAACCAGGAGACGGTTGTGAAGTGTGCTATGCAAGCCACTTCGTGGCTTGACATCTGGTTAGGGACCTTGGGTATCCTGATACACTCTGAGGATTTCTCCAAAGAACGTACCAGGAAAGCTATGGAGACGTTCCTTCTCTCAGGCACTCGCACGATCTAGTTTCTGGCCCACCAAGTCTCGAACTTGTGGGCAAACACCATCCTGAAACGTCGGGATGCGGTGGCTGATAGATTCCATCAGAAGGTTCCTAGCACCGAGATCAATAGGCTCAGGCATTCTTTTTTAGAAGGAATGATCCTGTTTGAGCCTAAGGATGTGGAACAGGCTGCTGAGAGGTGGAGGAAATCTCACCAAGACTCCCTCCTGCATAGGGCTTAGACATCTAAGCCCTATAAGCCTCCAGCACCCCAGCAGTCCCATCCGACTAAGACCGCAAAATCAACGACAGCAGGGAAGACAGTGGTGTCTAAGCCCTTTCCTGTCAAGGATAGGAAAGGCAAAAAGTCTTCCAGGGGAGGTAAGAATCCTAGAGGGAGCAGCCGAAGCCGTAAACGCTAGGATTGGCAGTCTCCCTGCATGTCCACTAGTGGGGGGATGCCTACAAAGTTGCTCAGACAGGTGGCAGTAACTCGGGGCCGATTTCCGTAATCAGTCAGGGATATCGCGTCCCGCTCTCCAACAGGTCCTCGACGGGTCTCCAGGCTTCTTCAGTCGACTCTTTCTTGTAAAGAAGGTGTCTGGAGGCTGGAGACCAGTCATCGACCTCTCAGCTCTGAACAAGTTTGTCAAACAAACTCCGTTCAGCATAGAGACGGCAGACACGGTCAGACTAGCAGTGAGACAGCAAGACTTCACGTGTACACTGGATCTAAAGGACATGTACTTTCAGATCCCAGTCCATCCGTCTTCAAGGAAGTACTTAAGATTCAGCCTAGACAACAGAGTACCAGTTCAAGGTGCTGTGCTTCAGTCTCTCCACAGCACCACAGGTTTTCACCAGAGTGTTCACCCTAATATCTTTGTGGGCATATAGGATTTGTTATCTGGATGACTGGTTAATCCTAGCAGACTCAGTGTCATCCCTTCTTCAACACCGGGACAAACTTCTGAGATTTTGCCAGGATCTGGGGATCCTGGTAAATCTCGAGAAGTCCTCACTGCTTCCTATTCAAAGACTGGTATATCTAGGCATGGTTATGGACACCCATCTCCACAAAGCCTTCCCATCTGATGACAGGATAGCAAGGCTGAAGAAGGTCGCAAGCCTTTATCTCAGACGAGAAGAGCTTCCAGTCCAATTGTGGTTACATCTCCTCGGTCACCTTTCATCATTGGCTCGTCTAGTTCCCATCGGTCGCCTCAGAATGAGATCCCTCCAGTGGCGACTCAAGTCCGGGGGGAATCAAGGTTACGATTCCCCGGACGTCCTGATCCCTATGGGACCTGCAGAACTGACAGACCTCCAGTGGTGGGTGGCAGACGAGAACCTACGAAAAGGAGTGGATCTTCTCGTCCTCCCCCGGATTTGATGCTGTTTTCGGACGCTTCAAAGAAAGGGTGGGGGTCCCACGTACTGCACCACACGACCTCAGGCCTGTGGTCAGAGTCAGAAAAGTGCCTCCATACAAATCTTCTAGAGATGAAGGCCGTCTTCCTGGCCCTTCAACAGTTCCAACGTTACCTGGCGGGTCACTGTGTGGTGGTGATGACCGACAACACCACAGTAGTGGCTTACATCAACAAAGAAGGAGGTACTTTTTCGCAGCAGCTATCCCATCTAGCAGTAGAGATACTGAGATGGGCTGAAATGCACTCGATACCGCTATCAGCACGCTTCATTCCATGCAAAAGGAATGTGCTCGCCGACAATCTGAGCAGAGCGTCTCAGATAGTGAGTACTGAGTGGTCTTTGGATCATCTAGTAGCCAACAAAGTCTTGACTTTGTGGGGTTCTCCGACTGTGGATCTGTTCGCAACAGCCCTGAACTTCAGGCTCCCGCTGTACTGCTCCCCAGTCCCAGACCCCAAGGCTCTCTGGCAAGATGCTTTCCAACAACGGTGGGATAACATTGACGTTTACGCCTTTCCCCCGTTCTGTCTGATGAGGAGGGTACTCAACAAGACCAGAACATCGGTCAATCTTTCAATGACCCTCATAGCTCCGATATGGCATCACGCGGAATGGTTCCCAGACCTTCTGTAACTCCTAACGGAGCTACCGAGACAGCTCCCTCCACAGTGCAATCTGCTCAAGCAACCACATGCCAACATCCTCCACAAAGCCGTAGCTTTGCTATGACTTCCCGCCTGGAGACTCCAGCCCCCCCAGATGCTGAAGCCTTGATGTGGATGGGGGGCTTAGGGATTAGCAGTTGGGTTCCGATGTTTGGTGGGAATTGCTTCCCCACTTGTCCTTAGTGCCAAGCTGTTGATCCAACTAAATTAGTCAGCACTTTCTCTTTTCCTTTTGTTTTTTCCTTTTTTTCTCCCATCTCCAACTCTTGGACATGAACTTGTTATTGACTTTGGCTTATGTTTGATTATGGTTTGGCTGCCTCTTTGGATTTGACGCAGGTGGGATGGACGGCATGCCATCTCAAAAGAACTCGAGTACCTGACGTGACCGAGCGAGGGGAAAGTTTTATGTCAAACCTTTCCCTCAGTGCTGGGTCTGACGTTGACGGCCGTCATGACGCCTCAAGTGCTGAGGGCGGGGTGTATCTCTGGATATTGCCCCTAGGGCGGCCCTAATTGTAGGGATGAACCCGTCCTCTAAGTGTGGTTCCTTGGTGGGTGGGGGGAATATCCAGACAAAATTAATCTTCTCGTCATTATGGCGAACCCACCGAAACCCGTTGACGACCAATCCACTTCCTCTCTGGTTGACTCTTCCAGGAAAATAGTTCACTCGATGGACTCGCATTCATCCAGTGTTATTACTCTGGAACCTTTCATTCCAACTTCCCCCAGATGCCAGAGAAATAAAAACTCTGGCAGTTTAAATGAATATTTAAGGGTCCTATATTGTGCGGGAATTACTCGCAATGGGAATTATGAAGAATTATTTGATGTTCTGAAAAAGTTTGGAGATATAACAAGAATGAAACTGCAGCTCTCCAAAGATAAACAAGAATTTGAGGCTTATGTCACTTTTAGTAACACATTACAAGCTACAAATGCTTTTCATGAAATAAGAAATGGTAAAGTTTCTGACCTTTCTTGTCGAGTGAAATTGCATAGTATAAAAAATGTTTTAGACTCGGAATATGACTTTATACCCAAATGCTCTGCCTTGCATGAAGAAGTTCTGGAAAATACCAGAATAGTACCAGAACCAGTCTGGTATGTTGCTTCATACAAGGAGGGATGTAATAATCTGATAAAGGGGTATGAATGTATTGAAAAAAAGGGAGGCTGTATTACACAGGGAAATTTAACACGCTATGGCCGTTGTCTGCTTATTAAAGCAGGTAACGAATCTCAAGCTGTATTATTGAATAATTTTAAAGCTTCCTCGTCAGATATAATCCAGAGAGTCTCTCCTCACCACTCTTACAACCACGCAAGAGGAATTATTTATAGTAGGGATCTAAGTGAATTTTCTGATGAAGATATACTGAAAAGATGCCCAGCTACCGTTCTTAAAGCTAAAAAACTAAAAGGGAATAATAATGCAATTTGTTTAATCTTTTCATCACATTACCAACCAGATTACATCAAGATCAGACACTTAAACATTCCGGTCAAGAAATTCCACCCACGACCAATGCAATGTTATAAGTGTTACGAGTATGGCCACATGAATGTAAAGTGTACTAATAAGAAAAGATGTTATATTTGTTCCGAATTTCATGATCCCAACGAATTCCATGATACCTCCGCCGATTTTACTCATGAAAAGTTTTGTTTCCATTGTGAGGGAGCTCACTCTCCCAATTCTAAACTGTGTCCTCAGTACAAACTGGAGCAATCAATAATTGAGACTGCCAATAATGAGCATATAACTTTTGGCGCAGCAAGGAAAAAACTTAATGGTTCTAATCCAACATATGCCAGAGTTTTGTCCAATCCCGTAAAGTTAAATAATAATTCAAGGAATACTTACCCCACAGTTACTGCTGGATCTAAATATACTGAGATTTCACCTTCTTCATCAACAAATCCCTCAAGGCCTGACAAGATTTCCAATAATTCCAGCAAGCCACAGAACTTTCATCCAGTTCCAGCTATTCTGGAAAACAATAATAGCAGTAGAATAAACAAAAAACCAAATAACAAAGTAGGCCAAAATGGTCCCTTAAAGCAAGAAGACCGTATTCCACTGCAAAACCGTTTCAACACACTTGCCACAGACAGTGCCAGCAAGGCTATAGAAAACATAGGAGAAATAGAGATGGTTGATATCAAGCCCCATAAATCAAAATGCGTAAGCAAGAAAAGAGTAATTGAAGATACAACACCACCCAAACCCAAAAAAACAAATAATATAGAATTTATACCAGATGCAATTGAAATGGATATCGAAAAATTACTAGAACTCCCAACCTCTGGACCCGAACCTAACACAGTCAATAACCACATCACTAAACAAGTGATAAACGTTGAAGTCCATAGGAATCCCAATGACCCTCAAGGAAGTGAAAGCAAGTCAAATAATAATGCACCCATTAAAGAAATAAGCCCTTCTCCAGTTCTAGGTATGACTGGAAAACTAATGCTTTCACGTAAAACAATGGCAGAAAATACAACACACAAAGTTTCATGTGGTTGTAATGATTGCTTCATGGCAGAATTCAATGACCCTAAAAATCTAAATGTACATAAGATGAATAATATAATAGATAATTTTACTAAGAACAAAAACAAAAACCAGTATGGCAAATTAGAAAGCCACAATGCTGGTTGTATGTGTGTTGACCATCTAATAAAGAAACGTGCAACAGGCACCCTCCAACTGGAAAAATTTATAGAGAAACTTAACCTTAATCCAAATGACACTCAGGAAGCTAATATAAACAAGGGTAAAACCCAGGGAGCCATACCCAAGGAACCAAATCTTGATTCAAAAACTACATCTAGCGTAGTCAAGCAGAAACCCGTCTCCAACAGAATACAGTGAACCCTCGTTTATCGCGGTAGATAGGTTCCAGACGCGGGCGCGATAGGTGAAAATCCGCGAAGTAGTGACAGCATATTTACCTATTTATTTAACATGTATATTCGGACTTTTAAAACCTTCCCTTGTACGTAGTACTGTTAACAAACCACCCTTTAATGTACAGAACACTTAATGCATGTACTACAGCACCCTAAACTAAAACAGGCACAAATATTAAAGGCGATTTTATATCATTGTTTCCTAAACACCTAAAAAGCACGATAAAAAATGGCAACCAATGTTTTGTTTACGTTCATCTCTGATCATAATGAAGAAACAAACTCATTTAGTGTACACATATATGTATAGGTTAGTTTTTGCATCGATTATATTGATTATACAGTACTGTATGTTGATTTTTTTATTACCAATGTTTTAGTTTACGTATTTTTCTTAGGACTTCCAAATGAAATCTTTTTCTTTATGACGCCGCCTGAAACGACGGCGTGTACGCTCAGTAAACAACCACGCTCAGAACAAACAAGGCATTTAACGCGCATGATGATAGTGATAAATAATGATACAGTACATACAGTATTTACAGTAAAAGCATTTACAAAATATGTTACCTTACAAATATAAATTATACAGTACTTGTACGTAGCAAAGCAGGAAAACAATTTGAGAGAGAGAGAGAGAGAGAGAGAGAGAGAGAGATTGTTTTACGTACGAATGTAAATTTTAAACAAAAAAAATATGATAGGTTACAACATGTAGACTTTTAAAACCTTCCCTTTAACTTAATGCATACAGTACGTACATTACTAAACTATAAAACAGGTTAAAGTAAAAAATAAAGATTGTTACTGTACTCACCACGAAAGAAGTTCAAGAAAAACTTGAATGACGATGGCGATGAATTTGCTGCACAGTAGAAATGATGATGATGAAGCTGATGATGTGTTCTACTGTGCAGTCAATGATAGTATTTTACGTCTCTTCAGACGGAGGTGTCTTTTCCTGGGACACCTCTTCAACTTCTTCAATTTCTTCCGAAGGCGTACTAGCAGGAGGAACTGGCTCTTTTTTGCGAGGCTGGAAGAACATTGTGATCGGAAGTTGTTGCCGCTGCTTCTTTTTTCGATCCAAGAGCATCCTGTAGGGAGTCATGATGTCATCGACCTTATTTGAGAATTGCATCGAGCGAACCATATCCTCGTCCCACTCTTGTAACATTTCTTTCGCCTCCTTCATATGGTTGCAGAACTTGGCAAGCCGTTCTAATGTTAAGCCCGTTTCTTCGACATTTTCTTGGGTCTCTTCCTGGGTACCCTCACTCTCTTCCTCACTTGCCGATTTCGTCAGGTCTTCGAGGTCTGCGTCAGTTAGGGGCTGGGAATGGCAGTCCAACAACTCGTCGACGTCTTCAGTCGTCATGTCGCCAAACCCGTCACCTCCAATTATGGCAGCCAACTGCACAGATTTCCGTATTGCAGAGTGTTGGATTTCCGACGGAGTAAATCCCTTGTCGTCGTAAACAATATCGGGCCACAGCTTCTTCCAGCTCGCATTCACGGTTGCAGGTTTCATCTCTTGAAGTGCCTTTTGAATATTCTGCAGGCACGTGGCTATGGTGTACTGCCGCCAGTACGCCTTCAAGTTGAAATCTTCATCCTCGTCATCTTGGGCAGCATCCACACACGCAACGAGGTCCGCCAAGGTATTCTTCGTGTAGAGGGCCTTGAACGCCCTGATAACCCCCTGGTCCATCGGTTGAATTAATGACGTGGTGTTGGGTGGCAGGAACTCAACCTGAACGCCCTCACGCGACAGGTCAGTTGCGTGTCCACCAGCGTTATCCATAAGGAGAAGGATCTTGAATGGCAAGCCCTTCTCTAAGAGATATTCATGGACTTGCGGGATGAAACACTGGTGGAACCAGTTGGAGGTCAGCATCTTCGTAATCCATGCTTTTTGATTATGCATCCAGTACACGGGAAGGAGATTCTTATTTTTATTTTTCAAAGCGCGAGGATTTTTCGACTTATAAATAAGCCCCGGCTTTAACAAAAATCCAGCAGCATTGCCACACATCACGAGGGTAACGCGATCCTTGAATGCCTTAAAGCCAGAGGCTTTGGCTTCCTCTTTGAACAGGAAAGTTCGCGACGGCATTCTCTTCCAAAACAAGCCGGTTTCATCCATATTAAACACTTGTTCCAGCTTGTATCCACCTTCAGCGATAATGTTCTTGAAAGTCTGGTTCACGTAAGTTTCAGCAGCGGCAGTGTCAGCGGAAGCAGACTCCCCATGCAGGGAAACGCTTTTCAGGGCGAAGCGTTTCTGAAACTTCGCGAACCATCCTTTGCTTGCGGAAAAACGTTTCTGAGGCTGGGAATCAGTGGATGTCCCTGGTTGAGGATCATCTGCATCATCATCATCTTCAGCATGGTTGCCGTCGTCGTCTTTAGGTTCCTTTGCAGCAAAATTCTCATATAAGCTCAAAGCCTTTGTTTGGATGGTGTTCGTATCCAACGCTATGTTCTTCTTCCGGCAGTCGGCAATCCACACAGCTAAAGCACCTTCCATGCGTACGATCGTTTTATTACGCGTTGTAACGACTCGCTTCGCTGATCTGCTAAAGGTGATTGCAGCAGTCTTTCTAATGTTCGCCTCGTCCTTCTTGATGTAGCGAACGGTGGATTCGTTGATGCCAAAATGGCGGCCGGCGGCCGCGTAACTTCTACCATCTTTTAACATGTCGAGAAGCGTAACCTTCTCAGCTATCGTCATCATCCTTCGGTGGCGTTTAGGCTCACTACCAGCCTTACTAGAAGCAGAACGCTTGGGAGGCATTGTAACAGAAAGTTCAACAAAAAGTTCAACTTAAAACAGTCGCACACAGCACAGATTAAACTTCACAAACTTAAGAACGTCTACTCAGCAATACGCGGAAAGAGAAAGTGAACGATCCAGCCCCGCGAGAACTTTGATGCTGCGGGTAGAAGATGCGGGCAAAACACCAATCACAGGCTAGATAACAAAACTTGAGTTTTGATTCGTCATCTATCAGCGCTTGAACCAATCACAACCCGTCTTTCAGTACTATGGTGCGTTGGTTACTCATAGAAGATGCCCCCGCGCATACTGAACGTACGTAGATTAAGTACAATACCGTAATAATAATAAATAATGATAATAATACTGTACAGTAATAATAATAATAATAATGATTAATAATAATAACAATAATAATTTTATTAACAACAACAACAATAATAATAATAATAACAATAATAATAAAAATTTATGTACGCTATTTTACGCCTCTCTCTCTCTCTCTCTCTCTCTCTCTCTCTCTCTCTCTCTCTCTCTCTCTCTCGTACGCTTACAGTATTCGAAATGTGATTTTTGCAACAAAGAATATTATTGGATGCAGTACTGTACTACGTACGTATACATACAAAAGATTCATGGAAAAGAAGCACATCCATTACAGTACACACCATTCTAATATGGTATGACTGCATCTGATTTGCGTTTCATGTTCGATTTAATTTTACTACGTACTGAATTATCGTATGATCACATTCTCTTTTCGTGTTTTATTTCTTTCTGTGATGAATTATATATCATATGTAATGCAATGAACAATCAGTAAGAGCAGATATTACTAATTACAGTATTAATGGAATTACAGGTAACAAAATATCGTATTTGGTTGTCTTCAGATTTCGCGGTATTTTCGAATTTTCCGGAAAATCCGCGATATGTATATATATATGGGTTATGGGAAAACCCCGCGAAGTGGTGAATCCGCGATTGTCGAACCACGAAGTAGCGAGGGTTCACTGTAAGCAGAAATAATGCCTTACCCAGTGGAAATCTATCTTCTTTGCCGTAACGTTCAACCCTTACATAATTCAGTGGAATATTAATGGTCTTAAAACCCGTTTACATCTAGGGGAAATCCAAAGACTATTGAAAAATTATAACCCTATTGCAATATGCTTACAACATACTAATGATACTGTTCCTTCAATAGGAAACTACAATTTAGCATCTCGCTCAATCCCTTCTCCCAATGCTTTAGGGACTGCAGTATATGTTCATAATAAAGTAACTTATGATGCTTCAATATTCAACACATCAGAATTTCAATTATCTGGAGTTAGATTACATCTAAATAACAACACCTTTAATATCTATAATATGTACAATCAACCCTCTTTCAACTATGATATACAAAATCTACCTAAAGTACTCCCAAATATGCAAGAGGATATACTATTACTAGGAAACTTCAACTCCCATAACTCCATATGGGACACCAATTGTGTTGATGTTGACATAAATGGTTCAAAGGTTGAACAGATGATGAATGATCATAACCTCTGTATATTAAATGAGGCAGAGAGTAGCACTTACTATTCAAAAGCTCATGGAACCTATTCGTCAATAGATTTAACTCTGTGTTCCAATAATATTGTTGATAGGTTCGAATGGAATGTCTTAGACGACCTGTTTACCAGTGATCATTTTCCTATTTTGATTACCATATTAGGACATACACCAACTTCTTCGATTCAACGATATAATACAGATAGAGCTGACTGGGATAAGTTCAAGTTTTACACTAAGCAAGTGCCTCCCTTTGATTACTCCCAAGATCATGATAAAACAAATGATGACGTTGTGAATTTTATCACACAAGCGGCTGATAAATCGATACCTCTGACTGGCACCCGACAGTTAAAACATTCAGTCCCATGGTGGTCAGAGACATTAACCCAGCTGATAAACGAAAAGCATGCAGTTGGAAGAAAATTAGAAACCCTAAATAAAAGATTCAAACATTTGAGCACTGGTCCCCTAATGTTAGGGAATAAAATAAACAAACTGGTTGACATAGCAATAGAAATTAGTGTGTTGAAACCTTATTTTAATAGGGTTTCTGCTAAATTCAGAAAGGAAGTAATTAAAGGCAAGATAATTTCATGGCAAAAATACGTGTCAATCATATCGGATAATACTTCTGTGCAGAAGGTGTGGCAGAAGTTTAGAAAGATTAATGGCTCTTACAGCAAACCAGCGAGACACGCATTAATGCATAACGGCTCGTTAATACATGATACTCAGACAATCTCTAATATTATCGGCCATAATATTGAAAATATAAGCAGCATTGATAATTTAGATGCCCACTTTCGAGCCATTAAAAGAAGAGAAGAAGCAACACCATTGAACTTTGATACTATGGAGGATATATATTACAATAAAAGATTCACTGAAGAGGAGTTGGAATTTGCCTTATCTAATTGTAGGTCAACAGCCCCGGGTAAAGATAAGATAAATTTCGATATGATTAGAAATCTAGCCCCTTTAGCTAAAGCATATCTATTGGATTTTTACAATCATCTTTGGACCAAACACCTATTTCCAAAGGCATGGAAACATGCAATAGTAATACCAATAGTAAAGGCAGGGAAAGATCCAAGTAATCCAAACAATTACAGACCAATTTCATTAACCAGTTGCATATGTAAATTACTGGAAAAAATGGTAAATTATAGACTAAATTGGTGTTTACGTCGCATTAATATTCTATCAACTTCTCAATTTGGCTCACAATCAGAACGATCTTCTTTGGATTCACTTTCACACTTAGAAAATTATATACGTAGAGGCTTTGAACGAAAACAGATCACAATAGCCATATTTTTTGATATTCAAAAGGCATATGATACAACGTGGAGACACTCGATACTAAAATCCTTACATCAGAATGGTTTTCGAGGACACCTTCCTATTTTTATTAGAAATTTTATTGGTGGAAGAACGTTTCAAACTCGTATTGATAACATTTACTCCGAATCTTTTAATCTTGAGAGTGGTGTACCGCAAGGCAGTGTTTTAAGCGGGACTCATTTTGCATTGGCAATTAACGACATTGTTAATCAAATGCCACAAGGAGTGCAAAGTAGTCTATATGTAGATGACTTTGCAATTTACTATTCCTCCAATAGCTTGCGTCATTTACAAAGGATTCTAAATAGTGCCACTAGAAAAATACTAGAGTGGACCGCATCTGTTGGTTTTAGACTTTCGGCAGAAAAAACTCAAGCCATAATGTTTTATAAAAATAGTAGATGGAAGCAGAACCAAGATATCAATCTAACATTGGGCAACGTACAAATCCAATTTCAAGATAAGGTAAAGTTTTTGGGACTAATTTTTGACACCCATTTGAATTGGAAAGCACATGTATCATACATCAAATCCAAATGTAACAGTGCTCTTAATTTAATGAGGAAATTATCTCACACAACCTGGGGTGCAAGGAGATCAACTTTACTAATGATGTATAAAGCATTAGTATTATCAAGAATTGATTATGGTAGCCCAATTTATGGTTCAGGATCAGAAGCAACTTTGAAATCTTTAGATCCAATACACACTCGAGGCCTGAGAATTTGTAGCGGAGCATTTAGATCATCCCCAAATCTCTCAGTTTTATGTGAAATTGGAGAACCCCCATTGTCTTTGCATCGGGATTTTGTAACAATGCGGAGTGCATTGAAAATTTTATCCACTAATTCTCCAACAAAAAAGCTTTTTAATGAGAGGGACATATTTATAAACAACCATGAACCACCATTCCCAATTAGGGCAAACAGACTGTTACAATCAACAAACGTTAAAGTGAATCTTATCCAACCATCTTTATTTCCCCCACCTTGGATTATGACAAGGACAAGAATCTGTTCTCATCTGTTTTATTTATCAAAAAAATTCACTTATACTCCGAGTCACCACAAGCAAATTACCATAGAACATATTCAGAGAAAAGGTCCTCACTATGCAATATATACTGATGGTTCTAAATCCCCAATGGGTACTGGATGTGCTGCTGTATCTTTAGATGGAACACAACAATTATCGTTGCCAAAAGAATCATCAGTATTTACATCAGAGTTATATGCCATTTTACAAGCAATCAATATGATTAAAACCATTGAAGATAGGAAGAATTTTAAATTTGTCATCTATTCAGATTCTCAAAGTGCCATAGTGGCCCTTAAAAACTATACTCATAGGAACCACTTGATCCTAAGAATTAAAGACCTTATAAGTAAATTATCTTCTGAGTGTGTAAGTGTCGAGTTATGCTGGATACCGGCTCATGTTGGAGTTGTTGGTAATGAAAAGGCGGATGCTGCTGCTAAAGAAGCCATTAAATTACCACAACAAAACATTAACCTCCCAGTTGGAGATTTGATTACATTATTAAGGCATTTCATATTGGAAAAATGGCAGAATATTTGGAATAATGTGCCAGAAAATAATAAATTAAGGCAAATTAAACCGAAGGTTGCTCCTTGGGACTCCTCGACACAAAAGAACAAGAGAACAGAAGTAATTTTAACCAGATTACGAATTGGACACTCGAGATTAACCCATGAATTTTTAATGAGTACACCTCACGGCACGGTTCCAATGTGCAGTGAGTGTGATACTTTTTTATCTATTAAACATATATTTTCGGTTTGTAAAGTTTTTCAGCGAGAGAGAGAGATATGTTTTGGTCAGAAAACTTTTTCTGACATTTTAACTGAATCAAGTAATTTTTCTGCTTCTAGAATTTTAACCTTTTTAAGGAATTCACGTGTTATTGATAAAATCTAAATTTTTACCTAAGTTTTTTACTAATTCATTTTAAATTACATAGATTTAATATATAGTTAATTATTTTTATCACTCAGATTTCATATATATATATATATATATCTACTCATCCATCTATTCACCCATATTTAGAATGTTTAAAGATTATAAGTACAGTGAACCCTCGCTACTTCGCGGTTCGACCATCGCGGATTCACCACTTCGCGGATTTTTTCCATAACCCATATATATACAGTAATATATATATATATATATATATATATGTATGCATGTATTTATGTATATATCTAGGTATGTATATGTGTATACATATAAATATATATATATATATATATATATATATATATATATATATATATATATATATATATATATATATATATATATATATATATATATATATATACACACACACACACATATATATATATATATATATATATATATATATATATATATATATATATATATATACATATATATATATATATATATATATATATATATATATATATATATATATATATATATATATATATATATATATATATCTAAAGTAGGAAGATGTGATGTAGTTCTAAGGGAAAAGTATGGGAAATATGTCTGGGTAATAAGCAAAGCTCTACCTCCAGTTTGTTTCTTCATTATGATCAGAGATAAATGTAAACAAAACATTGGTTGCATTTAGCGTGTTTAGGAAATGCATGATATAAAATCACCTTTAATATTTGTGCCTGTTTTAGCTTAGGGTACTGTAGTACATGCATTAAGTGTTCTGTACATTAAAGGGTAGTTTGTTAACAGAACTACGTACAAGGGAAGGTTTTAAAAGTCTGAATATACATGTTGAATAAATAGGTAAATATGGTGTCACTACTTCGCGGATTTTCACCTATCGCGGCCGCGACTGGAACCTATCTACCGCGATAAACGAGGGTTCACTGTATATACTGTATTTTTGGGCTCAAGCCATGTCGTCCTGATGGAAGTTCCTTAAAGGCAGCTTCCTAGGGTATATTACAACTACGGCGATATTCCCAGAGAATTTACCTTAAGGTACCCAGAATTCTAACTCCTGGAGCGAGTATCCCTAAAAAAAAGACCTCAGGGATATCGTAAATATCAGCGGACGTATTCTTGACACGCCACATAGCAATCTCTACCCCGAATAGAGTTAACACTTCGTAGGGGTCAAATGGCAAGAAAACGAAAACGATAAGAAAAAGGGGGGAGCCGTTCGTAAGGCATCTCTCCTCCCCGTTTCGTAAGCGTGCCCTGCGCCGCTCGCGGCGCCATCTGCATTCCTATTTGCGTAGCTATACAACTCGGTGTTTTTCCCTGTGTTTCTACCAAAATCTTGGATTTACTCTCGTATTATGCTTTCTCCAACTTCTTCTGCTTCGGATAAGTTGAGTACTATTTCTTTTATGTATAAATGTAGGCTCTTGATTAAAATTTAAAGTAATTAAAAGAGTTATCTTTGATACAAGAGCTGTTGCCTGCTGGAGGCGTCATGGACGCTGTCGCTCGCTAGAATAGGATTTATTTGTTAGCAAGAGCGACGTTCCCAGCCCCCTGCGCTTTAATAATTAGCTGCTTAGCTTAATTAGGAATTCTGTTATGATGCGATAGTAGTGCGCCTGGCAAAAGATTTGCCTAGGCTGACCAACACTAGTCTTCGTAGCCTAGTTGTTGGCCCTTGTACTTCCTGCATGATAATTAGTCTTCCAAGTATGATTTTATATTGCTTAAAGCGTTAGGCAACGTTATACATATAAGCCCTTTTTCGAGTATTTTCCAAGATAGTATTGGAGTGAGTTTCGGTGATTTAGGTAATCGATTCTCTTAGTGCCTAGGCTAGGTTGTCTTAGGTCATTATAATATTGTCTGTTTCCCCGTTTGCTCCCTTCTCTTCGAGGAAGGGGCAAACCCTTTCCCTCTGTTTAAGCCTTAGGCTTAACTCTAGTGGTTTGTTTGAATTAATTTTCAAATATAACTATGCTGGAGTAGTACTGTACCTTCCTGCTCCAACTGAGTTGGTTCAGAGGGGGACAGTACAGCAGTGTATTAGTCTGAGTCCGTGTTGGCCTAGCGTGGGGCAGAGTCTCCCTTGCTGCCTGACACGGGCATAGGAGGTTTATCCTCCTTGGATCACCTTGGAGGGTTTCTGTAGTTATGATCCCTTCGCTCGGTGACCCCTCAGACTTGTCCTCTTTGCTGTTCCGGGTTCGGGATATGTTCCCTTTCCGGAATAGCAATTCCTTCCTTGCCTTGGTTTTAGGGAGGCAGCCAGTAGTGCCGGCCTCCCTCCCTGGATTTCTCTGGCTGAGATGAGCTTTCTTAGTTGGGAATGATCCTTAACCAAGGCAAGGTTGGACAGGACCCTCTGTCCTTCCCTTCTATTTTTCCGTTTCCTTTGTGTCAGTCGTCTCACATCCGTACCTAGCCTAGGTTAGGATGGGGAGCTGACGTGGTCCCCTGTCGGCCGGCAGAGTGTGCCGACCGGCAGAGACCCTATCTCTTGAGTGCTGCCCGGTCCTTTCTTGGTCCCTCAACCGCTGCCGTCTGTAGATTCAGTAAGCAGTGGTTAGGAAGCCTGACTTAGTGTCTCCCCTTCCTCTCGGCACTCTTTCGGGTGTCGGGCGCAGAGGTTCATAGCCTCTTAGCCCGGCACTCATTCTGTTGTCTTCTTATGTGTTGTCCTTGCCGTCTGCCGGCCTAGGGGCCGGCCGTCGGTAGGGGGTGTTCTCTAGTTCTCTTGCTGTCGGTCGGCGGTGGTTACATGCCTTTGCCGGCCGGTCTCTTTGCTCATCTGCCGGCCGCTATGAGTGGCGGCCGGCAGCCGGGCGCTACCTGGTGTGGATGCCAGCCGGCAGGGTTTGCTTACCGCTGCCGGCCGGCCTGCTACATTGCTCGGTTAGCCGGCCACTAAGAGTGATGGCCGGCAACACCATGCTACCCGGGTGGCTACGGACCGGCAACCACTGCCGGCCGGTTCAGGCATGGGAACTGGAGTTCTCCCCAATAGGGGTGATCTGAAGTTGTATACTTGAGACCTACCTTTGGAAAAAAGGGGGGGGGGGTACTGACCGGCAAGAGCCGGCCGGCACACCACCCTCATGTACTGTATCAGTTCTTTCCTGTGTGGTGTAGTCTACCAGGGGAGACCATGATATAGTAGGTTACAACACTGTTTTTCTAACTTACTTGTGTTGCCTTGTACAATCACTTGGTGTCGCCTTACAAGGATGAAAAGAGAATTCTTTTCATCTCTAGCCAGAATGGTAAAATCTTACCTTATGTGTGAGCTACACCTAATTTCCCTCGGGAAATATGATCTCTGGTTATTCTAGCAAAGACTAACCACGCGATTTTATGGCTGGTGGGCTTCCACAGGTGATTGTGTGGGTTTCACAAGTAGGTGTCTTTCCCTTATTCTTTGTGAATGCTCATATATACATGAGAATTGAAATTCACTTGATATTCATGGAAATTTTCTTCTTTTACAGGAGGAGCATCCGAAATGTGATAGCGTCTTCTGCAATGTCCGCAGCAAGAACTTTTGCGGACATGTCTCGTGTAGGAGGCACGCGGCTTGCGCAGCCTCCAAGGATGATCATCGCTACTGGGATCCGCAGGTATGTGCAGTGTGTACTAACCTGCTATCAGAGGCTTTTGAATCCCCTAGGTCGGCGGAGTCAAGGGATGCAGCGAGGGAGAAGCTCCGTTTATGGGTAAGGGGTTTCCAGAAGAACACCACTGGACCTTATCTTCCTAATGAGAAGATGAGGGCGTACCTTTTTCCCAAGGCTTCTACTGACGCTGTTGTTCCCCAGCCTCGGCCGGAGATCCCTCTCGTCCAGATCCCAGTGGAGGAGGATGTTGCGGATGCCATGCAGGACATCCAGCTGGATGACAAGATGTCTGACTTGTCCGATCGTGCGGAACAGGACCTCCTCGCAGAGGGTGAGGAGGAAGATCAAGATCCGATAGCCGTGGAGGAAGAGGTTTCCGTACCTTCAGACGTTCCGGTTCAGGCCCCTGAACCTATCCCCTCTACTTCGTCCGCTCTTCCAGCAGAGCTGGGACAGGCTCTCTCTTCCATCGTTGGTATGATACAACAGATGCAGAGGGAGAATAATCAGAAGGACGCTGCAATGGAGCTCCAGATGCAGAAGATCACAGCGTCACGTGGACCTCCAAAGAAGCTCAACGTGAAGGACCTTCCTCTGTGCTCGGATGCCAACCCGTGGAGATATGCCGAGCACATGCCGATGACGGTCGGGAAGATCGTCATGTCGGAGAAGCTGGGTTCAGTTCCCCTTGAGGAGGTGGAATTCTGGCCCAGCAGAGGGGCCTACCCGGACTGTTATGTCCGTCTGAAGAAGGAGCCGGCCTCGAAGGAGGAGACGGAACCGAAGGAGGTGATCATCCTGGATCACGCCAAGGCTCAAGCTGCTTTAACATCTGCGTTGAAGGAGAGGGGGTTCTCAAACTCTAAAGTTGCTGCTTTGAGTAAGAAGCACCCCTCCTTCGTATCCTCCCCAGCTAGGGCCTTCCCCTTTATGCAGAAAGGGTTCACGGCCGTTTTGAAGGCGGTTGAAGCTGGCAAACCATGTCCATCCCTGGAGGAATGCAAGCCATTGTCTTTGGCTTTGCCGTTGGACAACAAGGACTGGAAGGAGGTACACCTCACCTTCTCGGTTGGGAAGTTGGACGCCGATATCGCAGGTCAACAGTTCGGCGAAAACCTTCCCAAGTTGTCGGAATTCCTCCTACGGAGGGAATTGGATACAAAGGAGCGTCTGGCAGCCTCAATGTCTCTCCAGACAAACATGGAGACAATGGCTAGCGACCCCAAGATGCCTGAGATGTTCATGGTAATGGCCAAGATCCATCTGGCCACGGTGACGAAGGACCTCTATTGCTTCGTCAAAGCGAGGAGGGCCTGCAGGGAGTTTGTGTTCGCCTCGGCCACAGTGAGGCATGAACCCAAGAGACTCATCTCATCCAGCAAGGCTTCTACTGACGCTGTTGTTCCCCAGCCTCGGCCGGAGATCCCTCTCGTCCAGATCCCAGTGGAGGAGGATGTTGCGGATGCCATGCAGGACATCCAGCTGGATGACAAGATGTCTGACTTGTCCGACCGTGCGGAACAGGACCTCCTCGCAGAGGGTGAGGAGGAAGATCAAGATCCGATAGCCGTGGAGGAAGAGGTTTCCGTACCTTCAGACGTTCCGGTTCAGGCCCCTGAACCTATCCCCTCTACTTCGTCCGCTCTTCCAGCAGAGCTGGGACAGGCTCTCTCTTCCATCGTTGGTATGATACAACAGATGCAGAGGGAGAATAATCAGAAGGACGCTGCAATGGAGCTCCAGATGCAGAAGATCACAGCGTCACGTGGACCTCCAAAGAAGCTCAACGTGAAGGACCTTCCTCTGTGCTCGGATGCCAACCCGTGGAGATATGCCGAGCACATGCCGATGACGGTCGGGAAGATCGTCATGTCGGAGAAGCTGGGTTCAGTTCCCCTTGAGGAGGTGGAATTCTGGCCCAGCAGAGGGGCCTACCCGGACTGTTATGTCCGTCTGAAGAAGGAGCCGGCCTCGAAGGAGGAGACGGAACCGAAGGAGGTGATCATCCTGGATCACGCCAAGGCTCAAGCTGCTTTAACATCTGCGTTGAAGGAGAGGGGGTTCTCAAACTCTAAAGTTGCTGCTTTGAGTAAGAAGCACCCCTCCTTCGTATCCTCCCCAGCTAGGGCCTTCCCCTTTATGCAGAAAGGGTTCACGGCCGTTTTGAAGGCGGTTGAAGCTGGCAAACCATGTCCATCCCTGGAGGAATGCAAGCCATTGTCTTTGGCTTTGCCGTTGGACAACAAGGACTGGAAGGAGGTACACCTCACCTTCTCGGTTGGGAAGTTGGACGCCGATATCGCAGGTCAACAGTTCGGCGAAAACCTTCCCAAGTTGTCGGAATTCCTCCTATGTAGGGAATTGGATACAAAGGAGCGTCTGGCAGCCTCAATGTCTCTCCAGACAAACATGGAGACAATGGCTAGCGACCCCAAGATGCCTGAGATGTTCATGGTAATGGCCAAGATCCATCTGGCCACGGTGACGAAGGACCTCTATTGCTTCGTCAAAGCGAGGAGGGCCTGCAGGGAGTTTGTGTTCGCCTCGGCCACAGTGAGGCATGAACCCAAGAGACTCATCTCATCCAGCAAGGCTTCTACTGACGCTGTTGTTCCCCAGCCTCGGCCGGAGATCCCTCTCGTCCAGATCCCAGTGGAGGAGGATGTTGCGGATGCCATGCAGGACATCCAGCTGGATGACAAGATGTCTGACTTGTCCGACCGTGCGGAACAGGACCTCCTCGCAGAGGGTGAGGAGGAAGATCAAGATCCGATAGCCGTGGAGGAAGAGGTTTCCGTACCTTCAGACGTTCCGGTTCAGGCCCCTGAACCTATCCCCTCTACTTCGTCCGCTCTTCCAGCAGAGCTGGGACAGGCTCTCTCTTCCATCGTTGGTATGATACAACAGATGCAGAGGGAGAATAATCAGAAGGACGCTGCAATGGAGCTCCAGATGCAGAAGATCACAGCGTCACGTGGACCTCCAAAGAAGCTCAACGTGAAGGACCTTCCTCTGTGCTCGGATGCCAACCCGTGGAGATATGCCGAGCACATGCCGATGACGGTCGGGAAGATCGTCATGTCGGAGAAGCTGGGTTCAGTTCCCCTTGAGGAGGTGGAATTCTGGCCCAGCAGAGGGGCCTACCCGGACTGTTATGTCCGTCTGAAGAAGGAGCCGGCCTCGAAGGAGGAGACGGAACCGAAGGAGGTGATCATCCTGGATCACGCCAAGGCTCAAGCTGCTTTAACATCTGCGTTGAAGGAGAGGGGGTTCTCAAACTCTAAAGTTGCTGCTTTGAGTAAGAAGCACCCCTCCTTCGTATCCTCCCCAGCTAGGGCCTTCCCCTTTATGCAGAAAGGGTTCACGGCCGTTTTGAAGGCGGTTGAAGCTGGCAAACCATGTCCATCCCTGGAGGAATGCAAGCCATTGTCTTTGGCTTTGCCGTTGGACAACAAGGACTGGAAGGAGGTACACCTCACCTTCTCGGTTGGGAAGTTGGACGCCGATATCGCAGGTCAACAGTTCGGCGAAAACCTTCCCAAGTTGTCGGAATTCCTCCTACGGAGGGAATTGGATACAAAGGAGCGTCTGGCAGCCTCAATGTCTTTCCAGACAAACATGGAGACAATGGCTAGCGACCCCAAGATGCCTGAGATGTTCGTGGTAATGGCCAAGATCCATCTGGCCACGGTGACGAAGGACCTCTATTGCTTCGTCAAAGCGAGGAGGGCCTGCAGGGAGTTTGTGTTCGCCTCGGCCACAGTGAGGCATGAACCCAAGAGACTCATCTCATCCAGCATCTGGGGTAAAGATCTCTTTCCCAATGAGGTGGTCAAGGAGGTGGTGGACAAGGCAGCCACTGAGAACCGAAATCTTCTCCTTAAGTGGGGCCTGTCCCTTAAGAGGAAGTCTTCCCCTGATGAGGGTCCTCAGCCGAAAGGAAAGGCGAAGAAATCGAGGTTTTCTTCCCGTCCAGCCAAGCCTTTCAGACCACAACGTCAGCAGCAGCAGCAGCCAGCTTTGCCTCCGGTGCCACAACTGGTAGCCCAGACCCCGACCACCTTCCAATGGGTACCCCAAGCCGTGTCTTCAGCATCCCCGGCATTCAATCCAGTGTTCGAAGGGCAATCGACCACGTTTCGAGCAAAGCCCAGAGGTGCAGCCAGAGGTTCGGCGAGACGCCCCTCTAGGGGAAGAGGATTCAGAGGTGGTCGCGGCCAGGGAGGCAAGACTGCAGGGCAGTCAAAGTGAAGTGTCGCCGGTAGGAGGGAGACTACAGTATTTCCGGGATCGCTGGACCTTCGATCCCTGGGCCCACAGCCTGCTCAAAAATGGACTGGGTTGGAGTTGGTACAGTACTCCGCCCCTGTGCCCTCAATTTTTCCAACACTCCACCCCCGTTTTGGAGGAGTACATTCAAGAACTGTTGGAGAAAAAGGTGATCCGGAGGGTGAAGTCCATCAGGTTCCAAGGGAGGCTGTTTTGTGTTCCCAAGAAAGACTCGGGGAAACTCAGAGTCATTCTGGACTTGTCACCACTCAACAAGTTCATAATGAACCACAAGTTCAAGATGTTAACATTACAACACATAAGGGCCTTACTGCCCAAGAGGGCATATACCGTCTCCATCGATTTGTCAGACGCCTATTGGCACGTTCCAATAAGTCGCCGTCTCTCCCCCTACCTAGGATTCAAGCTACAACAAAAACTTTATGCTTTCAGAGCGATGCCTTTCGGGCTAAACATAGCTCCAAGGATCTTTACTAAGCTTGCGAGTGCAGCGCTCAAACAGTTACGCCTAAAAGGGTTCCAGGTAGTAGCCTACCTGGACGATTGGTTGGTGTGGGCAGCATCCAGAGCGGAATGCTTGCAAGCTTCCCTACAGGTGATTCAGTTCCTGGAATATCTAGGTTTCATGATCAACAGAAAGAAGTCTCGTCTTTCTCCAGCTCAGAGGTTCCAGTGGTTGGGAATTCACTGGGATCTAGTGTCACACCGTTTTTCCATTCCAATGTCGAATAGGAAGGAAATAGCGGGGTCTGTCAAGAGACTTCTAGGTTCCGAGAGGATATCAAGACACGAACAAGAGAGGGTTCTGGGCTCTCTTCAGTTCGCATCAGTAACAGACCCAGTGCTAAGAGCACAGCTAAAAGATGCAGCGGGAGTTTGGAGAACCTTGGCATTAAGAGAGCGAAGGGACTCGAAGAGACCGGTCCCACTTCGGCTACGTTCTCTTCTCAGACCGTGGTCTCAAGCCAGTCGTCTAAAGAGGTCAGTACCTCTTCAGCCACCCCCCCCGTCAGTGACAATCCACACAGACGCCTCAAAGGTAGGGTGGGGAGGTCACTCCCATCGGAAAAAAGTGCAAGGGACCTGGTCCAAGCTATTTGGGACTTTTCACATAAACTTTCTAGAAGCTATGGCAGTGCTTCTTACCCTGAAGAAAGTATCCCCACGTCACTCGATCCATGTAAGGTTGGTACTGGACAGCGAGGTGGTAGTGAAATGTCTGAATCGGCGGGGATCGAGATCTCCACCTCTCAACCAGGTAATGTTAGCTATATTCCGACTGGCGGAGAAGAAGAAGTGGCACCTGTCAGCAGTTCACCTTCAAGGAGTCCGGAATGTGACCGCGGACGCTCTATCCAGGGTTACACCGATAGAGTCGGAATGGTCCCTAGACGCAGGATCATTCTCCTTCATCTCGAGTCAAGTCCCAGAACTGCAGATAGACCTCTTCGCGACGAAGGACAACAAGAAGCTGCCGAGATATGTGTCCCCGTACGAGGACCCCTTGGCGGAAGCAGTAGATGCGATGTCCCTCGATTGGAATAGATGGTCCAGGATCTACCTGTTTCCCCCTCACAATCTGATGTTGAGGGTCCTCAACAAACTGAGATCCTTCAAGGGAGTAGCAGCGATAGTGGCCCACAAGTGGCCGAACAGTGTATGGTTCCCTCTAGCTCTGGAACTACGACTAGAGTTTCTACCACTCCCGGACCCAGTTCTGTCCCAGCAAGTCCAGAAGTCGACTGTCTACGCTTCATTACAGAAAACCCGGACCCAGCAGCTCATGATTTTCTCTCCCTAGCGGTGAAGAAACGGTTCGGAATTTCGAAAGATAGCATCGACTTCCTGGAAGAATATAAATGCAAGTCTACTAGAAGGCAGTACGAATCAGCATGGAAGAAATGGGTAGCCTTTGTCAAAGACAAGAATCCGCACGAGATCTCTACGGAGTTCTGCCTATCCTTCTTCATCCACCTCCACGGACAGGGGCTGGCGGCTAACACGATTTCTACATGTAAGTCAGCTCTGACAAGACCCATTCTGTATGCCTTTCAGGTAGACCTCGCTAACGAGATTTTTAACAAGATCCCGAAGGCCTGTGCTAGGCTTAGACCTAAAAGGGTTCCAGGTAGTAGCCTACCTGGACGATTGGTTGGTGTGGGCAGCATCCAGAGCGGAATGCTTGCAAGCTTCCCTACAGGTGATTCAGTTCCTGGAATATCTAGGTTTCATGATCAACAGAAAGAAGTCTCGTCTTTCTCCAGCTCAGAGGTTCCAGTGGTTGGGAATTCACTGGGATCTAGTGTCACACCGTTTTTCCATTCCAATGTCGAATAGGAAGGAAATAGCGGGGTCTGTCAAGAGACTTCTAGGTTCCGAGAGGATATCAAGACGCGAACAAGAGAGGGTTCTGGGCTCTCTTCAGTTCGCATCAGTAACAGACCCAGTGCTAAGAGCACAGCTAAAAGATGCAGCGGGAGTTTGGAGAACCTTTGCATTAAGAGAGCGAAGGGACTCGAAGAGACCGGTCCCACTTCGGCTACGTTCTCTTCTCAGACCGTGGTCTCAAGCCAGTCGTCTAAAGAGGTCAGTACCTCTTCAGCCACCCCCCCCGTCAGTGACAATCCACACAGACGCCTCAAAGGTAGGGTGGGGAGGTCACTCCCATCGGAAAAAAGTGCAAGGGACCTGGTCCAAGCTATTTGGGACTTTTCACATAAACTTTCTAGAAGCTATGGCAGTGCTTCTTACCCTGAAGAAAGTATCCCCACGTCACTCGATCCATGTAAGGTTGGTACTGGACAGCGAGGTGGTAGTGAAATGTCTGAATCGGCGGGGATCGAGATCTCCACCTCTCAACCAGGTAATGTTAGCTATATTCCGACTGGCGGAGAAGAAGTAATGGCACCTGTCAGCAGTTCACCTTCAAGGAGTCCGGAATGTGACCGCGGACGCTCTATCCAGGGTTACACCGATAGAGTCGGAATGGTCCCTAGACGCAGGATCATTCTCCTTCATCTCGAGTCAAGTCCCAGAACTGCAGATAGACCTCTTCGCGACGAAGGACAACAAGAAGCTGCCGAGATGTGTGTCCCCGTACGAGGACCCCTTGGTGGAAGCAGTAGATGCGATGTCCCTCGATTGGAACAGATGGTCCAGGATCTACCTGTTTCCCCCTCACAATCTGATGTTGAGGGTCCTCAACAAACTGAGATCCTTCAAGGGAGTAGCAGCGATAGTGGCCCACAAGTGGCCGAACAGTGTATGGTTCCCTCTAGCTCTGGAACTACGACTAGAGTTTCTACCACTCCCGGACCCAGTTCTGTCCCAGCAAGTCCAGAAGTCGACTGTCTACGCTTCATTACAGAAAACCCGGACCCAGCAGCTCATGATTTTCTCTCCCTAGCGGTGAAGAAACGGTTCGGAATTTCGAAAGATAGCATCGACTTCCTGGAAGAATATAAATGCAAGTCTACTAGAAGGCAGTACGAATCAGCATGGAAGAAATGGGTAGCCTTTGTCAAAGACAAGAATCCGCACGAGATCTCTACGGAGTTCTGCCTATCCTTCTTCATCCACCTCCACGGACAGGGGCTGGCGGCTAACACGATTTCTACATGTAAGTCAGCTCTGACAAGACCCATTCTGTATGCCTTTCAGGTAGACCTCGCTAACGAGATTTTTAACAAGATCCCGAAGGCCTGTGCTAGGCTTAGACCTAAAAGGGTTCCAGGTAGTAGCCTACCTGGACGATTGGTTGGTGTGGGCAGCATCCAGAGCAGAATGCTTGCAAGCTTCCCTACAGGTGATTCAGTTCCTGGAATATCTAGGTTTCATGATCAACAGAAAGAAGTCTCGTCTTTCTCCAGCTCAGAGGTTCCAGTGGTTGGGAATTCACTGGGATCTAGTGTCACACCGTTTTTCCATTCCAATGTCGAATAGGAAGGAAATAGCGGGGTCTGTCAAGAGACTTCTAGGTTCCGAGAGGATATCAAGACACGAACAAGAGAGGGTTCTGGGCTCTCTTCAGTTCGCATCAGTAACAGACCCAGTGCTAAGAGCACAGCTAAAAGATGCAGCGGGAGTTTGGAGAACCTTGGCATTAAGAGAGCGAAGGGACTCGAAGAGACCGGTCCCACTTCGGCTACGTTCTCTTCTCAGACCGTGGTCTCAAGCCAGTCGTCTAAAGAGGTCAGTACCTCTTCAGCCACCCCCCCCGTCAGTGACAATCCACACAGACGCCTCAAAGGTAGGGTGGGGAGGTCACTCCCATCGGAAAAAAGTGCAAGGGACCTGGTCCAAGCTATTTGGGACTTTTCACATAAACTTTCTAGAAGCTATGGCAGTGCTTCTTACCCTGAAGAAAGTATCCCCACGTCACTCGATCCATGTAAGGTTGGTACTGGACAGCGAGGTGGTAGTGAAATGTCTGAATCGGCGGGGATCGAGATCTCCACCTCTCAACCAGGTAATGTTAGCTATATTCCGACTGGCGGAGAAGAAGAAGTGGCACCTGTCAGCAGTTCACCTTCAAGGAGTCCGGAATGTGACCGCGGACGCTCTATCCAGGGTTACACCGATAGAGTCGGAATGGTCCCTAGACGCAGGATCATTCTCCTTCATCTCGAGTCAAGTCCCAGAACTGCAGATAGACCTCTTCGCGACGAAGGACAACAAGAAGCTGCCGAGATATGTGTCCCCGTACGAGGACCCCTTGGCGGAAGCAGTAGATGCGATGTCCCTCGATTGGAATAGATGGTCCAGGATCTACCTGTTTCCCCCTCACAATCTGATGTTGAGGGTCCTCAACAAACTGAGATCCTTCAAGGGAGTAGCAGCGATAGTGGCCCACAAGTGGCCGAACAGTGTATGGTTCCCTCTAGCTCTGGAACTACGACTAGAGTTTCTACCACTCCCGGACCCAGTTCTGTCCCAGCAAGTCCAGAAGTCGACTGTCTACGCTTCATTACAGAAAACCCGGACCCAGCAGCTCATGATTTTCTCTCCCTAGCGGTGAAGAAACGGTTCGGAATTTCGAAAGATAGCATCGACTTCCTGGAAGAATATAAATGCAAGTCTACTAGAAGGCAGTACGAATCAGCATGGAAGAAATGGGTAGCCTTTGTCAAAGACAAGAATCCGCACGAGATCTCTACGGAGTTCTGCATATCCTTCTTCATCCACCTCCACGGACAGGGGCTGGCGGCTAACACGATTTCTACATGTAAGTCAGCTCTGACAAGACCCATTCTGTATGCCTTTCAGGTAGACCTCGCTAACGAGATTTTTAACAAGATCCCGAAGGCCTGTGCTAGGCTTAGACCTAAAAGGGTTCCAGGTAGTAGCCTACCTGGACGATTGGTTGGTGTGGGCAGCATCCAGAGCGGAATGCTTGCAAGCTTCCCTACAGGTGATTCAGTTCCTGGAATATCTAGGTTTCATGATCAACAGAAAGAAGTCTCGTCTTTCTCCAGCTCAGAGGTTCCAGTGGTTGGGAATTCACTGGGATCTAGTGTCACACCGTTTTTCCATTCCAATGTCGAATAGGAAGGAAATAGCGGGGTCTGTCAAGAGACTTCTAGGTTCCGAGAGGATATCAAGACGCGAACAAGAGAGGGTTCTGGGCTCTCTTCAGTTCGCATCAGTAACAGACCCAGTGCTAAGAGCACAGCTAAAAGATGCAGCGGGAGTTTGGAGAACCTTTGCATTAAGAGAGCGAAGGGACTCGAAGAGACCGGTCCCACTTCGGCTACGTTCTCTTCTCAGACCGTGGTCTCAAGCCAGTCGTCTAAAGAGGTCAGTACCTCTTCAGCCACCCCCCCCGTCAGTGACAATCCACACAGACGCCTCAAAGGTAGGGTGGGGAGGTCACTCCCATCGGAAAAAAGTGCAAGGGACCTGGTCCAAGCTATTTGGGACTTTTCACATAAACTTTCTAGAAGCTATGGCAGTGCTTCTTACCCTGAAGAAAGTATCCCCACGTCACTCGATCCATGTAAGGTTGGTACTGGACAGCGAGGTGGTAGTGAAATGTCTGAATCGGCGGGGATCGAGATCTCCACCTCTCAACCAGGTAATGTTAGCTATATTCCGACTGGCGGAGAAGAAGTAATGGCACCTGTCAGCAGTTCACCTTCAAGGAGTCCGGAATGTGACCGCGGACGCTCTATCCAGGGTTACACCGATAGAGTCGGAATGGTCCCTAGACGCAGGATCATTCTCCTTCATCTCGAGTCAAGTCCCAGAACTGCAGATAGACCTCTTCGCGACGAAGGACAACAAGAAGCTGCCGAGATGTGTGTCCCCGTACGAGGACCCCTTGGTGGAAGCAGTAGATGCGATGTCCCTCGATTGGAACAGATGGTCCAGGATCTACCTGTTTCCCCCTCACAATCTGATGTTGAGGGTCCTCAACAAACTGAGATCCTTCAAGGGAGTAGCAGCGATAGTGGCCCACAAGTGGCCGAACAGTGTATGGTTCCCTCTAGCTCTGGAACTACGACTAGAGTTTCTACCACTCCCGGACCCAGTTCTGTCCCAGCAAGTCCAGAAGTCGACTGTCTACGCTTCATTACAGAAAACCCGGACCCAGCAGCTCATGATTTTCTCTCCCTAGCGGTGAAGAAACGGTTCGGAATTTCGAAAGATAGCATCGACTTCCTGGAAGAATATAAATGCAAGTCTACTAGAAGGCAGTACGAATCAGCATGGAAGAAATGGGTAGCCTTTGTCAAAGACAAGAATCCGCACGAGATCTCTACGGAGTTCTGCCTATCCTTCTTCATCCACCTCCACGGACAGGGGCTGGCGGCTAACACGATTTCTACATGTAAGTCAGCTCTGACAAGACCCATTCTGTATGCCTTTCAGGTAGACCTCGCTAACGAGATTTTTAACAAGATCCCGAAGGCCTGTGCTAGGCTTAGACCTAAAAGGGTTCCAGGTAGTAGCCTACCTGGACGATTGGTTGGTGTGGGCAGCATCCAGAGCAGAATGCTTGCAAGCTTCCCTACAGGTGATTCAGTTCCTGGAATATCTAGGTTTCATGATCAACAGAAAGAAGTCTCGTCTTTCTCCAGCTCAGAGGTTCCAGTGGTTGGGAATTCACTGGGATCTAGTGTCACACCGTTTTTCCATTCCAATGTCGAATAGGAAGGAAATAGCGGGGTCTGTCAAGAGACTTCTAGGTTCCGAGAGGATATCAAGACGCGAACAAGAGAGGGTTCTGGGCTCTCTTTAGTTCGCATCAGTAACAGACCCAGTGCTAAGAGCACAGCTAAAAGATGCAGCGGGAGTTTGGAGAACCTTTGCATTAAGAGAGCGAAGGGACTCGAAGAGACCGGTCCCACTTCGGCTACGTTCTCTTCTCAGACCGTGGTCTCAAGCCAGTCGTCTAAAGAGGTCAGTACCTCTTCAGCCACCCCCCCCGTCAGTGACAATCCACACAGACGCCTCAAAGGTAGGGTGGGGAGGTCACTCCCATCGGAAAAAAGTGCAAGGGACCTGGTCCAAGCTATTTGGGACTTTTCACATAAACTTTCTAGAAGCTATGGCAGTGCTTCTTACCCTGAAGAAAGTATCCCCACGTCACTCGATCCATGTAAGGTTGGTACTGGACAGCGAGGTGGTAGTGAAATGTCTGAATCGGCGGGGATCGAGATCTCCACCTCTCAACCAGGTAATGTTAGCTATATTCCGACTGGCGGAGAAGAAGTAGTGGCACCTGTCAGCAGTTCACCTTCAAGGAGTCCGGAATGTGACCGCGGACGCTCTATCCAGGGTTACACCGATAGAGTCGGAATGGTCCCTAGACGCAGGATCATTCTCCTTCATCTCGAGTCAAGTCCCAGAACTGCAGATAGACCTCTTCGCGACGAAGGACAACAAGAAGCTGCCGAGATATGTGTCCCCGTACGAGGACCCCTTGGCGGAAGCAGTAGATGCGATGTCCCTCGATTGGAACAGATGGTCCAGGATCTACCTGTTTCCCCCTCACAATCTGATGTTGAGGGTCCTCAACAAACTGAGATCCTTCAAGGGAGTAGCAGCGATAGTGGCCCACAAGTGGCCGAACAGTGTATGGTTCCCTCTAGCTCTGGAACTACGACTAGAGTTTCTACCACTCCCGGACCCAGTTCTGTCCCAGCAAGTCCAGAAGTCGACTGTCTACGCTTCATTACAGAAAACCCGGACCCTGCAGCTCATGATTTTCTCTCCCTAGCGGTGAAGAAACGGTTCGGAATTTCGAAAGATAGCATCGACTTCCTGGAAGAATATAAATGCAAGTCTACTAGAAGGCAGTACGAATCAGCATGGAAGAAATGGGTAGCCTTTGTCAAAGACAAGAATCCGCACGAGATCTCTACGGAGTTCTGCCTATCCTTCTTCATCCACCTCCACGGACAGGGGCTGGCGGCTAACACGATTTCTACATGTAAGTCAGCTCTGACAAGACCCATTCTGTATGCCTTTCAGGTAGACCTCGCTAACGAGATTTTTAACAAGATCCCGAAGGCCTGTGCTAGGCTTAGACCTTCAGCTCCTCCAAAGCCTATTTCATGGTCTTTAGACAAAGTCCTTCATTTTGCCTCATTACTGGATAATGAGGAGTGTGCACTGAAGGACCTGACTCAAAAAGTGATCTTCCTTTTTGCCCTAGCTTCTGGGGCCAGAGTTAGTGAGATTGTAGCCCTCTCGAGAGAGGAGGGCCGGGTTCAGTTCCTGGATGGGGGAGAACTGAACCTGTTTCCGGACCCTACGTTTCTCGCTAAGAACGAGTTGCCCACCAACAGGTGGGGTCCCTGGAGAATCTGCCCTCTGAAAGAAGATGCATCTCTATGTCCCGTAGAATGCCTAAAGGTCTATCTTCGTAGAACTTCAGACTTCCATGGGGACCAACTATTCAGAGGAGAAACATCGGGCTCGAATTTATCTTTAAATCAACTTGGGCGAAAATTACATATTTTATTCGCAGAGCGGATCCTGACAGTTCACCCGCAGGTCATGATCCGAGGAAAGTTGCTTCATCCTTAAACTTCTTTAACTTTATGGATTTTGAACACCTTCGTTCATACACTGGCTGGAAGTCTTCCAGGGTATTCTTTCGCCACTATGCTAAGCAAGTGGAGCAGCTAAAGAGGTCTGTGGTAGCAGTTGGTTGCGTCGTTAACCCTGTTGTTTAACTCTGCGAGGAACAGTGGATTTAATTGGGACTTTGATTCTTGTGTGAGTGTATAGTTATATGCGATGCTATAACTAGTAGTGAAGGCTCTGGGAGCCCACAATGACTGTTCCAGCGTTATGGTGATTGTAGCACAAGTACAGACAGGTGTGCCGAGCGTTTCTGACGCTAATGTCAGTGGATAGTAACATGGACGTTTAACTTTGATACCTTGGTATGTGACAAGTGACCTGATTGTTTTCTTTCAGATAACCATACATCCATGCACTACAGTACTTGTGTAAATTGTTGGTCATCCACCTATCATATGTATATAATTGTGGTAACCATGTCTATTATTGTTAATCAATAAACTTGTTCTCGGGAACCTTGCGTCTCCTTCACCTATATTGATTTCATTTTATTTATTGAGCATTCAGCCTATGTATATTAATCGGGGATATCTATAATAGCCTGTTCCTTAATGCAAGCCTTGTTGCACTGGTTTATACTTTCCTTAGCATAAAGGGCTCCATCCTTCTCTGAGGACGGTGGCGGCAGCAAGTTTAATCCTACGCAGATATAACCTTTTTGTCTATTTCTACTTCGACCAGGGTGCTGGTCGGGGTTTTCCCTTGGATGCTGTAGTTCTGTAAGGACTATGCTTTACTTCATATAGAGTGAGACCACTATATTGTATTGGCTTGCGAGTGAGTCATATATAGGTACTGTATACAGTATGTACTCTTCGTTCGTTTCTAGAGTCTAGTAGGACTCCTCCCTGTAGGGGGCAGGAAGCGCTTTCATGGCTTATGATTAGTGAAAAGATGTATAACGGTAACATCTTAGGTCTTTCAGTCGAGTTGACTGAGAAACATTCCTGAGGAGTACGGCACGTATTGAGAATCCACAGATACAGTAATGCTCTGGTATACTTCCATCAGGACGACATGGCTTGAGCCCAAAAAACGGATTTTGAGCGAAGCGAAAAATCTATTTTTGGGTAAGATGGCCATGTCGTCCTGATGGACCCGCCCTATCCCTTTTCAAAAAAAAAAAAGAAAAGAAAAGGGCTGTAGGACCCCTCCCTACATACAGTATCTGTAGCACCTCGTGTATCGCTACAAGGAATACAGATGGCGCAGGGCACGCTTACGAAACGGGGAGGAGAGATGCCTTACGAACGGCTCCCCCCTTTTTCTTATCGTTTTCGTTTTCTTGCCATTTGACCCCTACGAAGTGTTAACTCTATTCGGGGTAGAGATTGCTATGTGGCGTGTCAAGAATACGTCCGCTGATATTTACGATATCCCTAAGGTCTTTTTTTTAGGGATACTCGCTCCAGGAGTTAGAATTCTGGGTACCTTAAGGTAAATTCTCTGGGAATATCGCCGTAGTTGTAATATACCCTAGGAAGCTGCCTTTAAGGAACTTCCATCAGGACGACATGGCCATCTTACCCAAAAATAGATTTTTCGCTTCGCTCAAAATCCGTTATACATATATATAATTCTTTTTTTTCATTTATTTATTTTTTTCCTTATCAATTGAATTTTTGATAATCTTTTAATTCTTTATATCCCGATTTTTTTTCGGGCCAGCCCTGTGAGAGTCAAGCTTGACTCATTGGGCTGGTAAAACTCCTTCTTTTAATAATAATAATAATAATGGAGACTCCAGCATCTCCTCTCTGAGAGAGGATTTTTGCAGCAAGTTGCGGTCAGGATGTCTGGACAGCTGCGAAAGTCATCCGCAGCAGTCTACCAGGCAAAGTGGAAAGTCTTCTGTGGTTGGTGTCGTGGAAGGGTTATCTCTCCACTCGATGCCACTATTCCAACAATAGCGGAGTTTGTTGTGTATTTGCGGTAAGAAATGCGCCTTTCAGTCTCGGCAGTGAAAGGCTATCGCTCAGCCTTAAGTCTAACTTTCAGGCTGAAAGGAATGGACATTTATTCATCGCTAGAACTTTCTCTACTCATACGTAGTTATGAACTTACCTGCCCTCAGTCGGAAGTGAGACCTCCTCCATGGAACGTGGTTCGAGTTCTCAGGTCTCTTCAGAGACCTCCCTATTAACCATTACGCCAGGCATCAGATCGCCACCTAACCTGGAAGACGGTGTTCCTGCTAGCTTTGGCTTCGACCAAGCGTGTTAGCGAACTTAATGGTCTCTCGTATGACATCGCCCATTCAAGGGGATGGGGGGGAGGTAACGTTTAGCTTCGTCCCTGAGTTTATTGCTAAGACTCAGAATCCTGGAGTAGCGGATCCTCGGTTCGATTCCTTCCGGATTTCTAGTCTCCGCTCTTTAACAGATGACCCAGACCATTTCATACTATGCCCAGTAAGGAGTTTGAGGCTATACCTTAAAAGAACAGCTGCAGTCCGTCCTCA
>NC_090760.1:36933551-36938551 GCF_036898095.1 Palaemon carinicauda | reverse complement strand
TCTATGAAGATAGACCTTAAGGCTCTCTACTGGACATAGAGAGGCATCTTCCTTTAAGGGGCATATCCTCCACGGGCCCCATCGTTTGGTAGGTAATTCGTTCTTTGCGAGAAACGTCGGATCAGGGAAGAGGGAGAGGTCTCCTGAATCGTTGAAAACGATATGTCCCTCTTCTCTAGATAGTGCCACTATTTCGCTGACTCGGGCTCCCGAAGCTAGAGCGAAGAGAAATATAACTTTCTGAGTCAGGTCCTTAAGAGGGCATGAATCATTGTCCAAGTTGGAGGCGAAGTGGAGAACTTTGTCTAGAGACCAAGTGATTGGTCTCGGAGGGGGTGCCGGTCGTAAACGGGCACAGGCCTTCGGTAGTTTGTTGAAGATGTCGCTAGACAGATCTATTTGGAAGGCGTATGACAAAGGTCTAGTCAAGGCCGATTTGCAAGTAGAAATCGTGTTGGCTGCCAAGCCTTGTCCATGAAGGTGAATGAAGAAGGACATGCAAAAATCTATGGTGATTTTCGAGGGGTTCTTTGCCTTGACGAAGGAGACCCATTTCCTCCAAGACGATTCGTATTGCCTTCTCGTGGATTCGGTCTTGTATTCCTCGAGGAAGTCTAGACTCTCCTTCGAAATCCCAAACCTTTTCTTAGCGGCTAGGGTGAGAAAATCATGAGATGAAGGTCCTTGATTTTCGATGATGAAGCGAAGACAGTCGACTTCTGTATTTGCTGGGAGAGAACTGGGTCCGGGAGGGGGATCAGCGTTGGCTGCATCTCCAGGATCAAGGGGTACCAGTTGCTGCGGGGCCACTTGGGAGCCACTAGAGCTGCTGTCCCTTTGAAGGTTCTCAATTTGGAGAGGACTTTCAGCAGAAGATTGGTGGGTGGGAACAGGTAAATCTTGGCCCATCTGTTCCAATCCAAGGTCATGGCGTCCACCGCTTCCGCTTTGGGGTCCTCGTACGGGGCTACATATCGAGGAAGTTGATGGTTGTCGCTCGTTGCGAAGAGGTCGATCTGGAGTTCTGGGACTCGGTGAGAGATGAAGGCGAATGATCTTGCGTCTAGAGACCATTCCGACTCTATCGGGTTTGTCCGAGATAGAGCGTCCGCTGTCACATTGCGGAATCCTTGTAGGTGAACTGCAGACAGGTGCCATTTCTTCCTTTCTGCCAGACGGAAGATTGTCAGGAGCACCTGATTTATTTTGGGCGATCTTGAGCCCTGGCGATTGAGACAACGCACTACCACAGAGCTGTCCAGGGTCAGGCGAATGTGTATCGACGGGGGCGGGGGAGAGTTTCTTCAGCGTCAGAAGAACCGCCATGGCCTCCAAGATGTTGATGTGAAACGTCTTGAATAGGGGAGACCAAGTGCCTTGAGCCTGTTTTTGGTGGGAGTGACCTCCCCAACCCTCCATCGAAGCGTCCGTATGGATGTTGAGAGATGGAGGTGGGTGTTGGAGAGGAAGGGACCTTTTTAGGGCCCTCGCTTCTGACCACGGCTTTAGAAGAAGTCGAAGTCTGCTTGGGAGCCGTCTCTTGAGGTCTCTTCGAGCGATGGATGCGGAACGTCTCCAGACTCCCGCTGCATCCTTTAGCTGTGCACGAAGCACTGGGTTTGTGATCGAGGCGAACTGTAGAGAGCCTAGAACTTGTTCCTGCTGGCGTCTTGAGATCCGTTTGGATTTTAACAGTCGCTTGACAGACCCTGCTATTTCCTTCCTTTTCTTTGCTGGAATGGAAAGGCGGTGTGACTGAAGATTCCAGTGGATGCCTAACCATTGGAACTTCTGAGCTGGAGATAGGCGAGACTTTTTCGCGTTTATCTGGAATCCCAGGTGTTTGAGAAACTGGGTAACTTTTCTGCAGGATTCTATACAATCCTCGTGCGAGGGCGCCCACACTAGCCAGTCGTCGAGGTAGGCCATCACCTGGACGTTTCGGATGCGGAGCTGTTGTACTACTGCGTCCGCTAGCTTTGTGAATATCCGAGGGGCCACGTTGAGTCCGAAGGGCATGGCCCGGAAGGCATAGCTTTTCCGTTGGAGTCGGAATCCAAGGTAGGAGGAAGCGTGATGGTTCATTGGTATGTGCCAGTATGCGTCCGCCAGGTCTATCGAGACCGTGAAAGACCCTCGAGGCAGGAGGGTTCTGATTTGTTGAAGAGTCAGCATCTTGAACTTGTTGTTCGATATGAATACGTTGAGGGGGGATAAGTCCAGAATGACTCTGAGTCTGTCTGAGTCTTTCTTGGGGACACAAAACAGTCTCCCTTGGAACCTTGTGGACTTCACCCTTCTTATCACCTTCTTGTTCAAGGGGTCTAGCACATATTCTTCCAGGAGGGGGGTTGAACGTTGGAAGAATTGCTGGAAGGTTGGGGGTGGTTGCGCCCAGCTCCAGCCCAGACCTTTCTTGATGATGCTGTGTGCCCAGGAGTCGAAGGTCCAACGATCCTGGAAGTGGCGGAGTCTTCCTCCCACCGGAAGCACTTCATTGCTTCTGGGGTCCCGAGGACTTGCTGCCTCGGCCGCTAGCTCCCTGTCCTCCTCTGCCTCTGGAGGGCCGGCGAGAGGAATCTCTGCCGGAACCCCTGCCTGAGCTTCTACCTTTGGGACGAAAGGTAGTGGAGTGCTGCTCGAAGGCGGGGTTGAAGGCCGGTGATGAGGACAAAACCGGCTGTGGGACCAACTGAAAGGTCTGTGGCGGCTGAGCGGCCACTTGGGGAGTAGCGGGTGCCGGAAACTGACGTCTGTGCTGACGTTGCTGGGGTCTATGCTTCGACTGCTTCCTCTTAGGCTGAGGACCGTCATCCTGAGAGGGCTTTCTCTTCCTAGACATGCCCCATTTGTTGAGAAGGTTCCCGTTCTCAGATGCGGCCTTGTCTGTGATCTCTTTCACTAGATCAGACGGGAAGAGGTACTTGCCCCAGATGTTGGAGGAAATCAGTTTCCGGGGTTCGTGTCTGACAGTGGCACTGGAGAACACGAATTCTCTGCAGGCTCTACGAGCTCGCATGAAGTGGTACAGATCCTTGACTAAGGTTGCCATATGAGATTTGGCAAGGACCATGTAATGGTCAGGGACTCTGGTGTCGCCAGCCATTACGTCCATCTGGACCTGGAGAGTGAGAGATGCTGCCAGCCTCTCCTTCGTTTCCTGTTCCCTACGAAGGAGGTGATCGTTTAGCTTGGGGGAGGTCCTCATTAAACTGACGTCCAGCAACGTCAGGATCTAGTTTGCCCACCACGAAGGTGTGTTGCACATCCTTCCAGTGTTTGGTGTCGGGCGGGGTGACTGCGGAGAAAGGTCTGCATTCCTCCAATGCAGGGCAGGATTTCCCTTCTTCTACAGCCTTAAAGCAGGCAGCGAAGGCCTTTTCCGTGAAGGGTATCACCACTTCATCGGGCGCAACGTAGGTGGGGGTACTTCTTGCTCAGAGCCGGAAGTCCAGAGCAGGTAAAGCCTCTGCTCTTAAGCGCTTTGGCAAGCATAGCCTGGGCCTTCGAGAGATCGAACACTATTTTCTCCTTCGGTTCGGTCTCTTCCTTTGAGGATGGTTCTGAACGTAGACGGACGTAACAGTCCGGATACGCCTCAAAGCGGGGGTAAGAACTCCACTTCTTCCAGGGGTATGGAACCGATCTTATCGCTGACGAAGATCTTGTCGTCAGCGATGACCATATGCTCGGCGAATCGCCACGGATTGTCGCTCGAGCATGCGGGAGAGGTCCTTGATGGAGATTTTGCGAGATTCCTTGGAACCTCCCATCGACCGAATGATCTGGTGAGTTTCTTGGAGCTTCTGCTCCATCACGGATTCAATGAGCCGAATCATATCCTGTGCCGTAGGTAGAGGAGTCGTGGTGGAGGACGTAGACGGGAGAGACACTTCCGTCGGTGTAGGAGTAGGAGGGGGGGATGGAGGGAGGGGCATCCTCCTTATCGGACTCGGTATACACTACCCGGTCCTCTTCTTCATCATCCTCCCCTTCACCTTGGGCCATAAGGGTTTTCTCGGTGTCCTCCGAGATCTCTGACATGCGTTCATCATGTTCTGAATCCAGGTGATAATCATTCATGGACTGAGCCATGACAACATCAGGTTCCACTGTAATCTGGACTACGGGGATCTGTTCGACTGGGACCACTGAGTCTGGAGAGGCCTTTGGGAACAGCAAAGACCTCATTTCTTCTGTGGCTAGGTATGTCCAGTGGCGTTCTTCTGAAAGCCACGTACCCACTTGCGTAGGTTGTCCCCGAGCAGTGTCCCGAATCTCCGCTGAGGGAGAATCATAGAATGCTTTCTGTAAGCATTCTTGGCAGAAGCCGAACAGGTGGTGGGGCCCCAGTATTTGAGATCCCCTCTCTTGTGAGCACAAGGGGCGTGTGTCCTACACGCCGTGGTGTCCATAGAAGTGTGGCCGACGGGACCGCGCAGAAGTCGTGGTCACACCTGACGTACTCCTCCTGTAAAGGAAAGAGACGATGAGTATTGTAGAGTCATAATATGGCTCGTATATAAAGTTAATTATTAACAAGTTAATATTAACTTAAATTAATTGTGATGCACAGAAGGGTGGGTGAAAGGAGACAGACGCATGCCTCGTGTAACCCGCCCGGCTGGTTGCCGTAGCATCGGACAGTCCCAGGTGGCCGTAGGCCTCCATGGAAGGTGTCTTGATAATGGGAATTCCATCTAGAATAACCATATTATAGACTAGGCTTGAAATCTTTTCAAGAAAGTCTGGGGATCATGAGATCCTAGTAAGGTTCCGGCAACCAGACGTGCCAATTACACGTAGCGTGCTGGAAAGATGAAACACGCAAGAAGACAGAGTGAAAACTGAACAAAATGTACGATTCCGTACCAGTTTGTCTGCGTTAACAAGCCGTCTAGGTGCGGTTTTTAGGAGCTATCGCTAGTAAAGATAGCTGAGAGAAGGGGTGTAAGGCATCTTGCCGCCTCCGGACGGGTCCGGCATACCCCCGGCATGCC
>NC_090760.1:36930562-36933051 GCF_036898095.1 Palaemon carinicauda | reverse complement strand
CTGGACAGCTGCGAAAGTCATCCGCAGCAGTCTACCAGGCAAAGTGGAAAGTCTTCTGTGGTTGGTGTCGTGGAAGGGTTATCTCTCCACTCGATGCCCACTATTCCAACAATAGCGGAGTTTGTTGTGTATTTGCGGTAAGAAATGCGCCTTTCAGTCTCGGCAGTGAAAGGCTATCGCTCAGGCCTTAAGTCTAACTTTCAGGCTGAAAGGAATGGACATTTATTCATCGCTAGAACTTTCTCTACTCATACGTAAGTTATGAACTTACCTGCCCTCAGTCGGAAGGAGACCTCCTCCATGGAACGTGGTTCGAGTTCTCAGGTCTCTTCAGAGACCTCCCTATTAACCATTACGCCAGGCATCAGATCGCCACCTAACCTGGAAGACGGTGTTCCTGCTAGCTTTTGGCTTCGACCAAGCGTGTTAGCGAACTTAATGGTCTCTCGTATGACATCGCCCCATTCAAGGGGAGGGGGGGAGGTAACGTTTAGCTTCGTCCCTGAGTTTATTGCTAAGACTCAGAATCCTGGAGTAGCGGATCCTCGGTTCGATTCCTTCCGGATTTCTAGTCTCCGCTCTTTAACAGATGACCCAGACCATTTTCATACTATGCCCAGTAAGGAGTTTGAGGCTATACCTTAAAAGAACAGCTGCAGTCCGTCCTCATGTGCCTGCATTATTCGTCAGCACTGGGAGGACTAAGAGGAGGGTCACCAAGAACACCATATCTGCATGGATTCGTAGGGTCATTCATCTGGTCTTGAATCCAGATCCTCCTCCGTCACGTCGCCCTAGAGCACATGATGTCAGGTGCATAGCTACGTCTCTGGCCTTCAAAAGAAATTTCTCTGTGAAGCAGGTCCTTCAAGCGGGGGTGTTGAAGCATCAGACAACGTTCACAGCCCACTACCTGCAAGACGTGACCCACAGGAGGCTCGATATGTTTTTCTATCGGCCCTGTGGTGGCTGCACAACAGCTGGTTTAAACATCAAGCTCCTTATTGGACAAGTAGCAGAAGGGTTGAGGGCATTGTTACCCGGTTTTAGTCTGCATGAATGAAAAGGTTTGACTGGTCCTTATTCTTTTCTTCATCATCCCCTCTCTTGAGGAAAGCAGCATCCTGGGTCCTCTGCATAGCTGACCTCAAACCACTGCAGGTAAACCATGCTCTCTTGTGTTCCTAGTATTAAGTTACATACTGTTACGTCCCCATACCCTGACGAGGTGGTATTGGGAAAGTCCTAGTCTACAAGTGGATGTCCCTGGTTGAGGTTCATCTGCAACATCATCTTCTTCAGCATGGTTGCCGTCGTCGTCTTGAGGTTCCTTTGCAGCAAAATTCTCATACAAGCTCTAAGCCTTTGTTCGGATGGTGTTCGTATCCAAGGCTATGTTCCTCTTCCGGCAGTCGGCAATCCACAAAGCTAAAGCACCTTCCATGCATACGATCGTTTTATTACACGTTGTAACGACTCGCTTCGCTGATCTGCTAAAGGTGATTGCAGCCGTCTTTCTAATGTTCGCCTCGTCCTTCTTGATATAGCGAACGTAGATTCGTTGATTCCAAAATGGCGCGCTGCGGCCGCGTAGCTTCTACCGTCTTTCACCATATCGAGAATTGTCATCTTCTCAGCAATCGTCATCATCCTTCGGTGGCGTTTAGGCTCACTACCAGCCTTAGTAGAAGCAGAATGCTTGGGAGGCATTGTACAGTAGGATTTAACAGAAAGTTCAACAAAAAGTTCAACTTACAAGAGTCGCACACAGCACAGATTAAACTTCACAAACTTAAGAACGTCTACTCAGCGATACGGCATAAGAGAAAGTGGACGACCCGGGCCGGCGAGAACCTAGATGCTGCGGGTTGGAGATGTGGGCAAAACACCAATCACAGGCTAGATAACAAAACTTGAGTTCTGATTCGTCATCTATCAGCGCTTGAACCAATCACAACCCGTCTTATATGATGCGTAGGTTACCAACTCAAAGTACAAGATACCCCGCGTATACCGTACGTACAGTATTAATAATAATAATAATAAATAATGATAATACAGTAATAATAATAATAATAATGATAATAATAATAACAATAATAATTTTATTAACAACAACAACAATAATAACAATAATAATAATAGCTTTACGTATGCTATTTTATTCTTTTGTAGATGTGTCTCTCTCTCTCTCTCTCTCTCTCTATCTCTCTCTCTCTCTCTCGTACGCTTATTCGAAATGTGATTTTTGCAACAAAGAATATTATTGGATGCAGTACTACGTACGTATACATACAAAAGATTCATGGAAAAGAAGCACATCCATTACATTTGTAGTACTGTACAGTAGTAGCCATCAGCAGCCTTACACCATTCTAATATGGTATGACTGCATCTGATTTGTGTTTCATGTTCGATTTAATTTTACTACGTACTGTATACAGTACAGTACTGAATTATCGTATGATAATACTGTACTACAGTAATAA
>NC_090760.1:36923062-36928062 GCF_036898095.1 Palaemon carinicauda | reverse complement strand
TTTATTAGATAATTGCAGGTAAATCAATACATGTCATGCAATAAATAGTAAAAACATTTACATTGATAAAAATGTACATAGTCATAAAGGCGTGCTCTTGAGTCTGAAAGGGAAGAATCAAGTATTAGTAGGCACTCGTTCTACGGAACGTTAGTCTTTATGTAACACACGTCATGCACGTGGCATGTAGCACTCATGTGGTAATCTACTATGACATTTCACCTGAGGTAAGAACAGTTAAAGAAAGCACAAGGTGGTTTCTGCTTCACTACGTATCACTTGAGGGTCAACATAGGCACCCGACGAGTTAGAGTCCCTAATAACTCACTGTTCTAAGCAGAGTTCAGAGCAGGTTTCATAACACTACCTGCGGCTACCACAAAATGTTTCACTTCGTGCACTTGTTTCGCATAATGTTTAAAGAAAACACGCGAGGATTTCCAGCCTGTATAGTTCTTGAAGCTTTCGAAATCCATACTCTGAAAGAAATTCAGAGACGAAGCGACTTTTCTAGGATCATGACCAGCGGGAGTACTGTCTGGATCCGCTCTGCGAATGAAGTAGGTGATTTTAGCTCTCAATTGTTTCAGTGACAGGTCGCTGCCCGATGTTTCTCCTTTGAAGAGTTGGCCTCCACCAAAGTTTGAAGTTCTATGAAGATAGACCTTAAGGCTCTCTACTGGACATAGAGAGGCATCTTCCTTTAAGGGGCATATCCTCCACGGGCCCCATCGTTTGGTAGGTAATTCGTTCTTTGCGAGAAACGTCGGATCAGGGAAGAGGGAGAGGTCTCCTGAATCGTTGAAAACGATATGTCCCTCTTCTCTAGATAGTGCCACTATTTCGCTGACTCGGGCTCCCGAAGCTAGAGCGAAGAGAAATATAACTTTCTGAGTCAGGTCCTTAAGAGGGCATGAATCATTGTCCAAGTTGGAGGCGAAGTGGAGAACTTTGTCTAGAGACCAAGTGATTGGTCTCGGAGGGGGTGCCGGTCGTAAACGGGCACAGGCCTTCGGTAGTTTGTTGAAGATGTCGCTAGACAGATCTATTTGGAAGGCGTATGACAAAGGTCTAGTCAAGGCCGATTTGCAAGTAGAAATCGTGTTGGCTGCCAAGCCTTGTCCATGAAGGTGAATGAAGAAGGACATGCAAAAATCTATGGTGATTTTCGAGGGGTTCTTTGCCTTGACGAAGGAGACCCATTTCCTCCAAGACGATTCGTATTGCCTTCTCGTGGATTCGGTCTTGTATTCCTCGAGGAAGTCTAGACTCTCCTTCGAAATCCCAAACCTTTTCTTAGCGGCTAGGGTGAGAAAATCATGAGATGAAGGTCCTTGATTTTCGATGATGAAGCGAAGACAGTCGACTTCTGTATTTGCTGGGAGAGAACTGGGTCCGGGAGGGGGATCAGCGTTGGCTGCATCTCCAGGATCAAGGGGTACCAGTTGCTGCGGGGCCACTTGGGAGCCACTAGAGCTGCTGTCCCTTTGAAGGTTCTCAATTTGGAGAGGACTTTCAGCAGAAGATTGGTGGGTGGGAACAGGTAAATCTTGGCCCATCTGTTCCAATCCAAGGTCATGGCGTCCACCGCTTCCGCTTTGGGGTCCTCGTACGGGGCTACATATCGAGGAAGTTGATGGTTGTCGCTCGTTGCGAAGAGGTCGATCTGGAGTTCTGGGACTCGGTGAGAGATGAAGGCGAATGATCTTGCGTCTAGAGACCATTCCGACTCTATCGGGTTTGTCCGAGATAGAGCGTCCGCTGTCACATTGCGGAATCCTTGTAGGTGAACTGCAGACAGGTGCCATTTCTTCCTTTCTGCCAGACGGAAGATTGTCAGGAGCACCTGATTTATTTTGGGCGATCTTGAGCCCTGGCGATTGAGACAACGCACTACCACAGAGCTGTCCAGGGTCAGGCGAATGTGTATCGACGGGGGCGGGGGAGAGTTTCTTCAGCGTCAGAAGAACCGCCATGGCCTCCAAGATGTTGATGTGAAACGTCTTGAATAGGGGAGACCAAGTGCCTTGAGCCTGTTTTTGGTGGGAGTGACCTCCCCAACCCTCCATCGAAGCGTCCGTATGGATGTTGAGAGATGGAGGTGGGTGTTGGAGAGGAAGGGACCTTTTTAGGGCCCTCGCTTCTGACCACGGCTTTAGAAGAAGTCGAAGTCTGCTTGGGAGCCGTCTCTTGAGGTCTCTTCGAGCGATGGATGCGGAACGTCTCCAGACTCCCGCTGCATCCTTTAGCTGTGCACGAAGCACTGGGTTTGTGATCGAGGCGAACTGTAGAGAGCCTAGAACTTGTTCCTGCTGGCGTCTTGAGATCCGTTTGGATTTTAACAGTCGCTTGACAGACCCTGCTATTTCCTTCCTTTTCTTTGCTGGAATGGAAAGGCGGTGTGACTGAAGATTCCAGTGGATGCCTAACCATTGGAACTTCTGAGCTGGAGATAGGCGAGACTTTTTCGCGTTTATCTGGAATCCCAGGTGTTTGAGAAACTGGGTAACTTTTCTGCAGGATTCTATACAATCCTCGTGCGAGGGCGCCCACACTAGCCAGTCGTCGAGGTAGGCCATCACCTGGACGTTTCGGATGCGGAGCTGTTGTACTACTGCGTCCGCTAGCTTTGTGAATATCCGAGGGGCCACGTTGAGTCCGAAGGGCATGGCCCGGAAGGCATAGCTTTTCCGTTGGAGTCGGAATCCAAGGTAGGAGGAAGCGTGATGGTTCATTGGTATGTGCCAGTATGCGTCCGCCAGGTCTATCGAGACCGTGAAAGACCCTCGAGGCAGGAGGGTTCTGATTTGTTGAAGAGTCAGCATCTTGAACTTGTTGTTCGATATGAATACGTTGAGGGGGGATAAGTCCAGAATGACTCTGAGTCTGTCTGAGTCTTTCTTGGGGACACAAAACAGTCTCCCTTGGAACCTTGTGGACTTCACCCTTCTTATCACCTTCTTGTTCAAGGGGTCTAGCACATATTCTTCCAGGAGGGGGGTTGAACGTTGGAAGAATTGCTGGAAGGTTGGGGGTGGTTGCGCCCAGCTCCAGCCCAGACCTTTCTTGATGATGCTGTGTGCCCAGGAGTCGAAGGTCCAACGATCCTGGAAGTGGCGGAGTCTTCCTCCCACCGGAAGCACTTCATTGCTTCTGGGGTCCCGAGGACTTGCTGCCTCGGCCGCTAGCTCCCTGTCCTCCTCTGCCTCTGGAGGGCCGGCGAGAGGAATCTCTGCCGGAACCCCTGCCTGAGCTTCTACCTTTGGGACGAAAGGTAGTGGAGTGCTGCTCGAAGGCGGGGTTGAAGGCCGGTGATGAGGACAAAACCGGCTGTGGGACCAACTGAAAGGTCTGTGGCGGCTGAGCGGCCACTTGGGGAGTAGCGGGTGCCGGAAACTGACGTCTGTGCTGACGTTGCTGGGGTCTATGCTTCGACTGCTTCCTCTTAGGCTGAGGACCGTCATCCTGAGAGGGCTTTCTCTTCCTAGACATGCCCCATTTGTTGAGAAGGTTCCCGTTCTCAGATGCGGCCTTGTCTGTGATCTCTTTCACTAGATCAGACGGGAAGAGGTACTTGCCCCAGATGTTGGAGGAAATCAGTTTCCGGGGTTCGTGTCTGACAGTGGCACTGGAGAACACGAATTCTCTGCAGGCTCTACGAGCTCGCATGAAGTGGTACAGATCCTTGACTAAGGTTGCCATATGAGATTTGGCAAGGACCATGTAATGGTCAGGGACTCTGGTGTCGCCAGCCATTACGTCCATCTGGACCTGGAGAGTGAGAGATGCTGCCAGCCTCTCCTTCGTTTCCTGTTCCCTACGAAGGAGGTGATCGTTTAGCTTGGGGAGGTCCTCATTAAACTGACGTCCAGCAACGTCAGGATCTAGTTTGCCCACCACGAAGGTGTGTTGCACATCCTTCCAGTGTTTGGTGTCGGGCGGGGTGACTGCGGAGAAAGGTCTGCATTCCTCCAATGCAGGGCAGGATTTCCCTTCTTCTACAGCCTTAAAGCAGGCAGCGAAGGCCTTTTCCGTGAAGGGTATCACCACTTCATCGGGCGCAACGTAGGTGGGGTACTTCTTGCTCAGAGCCGGAAGTCCAGAGCAGGTAAAGCCTCTGCTCTTAAGCGCTTTGGCAAGCATAGCCTGGGCCTTCGAGAGATCGAACACTATTTTCTCCTTCGGTTCGGTCTCTTCCTTTGAGGATGGTTCTGAACGTAGACGGACGTAACAGTCCGGATACGCCTCAAAGCGGGGTAAGAACTCCACTTCTTCCAGGGGTATGGAACCGATCTTATCGCTGACGAAGATCTTGTCGTCAGCGATGACCATATGCTCGGCGAATCGCCACGGATTGTCGCTCGAGCATGCGGAGAGGTCCTTGATGGAGATTTTGCGAGATTCCTTGGAACCTCCCATCGACCGAATGATCTGGTGAGTTTCTTGGAGCTTCTGCTCCATCACGGATTCAATGAGCCGAATCATATCCTGTGCCGTAGGTAGAGGAGTCGTGGTGGAGGACGTAGACGGGAGAGACACTTCCGTCGGTGTAGGAGTAGGAGGGGGGATGGAGGGAGGGGCATCCTCCTTATCGGACTCGGTATACACTACCCGGTCCTCTTCTTCATCATCCTCCCCTTCACCTTGGGCCATAAGGGTTTTCTCGGTGTCCTCCGAGATCTCTGACATGCGTTCATCATGTTCTGAATCCAGGTGATAATCATTCATGGACTGAGCCATGACAACATCAGGTTCCACTGTAATCTGGACTACGGGGATCTGTTCGACTGGGACCACTGAGTCTGGAGAGGCCTTTGGGAACAGCAAAGACCTCATTTCTTCTGTGGCTAGGTATGGTCCAGTGGCGTTCTTCTGAAAGCCACGTACCCACTTGCGTAGGTTGTCCCGAGCAGTGTCCCGAATCTCCGCTGAGGGAGAATCATAGAATGCTTTCTGTAAGCATTCTTGGCAGACCGAACAGGTGGTGGGGCCCCAGTATT
>NC_090760.1:36870562-36918062 GCF_036898095.1 Palaemon carinicauda | reverse complement strand
AAACCTTTCAGTTTTTTCCTTTAGTCAAATAACATGTTTTTTTTGACGATATATAATTGGGCTCTTCTCTTAGGTGCGAAATCAAGAGAGAAAGAGAGAGAGAGATAGAGACGGAGGGAGAGAGAGGAGAGAAAACGTTCCGTTCAAGCGGGTAACGTTGTTCTCGTGTTACTCTCGTCCCTAGTCTCTGTACGGGGAGGAAGGATAAAACGTTTTTAGGTTTTTATTCTCGTCCCCAGGCTATGTGCGGTGAGAGATTGAAAACGTAGTTATATGAACTAGTGTTTAGTCTCTTTCCCAGCCACGGATTTTTCTTTTTATCTTAAAATATGTTTTCTGTTTTTTGCTGGTATTATGAGCTTGCATTATACGACTAATTTCGCAATTACTACCTTTAATGGAGGGTAGAATTGCGTGTTTCAGGTAGAAATAAGTGCAAAACAGAAAATCGAAGTGATAAAGTGATATGCGCAAAGTGTTACAGTGTTGCGTCCGAGGCGCAAAGTGTTACAGTGTTGCGTCCGAGGGTTCGTCTGTTCGTGCCTGTCGTTCACCTAGTCCGGGACCTCTTGCAAGCTCCCAAGCCCAGGGGAGAAGTAATGTCAAAAGACTTATGGGTTCGAGAGGCCTTGACCAACGAACAGACGTTTTCCCTCTATGGTATCGGGTGTTTCTACCAAGATCTCCCCTACCATAAGACGAGAGAGACGTTGTTTCTCCTCGCCATCCGTAGGCTTTTCGCATAAGAAACCTGTCACAAGGTTTCGAAGCCCTTAAGCGAAAGTCAGTCCTTTCAGGACAGGTCCAGCGTCCTGGTTACAGCCATTAGGACAGCTCTGACCCTATGCAGTCATCGGATAACTGCTCGCCGCCTAACAAAAGCGTAACACAGACTCCGAAAGTCTTTTTTTGTAGGCAAAGTGTTGCGGTCACAGACGTTACCCTCGTCTATTACCACAACCATTTCCGTTGATCCTTAAGGGGTTGTATGGCAAAATATGCAGTATATGCTTGCCTCCCTTGTGGAAGACTATTCTGCCGATTAGTCCGTTGAGTCTAGCCGTTTATCTCATCGATATCCTGGCTTTCAGCCAACCTAACTTTCCTTTGTGCTTACTGTTGACGTTGGCGTAGCTTAGTCACGTCAGTCAGGTTGTTTAGAACCACACTCGATGCGGTCTCGTGTGGTTTTTCAGCCGCATTTGGACGTTAGGCCACTGGCTGATGCTCCTGTTGACGTTCAAGACGTTCACTAACAATCGGAGTTGACTTGTTTTGACGCTGTGCGTCAACCTCCGCATTCTAGAGTTGTTTTGACTGCTCAGTCTAGGCAGTCAAAGCAGTCTCGAGTGGACGCTGTACGTCCTCACGCACCTGTTGTGGTTGACAGTTCAGTTGTTGACAGTTCACAGACTGTCAAGCAGTTACATGACGTTGCGTTCTGGTCCGCTACTAATGCACCAGTGAGAGACTCAGCTTTTATCGGACAAGGTTCCTGTAGATGAGGAAGTTGCTGTTCTCCCTCCTACTGATATTCCCTTGAGGACTCTGTCAGATGGAGAGGAGCCTTGAGCTGCTTAGCCTCCTATGGACTTTAATTAAATCATGATGATTTTTTTAAGGATCTTCGTCCGGATCTTGTAACTGCTGCTCCTCGTTCGCCTAAACGTCAGAGCTTACACTAGGCCTAGCTACTTCGAAGCCGTTGTTTTTAAGCTAGTGCTCTCTCGCTCTCCTAGAGAGCGTTACGTTGGCTAGGCGACTGGTTTTTCACCAGGAGGAGTTTGGGGGATACAGCCTTTGCTTTCCCTTCTTTTAAACTGGTTTATAGAGCGAGAGTCTGATATGACACGAGAGAAGTTCTCGGCTTGGGAGTTCATGCCTCTGCCCAGATAGACTTCTCAATTCTGGTAGACTCTCCCTGGCGCCTAGCCAGGAGATGCTCCAAGTTGTTTACAGGTCAACTTCTCAGCTGTTGTCGAGCCTTTGAAGTTTTGCTGTACTATTATGTCACGCATAACAAGGCTTTCAGGGATGGTAAACGGTTCCGCCTCAGTCGCTAACCCCGTCTGTTGCCACACCTGCTCCCGTAGACCCTAAATGGGCTTTGCTGCAAGACATACAGTCCAAGCTTGCGTCCTTGATAGAGGACTTAAATGCGGAGAAGAACCTTCTGGCCAACAACCTTCCAACCGGTCGGTTGTGGGCCCTATTGACGCTGAGGTAACCTACTCGCGTCTGCCAGTTGAGGTGGTTCCTCCACCGATGCGACCCAGTGTGGGTTGCCAGCCGCACGGTGACGTTAAGCGACTCTCGGAGGTGGTTGTTGACGTTCAGGACGTTCAACAACCAGCAGAGGTGACTTGTTGTGACGCAGTGCTTCAACCTCAGCAACCCGGTAGGGTGTTGATTGCACAACCCAGACGGTCTAGACAGTTTCGGGTTGACGCTGTGCTTCCTCGCGCACCCATGGTTGTTGACAGTTCACAGACTGTGCAGCAGTTCCATGATATTGCGTCCGGCTCCGTCACGCATCCACCAGTGCGACCGGATTCAGCGAGTCAGACGTTGCCCACTCCGTTGCCGTTTCCTCATCAGTTTCGGATGAGGAACCCTCTGATGAGAACGTTGCTGAACAAGACGATCAGCCCCCAGCCCTGCTATCCATCCAGAAGATGCTGAAGAAGGAACGCTGCTCAGTCAGGCTGTGGATGAGTCTGGTAGGGACGCTGTCATCCGTGGATCAATTTGTGTCACTAGGAAGACTACACCTCCGTCCTCTTCTATACCATCTAGCTTTTCACTGGAAAAAGGACAAGACGCTAGAAGCGGTCTCGATCCCGGTTTCCGAAAAGATAAAGTCTTGTCTGACTTGGTGAAAGGACTATATCAACCTAAGAGAGGGTCTTCCCCTGACTGTTCAGACTCCCAACCACGTTCTCTTCTCGGGCGCATCGGACGTAGGCTGGGGTGCGACATTAGACGGTCGGGAATGCTCGGGAATATGGAACTCGAGTCAAAGGACAATGCATTTCAACTGCAAGGAGCTACTGGCAGTACGTCTGGCCTGGAAAAGCTTCAGGTCTCTCCTTCAAGGCAAAGTGGTGGAGGTGAACTCGGACAACACCACGGCTTTGGCGTACATCTCCAAGCAAGGAGGGACCTACTCTCTGACGTTGTACGAGATCGCAAGGGACCTCCTCACCTGGTCAAAAGGTCTAGACATATCACTAGTAACGAGGTTCATCCAAGGCAACTTGAATGTCATGGCAGATTTTCTCTGTCGGAAGGGACAAATAATTCCAACAGAATGGACCCTCCACAAGGATGTATGCAAGAGACTTTGGGCCACCTGGGGCCAGCCAACCATAGATCTCTTCGCAACCTCGATGACCAAGAGGCTCCCAATATTTTGCTCACCAATCCCGGACCCAGCAGCAGTTCATATAGATGCCTTTCTCCTAGATTGGTCACATCTAGATCTATATGCATTCCCTCCGTTCAAGATTGTCAACAAGGTACTGCAGAAGTTCGCCTCTCACGAAGGGACAAGGTTGACGCTAGTTGCTTCCCTCTGGCCCGCGAGAGAATGGTTCACCGAGGTACTTTGATGGCTAGTAGACGTTCCCAGAACACTTCCCCTAAGGGTGGACCTTCTACGTCAGCCACACGTAAAGAAGGTACACCAAGGCCTCCACGCTCTTCGTCTGACTGCCTTCAGACTATCGAAAGACTCTCGAGAGCTAGAGGCTTTTCGAAGGAGGCAGCCAGAGCGATTGCTAGAGCAAGGAGAACATCCACCCTTAGAGTCTACCAATCGAAGTGGGAAATCTTCCGAAACTGGTGCAAGTCAGTATCCGTATCCTCGACCAGTACCTCTGTAACTCAAATAGCTGACTTCCTCTTATATCTGAGGAAAGAACGATCTCTTTCAGCTCCCACTATCAAGGGTTACAGAAGCATGTTGGCATCAGTCTTCCGTCACAGAGGCTTAGATCTTTCCAACAATAAAGATCTACAGGACCTCCTTAAGTCTTTTGAGACCACGAAGGAGTGTCGTTTGGTTACACCTGGTTGGAATTTAGACGTGGTACTAAGATTCCTTATGTCAGACAGGTTCGAACCGCTACAATCAGCCTCCCTGAAAGATCTCACCTTAAAGACTTTTCCTGGTATGCTTAGCCACAGCTAAAAGAGTCAGTGAGATTCATGCCTTCAGCAAGAACATCGGATTCTCATCCGAAACGGTTACATGTTCTACAACTTGGTTTTCTAGCCAAAAACGAGCTGCCTTCTCGGCCTTGGCCAATATCGTTCGATATTCCAAACTTATCGTATGGTTGGAAATGAACTAGAAAGAGTCTCTTGCCCTGTAAGAGCTCTTAAGTTCTCTTTAAAACGAACTAAACCTTTACGAGGCCCGTCTGAAGCTTTATGGTGTTCAGTTAAGAAACCATCTTTGCCTATGTCAAAGAATGCTTTATGCTATTTTATCAGACTGTTAATACGAGAAGCTCATTCCCATCTGAATGAGGAAGACCAAGCTTTGCTGAAGGTAAGGACACACGAGGTTAGAGCTGTCGCAACTTCCGTGGCCTTTAAACAAAATAGATCTCTGCAAAGTATAATCGACGCAACCTATTGGAAAAGCAAGTCAGTGTTCGCGTCTTTTTATCTTAAGAATGTCCAGTCTCTTTACGAGAACTGCTACACTCTGGGACCATTCGTAGCAACGAGTGCAGTAGTGGGTAAGGGCTCAACCACTACAATTCCCTAATTCCATAACCTTTTTAATCTTTCTCTTGAAATGTTTTATTATTGTTTTTGGGTTGTCCGGAAGGCTAAGAAGCCTTTCGCATCCTACTTGATTTGGCGGGTGGTCAAAGTCATTTCTTGAGAAGCGCCTAGATTAGAGGTTTTGATGAGGTCCTGTTGTATGGGTTGCAACCCTTGATACTTCAGCTCCTAGGGGTCGCTCAGCATCCTAAGAGGATCGCGAGGCTCCGTAAGGAAGACGTACTTAAAAAGGCAGAGTAATTGTTCAAGTCGACTTCCTTACCAGGTACTTATTTATTTTAAGTTTGTTATTTTGATAACTGCTAAAATGAAATAAAAAATCCTTAGCTCATAATAATGTAAACATTTATTGCTGGTCTCTACCCACCCCCCTGGGTGTGAATCAGCTTATATAATCACCGGCTAAGTTAAATATTGAAAAATGTTATTTTTATAATAAAATAAATTTTTGAATATACTTACCCGTTGATTATATATTAAAGGACCCTCCCTTCCTCCCCAATAGAGACGCAGTGGACCGAGGAGAAAATTGAGTTCTTTGTTTACATTGAGTACTGAGTACCTGCACGACAGATGGCGCTGTTGAAGTACACCCCCTACCTGCATAGCGATCGCTGGCGGATTTTTAACGTAGAGTTTTCTGTCGAGCAACAGAGTTGCAGCTTATATAATCACCGGGTAAGTATATTCAAAAATTTATTTTATTATAAAAATAACATTTTTCCTTTCCTTTTTTTATTTTTATTTGTTTTTTTTTTTTGGGGGGGGGGGAGGGGGGGGGGGCGGTTTCAGGATTTTGGGATATTTGGCTCGCCTAGCCTTGGACACTGCTGAGTTGAATTTGTAGTTGGCGAGTACAATCGTAGAGCCACTCGCTATTCATGTTGAGCGCAATAATGAAATATAAAAAAATAAATAAAACCAATAATAATAATAATAATAATAATAAAATAAATAAATCATGTCTGCGTCCTAAATTTAACGTCGTAAATTTTTGGGCAGCAAGTAAAACTATCGTAGAATTAGAAAAATGAAGCGAATAAATATGCAATACTATTGTAGACTCGCCCTTCAAGAAATCGACAAAAACCGGAAGTATGTGTTTTTTTGCAGTTTTTCCTGTCGTGTGTATCGTAAACGTTGTCAAGTATAATGAGGCGTATATATTGATTTTAATAGTTATTTTCCAGTCAGTACTTTTATTCCATCCAGTACTTTTATTAAGTTTCAAGTTTTTTTTTTTTTTTTCCGTGCAGTACTTTTATTCCATCCAGTACTTTTATTAAATTTTGAGATTTTTTCCACCCAGTACTTTTATTCTATCATTACTTTTATTCTATCAGTACTTTTATTAAATATTGAGATTTTTTTCCACCCAGTACTTTTATTCCATCAGTACTTTTATTCGATACTTCAGAGTACTCAAATAATGAGTCTCCGGGCAAAGCCAAAAGCCAGTACTGGCAGGGACTTTCCACCCTTCCTAATGGGGGAGTCACCCCTATTAAATAGCGTGGTTTGTATGTCAGTTACGGAACAAATGACAAATTCGTAGATAATTTGTATTTTTCAATATTTAACTTAGCCGGTGATTATATAAGCTGCAACTCTGTTGCTCGACAGAAAACTCTACGTTAAAAATCCGCCAGCGATCGCTATGCAGGTAGGGGGTGTACTTCAACAGCGCCATCTGTCGTGCAGGTACTCAGTACTCAATGTAAACAAAGAACTCAATTTTCTCTCTGTCGGGCTACCGGCAAGACCTACTAATTCGCTGTTGCTAACTGGATTTGTTTTCACAACTATTTGGTGAAGTACACTATTCTAGTTTTGAGCTTTCGCTATGCAGGTGTTTTATCTTCATCTCAAAACTTGAACTCGTTTTGGATAGATTTAATTATGGTGACAAAGAGAGTATGGACTTTCTTTCACTTTTAAATGGCCGACCCTTCCCTTAGACGGAAGTGTGTTTAGGCTTTTAGTAATTATCTTATCACGTTATAGATTTTCCTCTATATATATCTCTCCGCCTTTATTAGGCCTCTTCGATTAACTTTCCATTTTTTATAAACATATAAAATAAATTTTAATGCTTTGTTTATATAGACCTTTCCTGAGAGTAGGCGGTCCTAACTTGGAAACCGAAGTTAATCAACATTTTATATCGTCTTTAGCTTTTAAAGGATTTAAAACTTTTTAAATGTAATATTTTATGAAAGAATTTCTTTGATAGTCTTCGTACTGTTTTCAAAGATGAACTAACGTTTAGTTTTTTTTTTTTATGCTACGCAGTTGTTGACGTTCAGGACGTTCAACATGCGCTCTATCGTTACGATAGAGAGAGAGTGTATCACGGTTTCACTTTGCAGTAAGAGTAAATCGATTCTGACGTTTTGTTCATTCTTTCTTAGCTTAAATGTTTTAAATTCTAATTTAAAGGAACTTTTTATTTGAAAAACCTTTCAGTTTTTTCCTTTAGTCAAATAACATGTTTTTTTGACGATATATAATTGGGCTCTTCTCTTAGGTGCGAAATCAAGAGAGAAAGAGAGAGAGAGATAGAGACGGAGGGAGAGAGAGGAGAGAAAACGTTCCGTTCAAGCGGGTAACGTTGTTCTCGTGTTACTCTCGTCCCTAGTCTCTGTACGGGGAGGAAGGATAAAACGTTTTTAGGTTTTTATTCTCGTCCCCAGGCTATGTGCGGTGAGAGATTGAAAACGTAGTTATATGAACTAGTGTTTAGTCTCTTTCCCAGCCACTGATTTTTCTTTTTATCTTAAAATATGTTTTCTATTTTTTGCTGGTATTATGAGCTTGCATTATACGACTTTTCGCAATTACTACCTTTTAATGAAGGGTAGAATTGCGTGTTTCAGGTAGAAATAAGTGCAAAACAGAAAATCGAAGTGATAAAGTGATATGCGCAAAAGTGTTACAGTGTTGCGTCCGAGGCGCAAAGTGTTACAGTGTTGCGTCCGAGGGTTCGTCTGTTCCTGCCTGTCGTTCACCTAGTCCGGGACCTCTTGCAAGCTCCCAAGCCCAGGGGAGAAGTAATGTCAAACGACTTATGGGTTCGAGAGGCCTTGACCAACGAACAGACGTTTTTCCCTCTATGGTATCGGGTGTTTCTTACCAAGATCTCCCCTACCATAAGACGAGAGAGACGTTGTTTCTCCTCGCCATCCGTAGGCTTTTCGCATAAGAAACCTGTCACAAGGTTTCGAAGCCCTTAAGCGAAAGTCAGTCCTTTCAGGACAGGTCCAGCGTCCTGGTTACAGCCATTAGGACAGCTCTGACCCTATGCAGTCATCGGATAACTGCTCGCCGCCTAACAAAAGCGTAACACAGACTCCGAAAGTCTTTTTTTGTAGGCAAAGTGTTGCGGTCACAGACGTTACCCTCGTCTATTACCACAACCATTTCCGTTGATCCTGAAGGGGTTGTATGGCAAACATGCAGTATATGCTTGCCTCCCTTATGGAAGACTATTCTGCCGATTAGTTCGTTGAGTCTAGCCGTTTATCTCATCGATATCCTGGCTTTCAGCCAACCTAACGTTCCTTTGTGCTTACTGTTGACGTTGGCGTAGCTTAGTCACGTCAGTCAGGTTGTTTAGAACCACACTCGATGCGGTCTCGTGTGGTTTTTCAGCCGCATTTGGACGTTAGGCCACTGGCTGATGCTCCTGTTGACGTTCTAGACGTTCACTAACAATCGGAGTTAACTTGTTTTGACGCTGTGCGTCAACCTCCGCATTCTAGAGTTGTTTTGACTGCTCAGTCTAGGCAGTCAAAGCAGTCTCGAGTGGACGCTGTACGTCCTCACGCACCTGTTGTGGTTGACAGTTCAGTTGTTGACAGTTCACAGACTGTCAAGCAGTTACATGACGTTGCGTTCTGGTCCGCTACTAATGCACCAGTGAGAGACTCGGCTTTTATCGGACAAGGTTCCTGTAGATGAGGAAGTTGCTGTTCTCCCTCCTACTGATATTCCCTTGAGGACTCTGTCAGATGGAGAGGAGCCTTAAGCTGCTTAGCCTCCTATGGACTTTGATTAAATCATGATGATTTTTTTAAGGATCTTCGTCCGGATCTTGTAACTGCTGCTCCTCGTTCGCCTAAACGTCAGAGCTTACACTAGGCCTAGCTACTTCGAAGCCGTTGTTTTTAAGCTAGTGCTCTCTCGCTCTCCTAGAGAGCGTTACGTTGGCTAGGCGACTGGTTTTTCACCAGGAGGAGTTTGGGGGATACAGCCTTTGCTTTCCCTTCTTTTAAACTGGTTTATAGAGCGAGAGTCTGATATGACACGAGAGAAGTTCTCGGCTTGGGAGTTCATGCCTCTGCCCAGATAGACTTCTCAATTCTGGTAGACTCTCCCTGGCGCCTAGCCAGGAGACGCTCCAAGTTGTTTACAGGTCAACTTCTCAGAGGGATGGTAAACGGTTCCGCCTCAGTCGCTAACCCCGTCTGTTGCCACACCTGCTCCCGTAGACCCTAAATGGGCTTTGCTGCAAGACATGCAGTCCAAGCTTGCGTCCTTGATAGAGGACTTAAATGCGGAGAAGAACCTTCTGGCCAACAACCTTCCAACCGGTCGGTTGTGCGCCCTGTTAACGCTGAGGTAACCTACTCGCTTCTGCCAGTTGAGGTGGTTCCTCCACCGATGCGACCCAGTGTGGGTTGCCAGCCGCACGTTGACGTTAAGCAACGCTCGGAGGTGGTTGTTGACGTTCAGGACGTTCAACAACCAGCAGAGGTGACTTGTTGTGACGCAGTGCGTCAACCTCAGCAACCCGGTAGGGTGTTGACTGCACAACCCAGACGGTCTAGACAGTTTCGGGTTGACGCTGTGCTTCCTCGCGCACCCATGGTTGTTGACAGTTCACAGACTGTGCAGCAGTTCCATGATATTGCGTCCGGCTCCGTCACGCATCCACCAGTGCGACCGGATTCAGCGAGCCAGACGTTGCCCACTCCGTTGCCGTTTCCTCATCAGTTTCGGATGAGGAACCCTCTGATGAGGACGTTGCTGAACAACAACACGATCAGCCCCCAGCCCTGCTATCCATCCAGAAGATGCTGAAGAAGGAACGCTGCTCAGTCAGGCTGTGGATGAGTCTGGTAGGGACGCTGTCATCCGTGGATCAATTTGTGTCACTAGGAAGACTACACCTCCGTCCTCTTCTATACCATCTAGCTTTTCACTGGAAAAAGGACAAGACGCTAGAAGCGGTCTCGATCCCGGTTTCCGAAAAGATAAAGTCTTGTCTGACTTGGTGAAAGGACAATATCAACCTAAGAGAGGGTCTTCCCCTGACTGTTCAGACTCCCAACCACGTTCTCTTCTCGGACGCATCGGACGTAGGCTGGGGTGCGACATTAGACGGTCGGGAATGCTCGGGAATATGGAACTCGAGTCAAAGGACAATGCATTTCAACTGCAAGGAGCTACTGGCAGTACGTCTGGCCTGGAAAAGCTTCAGGTCTCTCCTTCAAGGCAAAGTGGTGGAGGTGAACTCGGACAACACCACGGCTTTGGCGTACATCTCCAAGCAAGGAGGGACCTACTCTCTGACGTTGTACGAGATCGCAAGGGACCTCCTCACCTGGTCAAAGGTCTAGACATATCACTAGTAACGAGGTTCATCCAAGGCAACTTGAATGTCATGGCAGATTGTCTCAGTCGGAAGGGACAAATAATTCCAACAGAATGGACCCTCCACAAGGATGTATGCAAGAGACTTTGGGCCACCTGGGGCCAGCCAACCATAGATCTCTTCGCAACCTCGATGACCAAGAGGCTCCCAATATTTTGCTCACCAATCCCGGACCCAGCAGCAGTTCATATAGATGCCTTTCTCCTAGATTGGTCACATCTAGATCTATATGCATTCCCTCCGTTCAAGATTGTCAACAAGGTACTGCAGAAGTTCGCCTCTCACGAAGGGACAAGGTTGACGCTAGTTGCTTCCCTCTGGCCCGCGAGAGAATGGTTCACCGAGGTACTTCGATGGCTAGTAGACGTGTCCAGAACACTTCCCCTAAGGGTGGACCTTCTACGTCAGCCACACGTAAAGAAGGTACAGCAAGGCCTCCACGCTCTTCGTCTGACTGCCTTCAGACTATCGAAAGACTCTCGAGAGCTAGAGGCTTTTCGAAGGAGGCAGCCAGAGCGATTGCTAGAGCAAGGAGAACATCCACCCTTAGAGTCTACCAATCGAAGTGGGAAATCTTCCGAAACTGGTGCAAGTCAGTATCCGTATCCTCGACAAGTACCTCTGTAACTCAAATAGCTGACTTCCTCTTATATCTGAGGAAAGAACGATCTCTTTCAGCTCCCACTATCAAGGGTTACAGAAGCATGTTGGCATCAGTCGTCCGTCACAGAGGCTTAGATCTTTCCAACAATAAAGATCTAAAGGACCTCCTTAAGTCTTTTGAGACCACGAAGGAGCGTCGTTTGGTTACACCTGGTTGGAATTTAGACGTGGTACTAAGATTCCTTATGTCAGACAGGTTCGAACCGCTACAATCAGCCTCCCTGAAAGATCTCACCTTTAAGACTCTTTTCCTGGTATGCTTAGCCACAGCTAAAAGAGTCAGTGAGATTCATGCCTTCAGCAAGAACATCGGATTCTCATCTGAAACGGCTACATGTTCTCTACAACTTGGTTTTCTAGCCAAAAACGAGCTGCCTTCTCGACCTTGGCCAAAATCGTTCGATATTCCAAACTTATCGTATGGTTGGAAATGAACTAGAAAGAGTCTTATGCCCTGTAAGAGCTCTTAAGTTCTATTTAAAACGAACTACAGTAAACCTTTACGAGGCCCGTCTGAAGCTTTATGGTGTTCAGTTAAGAAACCATCTTTGCCTATGTCAAAGAATGCTTTATCCTATTTTATCAGACTGTTAATACGAGAAGCTCATTCCCATCTGAATGAGGAAGACCAAGCTTTGCTGAAGGTAAGGACACACGAAGTTAGAGCTGTCGCAACTTCCGTGGCCTTTAAACAAAATAGATCTCTGCAAAGTATAATCGACGCAACCTATTGGAAAAGCAAGTCAGTGTTCGCGTCTTTTTATCTTAAGAATGTCCAGTCTCTTTACGAGAACTGCTACACTCTGGGACCATTCGTAGCAACGAGTGCAGTAGTGGGTGAGGGCTCAACCACTACAATTCCCTAATTCCATAACCTTTTTAATCTTTCTCTTGAAATGTTTTATTGTTGTTTTTGGGTTGTCCGGAAGGCTAAGAAGCCTTTCGCATCCTACTTGATTTGGCGGGTGGTCAAAGTCATTTCTTGAGAAGCGCCTAGATTAGAGGTTTTGATGAGGTCCTGTTGTATGGGTTGCAACCCTTGATACTTCAGCTCCTAGGGGTCGCTCAGCATCCTAAGAGGATCGCGAGGCTCCGTAAGGAAGACGTACTTAAAAAGGCAGAGTAATTGTTCAAGTCGACTTCCTTACCAGGTACTTATTTATTTTAAGTTTGTTATTTTGATAACTGCTAAAATGAAATAAAAAATCCTTAGCTCATAATAATGTAAACATTTATTGCTGGTCTCTACCCACCCCCCTGGGTGTGAATCAGCTTATATAATCACCGGCTAAGTTAAATATTGAAAAATTTTATTTTTATAATAAAATAAATTTTTGAATATACTTACCCGGTGATTATATATTAAAGGACCCTCCCTTCCTCCCCAATAGAGACGCAGTGGACCGAGGAGAAAATTGAGTTCTTTGTTTACATTGAGTACTGAGTACCTGCACGACAGATGGCGCTGTTGAAGTACACCCCCTACCTGCATAGCGATCGCTGGCGGATTTTTAACGTAGAGTTTTCTGTCGAGCAACAGAGTTGCAGCTTATATAATCACCGGGTAAGTATATTCAAAAATTTATTTTATTATAAAAATAACATTTTTCCTAACTATAAAAACCTTAGCTATTTAATCACACTTGCCCGCCAGCCCTATCCCCCTTGAAGTCCTACCTCCAAGCAAACTGAGGTCAAGCACAGGTGTGTGTGAGAGGGGGGGTGAGGGGTAAGCAGGCTACCCTCCCTATCCCCTGCTAACTAGCGGTGGGGTAGTAAACCCTCGTTAAAATTCTAATGGCTCGTCATTTCAGCTACGGCGAAAGTAATAACCCCTATTAAATAGCTAAGGTTTGTATAGTTAGGAAAAATACAAATTATCTACGAATTTGTCATTTTGGAGGACTCAGTCTGGAACATATAGGAGAGCTCGCTCGCAGACACCATCAAGACCAGGATCATCTTCGAGGCAGTCGTCCAGTTTTAGACCATACTCCAATGGTAGGCCATTTTCAAATGGAAGATCATCTTCTAATAGTAGGCCTGTGTCAAATGATTGGAAACAGCAGCAAAATTTGACTGAAAGAGTGATTATGGTCGAAGAAAATGTAGCAAAAATCTTGGAAAAGATTGAAGAAATGTTGAAGAAAGGAAAGAATGTGAATTTTGTAAGTATGGAAGAAGTATTTGAGATCATTGATGTAGATATCAGCGATGTAATGTTTGCTAAAGAAGTTACTGAAGTAGGAGCTCTGATTTTGGATACTGGTTGTCTAAATAGCTTAGTTGGAAAAAGTTGGTTAGAAAAATATCTGAAGAAGAATGGTATTAATAAAGAAAATTTGCAAAAAAGGAGATGTTTCCAAAAATTCAGATTTGGTCCAAGTAGAATATAGGAAAGTTAGGAAATTATAGAAATACCAATAACAATAAAGGAATCTGAAAAATCTGATACTTTCAGAAGGATTTTGCTCGGAGCTTTTGTGCTGGATGCTGAAAATGTGCCATTGTTGTGTGGTAGAAATACTATGAAGAAATGGAAAATGGATCTAAGTACAGTATGCATAGAGATAAAGTGACAATCAACGTCGACACAACCCGTGAGTTCGAATGTATGTATACTGCAGGAGGTCATATGGTTCTTCAGCTGTATGAGGATAGAGCATTTTGGCCCACAGACGCCACTGTTTGTTCCGTAACTGACATACAAACCACACTATTTAATAGGGGTATTACTTTCGGCGTAGCAGAAATGACGAGCCATTAAAATTTAACAAGGGTTTACTACCCACACCGCTAGTTAGCCGGGGTAGGGGAGGGTAGCTTGCTTCCCCCCCCCTCACACTCACCTGTGCTTGAGCTCACTTTGCTCTCGGCTCGGATGGTAGACGGACGTGTCCTCTCTCATCCTCGCCTCTCTCTTGGCAGCCATTAATGCTTTTTTGCCTTTTCTTCGACAGGTTTGTGTGTGAAGGTGGCCTCTACGATTTTGCGCACCTGTCCTGGATTACCCGACCGCCCCTGCGGAACATTCATGTCGGCGGTCGAGACAGACCCTCACACCCTTTGTCCTTACTGTAGAGGTCAACGGTGTGAAAGTAATAACAAGTGTGGTGAGTGTAGGGAGTGGTCTACCTCCCAGTGGGAGAGGTTTTCTCGGCGACGTAAGAAGAAGTCCAGGTGGGATCTTTCTCCTTCGAAGGTTTCTTTGAAAGGAGAAAAACCCAAGGACTCTTTTTCCGTTGCCCAAACCTCCTCCGAAGCTCCCACTCGAGCGGTCTCTTTCGAGAGATCGTCGAGTGTTAGCGTAGACCATGGTTCTGTTTTCCAAACTCGGGGTTCGAGAGATGGCGTTGCCTCCCTTAGTGAGGCAGCTCCACCTGTCCCTCCGGGGAGGATGTGTCATAAACCAATCTTTTTCAGCTTTGATCTTCCTTGGGGCTCGAGGGTTCGCCCTCCAAGGAAGCATTACTTGACTACATCCGATTGGGTACCGCTATCAAGCAATCGCTGACTTTGGCAAAGGTTGATCCTCTGTCAATTGTCGAAGTTGTGGTGTCAGAGGTATCCAATGTGGTATCTCCTAATACCTCTGCCTCTTCACATCCCGCAGTAGCTGAAGGCTTAGTTTCTCCCGTTCCTGCTCAACCAATGAGGGAGAAACTAAGTCCAACAGTCTCTCCTGCTGGTGTTTCTCCCCTTCGGGGGAGTTCACTTACAGACTCCTCTTCGGAGGACTGAAGAAGGTCAGCTTGCTAATCCAACGGTCCCCAGAGGGCGCATCCGTCGCAAGGATAGCCTTCTTCTTCGTCAGAGAAGGCCTTCCTTCACCTGTGGTGAGGAGGCGCCTCTTTGGTTCATCATCTCCGTTGCAGTCCGCCGCAGAGGAGCCTCGTCAGCGTTCACCGACTGTTCCTGCTATGGTCCTGGACCTCTCAGCGGATCGTTCCCGATCCCCCTCGGTGGAAGGTCGTCCTTTCAAAGGACACGTTGACATTCCACTCGATAGACCTGCTGACCTGCCGTCAACGTTCCTGAGAGCTGATGCGTGCTACTCGCCTACAAAACCTGACTTACATGCTCGTCAGACATCGAACCCTGTTACGTGGCATCAAGGGCGTATGCGCCATCACGCGTATACATCCTTTACGCACCATGATGGACATGATCGGCAACGTTCTCCTGCGCGCCAGGCTTTGTCTTAGGTAGCGCGCTAGCGCTCACCTGCGCGCCAGCAACCTCCTGCGCGCCAGCAACCTCCTGCGCGCCAGCGCTCTCCTACGCGTCAGCGCTCTCCAACTTGTCAGCGCACCGCCAACGCTCCAGCGCTCTCCTGCGCGCCAGCTCCCACGCACAGCGATCTCTCCTGCACGCCCACGATCTTCGGATCTGGGCGCTGTCGGGAAGTCAAAGACTTCTCTTATGCGCCACGCTCGCCAACGCGCCAATTGCTGTTTCCAGCGCTCCAGCGCTCACCATCGAGGATACGCACGCGTTTCCTGCGTGCCAGCAACCTCCTGCGCGCCAGCGCTCTCCTACGCGTCAGCGCTCTCCAACTCGTCAGCGCACCGCCAACGCTCCAGCGCTCTCCTGCGCGCCAGCTCCAACGCACAGCGATCTCTCCTGCACGCCCACGATCTTTGGATCTGGGCGCTGTCGGGAAGTCAAAGACTTCTCTTATGCGCCACGCTCGCCAACGCGCCAATTGCTGTTTCCAGCGCTCCAGCGCTCACCATCGAAGATACGCGCGCGTTTCCTGCGTGCCAGCAACCTCCTGCGCGCCAGCGCTCTCCTACGCGTCAGCGCTCTCCAACTCGTCAGCGCATCGCCAACGCTCCAGCGCTCTCCTGTGCGCCAGCTCCCACGCACAGCGATCTCTCCTGCACGCCCACGATCTTTGGATCTGGGCGCTGTCGGGAAGTCAAAGACTTCTCTTATGCGCCACGCTCGCCAACGCGCCAATTTCTGTTTCCAGTGCTCCAGCGCTCACCATCGAGGATACGTGCTTTTCCTGCGCGCCCGCGCCCATTCTCTCCTACAGTTGCGCGCCAGCATACTGACGCGCGCCCACACGCACAGGCTCCAACTGCGCGCCAGGGGTATCTCTCCTGTGCGCGCGTGCCCTACGACATCTACTGGGGCGCGCGAACTTTCGCTCGCACGCCCGCGTGTTCAACGACCTGATCCTGCGCGTGCGCGCAATCAGTGTCCTGCGCGCTCTCCTGTGTATCCACAGTCTCGCGTGCGTGCTCCTACGCGCCACCACTCTCCTGCGTGCCCGCGCGCGCGCCATCAGTCTCCCGCGCGCGCGCCATCAGTCTCCCGCGCGCGCGCTCCAGCAGTCTCTCGCGCGCGACCCCTGGTATTCTCCATCACGCGAGCACCATTACGCGCCCCCGCGCGAGCGTCAATACCCTACCGCGCGCGAGGCTGCTGGACAACGCATCGCAAGGTTACCATCGCCGCATTCCCCTCCTCGCAAGCGCATAACAGCGCGCACTGCGCGGAAGGGAAGAGTCCAGAAAAGTCCAGGATCTCTTCTTCTTTTCAGGCAAACCCCTCTATGGAGACTCCTCCCAGAGATCCGTCGATCCCTGTTCCTCCAGAGGGAGTGTCTGACAGCGCTGCTGTCAGTCAACAGCCATGGTTCGGTCTGCTAATCAGAGCAGTTATGCAGGCTTTCAAGCCTGTTCTCTCTGAGTTGGGGAACAGATCCTTGGCTGTCTCTACCCCTCTGAAGAGAAAAAGAGGAGTTCCGGACGCGGTGACTTCTCCGAGAGCTAAGTTGACTTCTCGCAGGACTTCGAGGCAGGTTCCTTTACCCCCCAAACTTTTTCTCCTTCCCTGTCGGACGAGGACTTACCGTCCTCAGGGGAGTCATGTGAGGTGGGACGTTCCCCCATCGCACCAATGAGGGAAACCCCACCTCACGTTGAAGAGTCTTCCCGGGTAGGGGCTGAAAAGAACCTGCCACCGTCTATGTAGAGTGCTACATCCTTCCCAGGAAGGAGTCGAAGGACTCGAAGACGGTACCAAAATCCTTGACAAGACTTAGGACGTAGCCAGCTAGCCACTCGGGAATGTCCGCCAATCTCCCCTCGAAGAGCCTTTGGGGACAGGAGACTTTGCTGCAAGTCCAACATCCAGAGGAGAACTACAAGAGTCAGAGCATGCATTTTGGCAGGTGCTGACTCTTATGAGGGCTCTCAATGGGTTTGCCGACCCAGAGATCCCCCCTTGAGAGGGCAAAGACACGGTCTTGGACCGCGTATTTGGCACTCAAAAACTTTCTAAGGCCAGTGCGGCTCTGCCTTGGTCTCAGGGGGTTAAGAGTACCAGGGACAAGATCGCTGTACAGCTCTCCGAGTTGTCCTACAACCGTTCCAGTGGCAGCAACAAGCTTCTCCCACCTCCTTGCGTACAGCAAAAGAGGTACTTCGAGATCTTGGAGAAGCCTTGTTTAGCTCTTCCTCTCCATCATTCGTTGGAAGAGCTTACCAGGGGAGTCCCTCTTGAGAGACTTTCCAACCGGCAGGTCTTGTTCTCGGCACCTGAGATCATTAAGCAGGAGAAGATTGCGAAGTGTGCTATGCAAGCCACGAAGGGACCTTAGGTATCCTGATACACTCTGAGGACTTCTCTAAAGAACGTACCAGGAAAGCTATGGAGACGTTCCTCCTCTCAAGCACTCGCACGATCGAGCTTCTGGCTCACCAAGTCTCGAACTTGAGGGCAAACACTATCCTGAAACGTCGGGATGCGGTGGCTGAGAGGTTCCATCAGAAGGTCCCTAGCACCGAGATAAATAGGCTCAGGTATTCTTCCTTAGAAGGAACGAATTTGTTTGAGCCTAAGGATATGGAACAGGCACTGAGAGGTGGAGGAAGTCCCACCAAGACTCCCTCCTGCATAGGGCTATGACATCCAAGCCGTATAAGCATCCAGCACCCCAGCAGTCCCGTCCGACCAAGACCACAAAACCAACGGCAGCAGCGAAGACAGTGGTGTCTAAGCAGGCAAAAAGTCCTCCAGAGGAGGTAAGAATCCTAGAGGTAGCAGCCGAGGCCACAAACGCTAGGATTGGAAGTCCCCCTGCAAGTCCACCAGTGGGGGGATGCCTACAAAGTTGCGCAGACAGGTGGCAGCAACTCGGGGCCGATTCCTGGACGATTTCCGTAATCAGTCAGGGATATGGCGTCCCGTTCACATCTCTACCTCCCCTGACGATGAATCCAGTGTCATTGAGCTCCCTTGCCATGGGATCAGCAAAGGGGCAAGCCCTTCGGGCAGAAGTCCAGACCCTGTCGAAGAAGGGCGCTCTCCAAGAGGTCCTCGACGGATCCCGAGGCTTCTTCAGTCGACTCTTTCTTGTAAGGAAGGCGTCTGGAGGCTGGAGACCAGTCATCGACCTCTCGGCTCTGCACAAGTTTGTCAAACAAACTCTGTTCAGCATGGAGACTGCAGACACGGTCAGACTAGCAGTGAGACCGCAAGACTTCATGTGTACACTGGATCTGAAGGACGCGTACTTCCAGATTCAGCCTAGACAGCAAGGAGTACCAGTTGAAGGTGCTGTGTTTCGGTTTCTCCACACCACCGCAGGTTTTCACCAGAGTGTTCACCCTAATATCTTTGTGGGCACACAGGATCGGCATCCGTCTCCTCCGTTATCTGGACGACTGGCTTATCTGGACGACTGGCTGATCCTAGCAGACTCGGTGTCATCCCTTCTTCAACACTGGGACAAACTTGTGGGACTTTGCCAGGATCTGGGTATCATGGTAAATCTCGAGAAGTCCTCTCTGCTTCCCACTCAAAGACTGGTATATCTAGGCATAGTTATAGACACCAACCTCCACAAAGCCTTCCCATCTGACGATAGGATAGCAAGGCTGAGGAAGGTCGCAAGCCCTTTTCTCAGACGAGAACTTCCAGCCCAATCGTAGTTACGTCTCCTCTGTCACCTTTCTTCTTTAGCTCGTCTAGTTCCCAACGGTTGTCTCAGGATGAGATCCCTCCAGTGGCGACTCAAGTCCCGATGGAATCAAGGTTACGATTCCCCGGGCATCATGATCCCTATGGGACCTACGGAACGGACAGACCTCCAGTGGTGGGTGACGGACGAGAAGATACGAAGAGGAGTGGATCTTCTCGGCCTCTCCCCAGATTAGATGCCGTTTTCGGACGCCTCAAAGAAAGGGTGGGGGTCCCACGTACTGCACCACACAACCTCAGGCCTGTTTTCAGAATCAGAAAAGTGCTTCCATATAAATCTTCTAGAGATGAAGGCCGTCTTTCTGGCCCTTCAACAGTTTCAACAGTTCCTGGCGGGCACTGTGTGGTGGTGATGAGGGACAACACCACAGTACAGTAGTGGCTTACATCAACAAGCAGGGAGGTACCTTTTCAGAGCAGCTATCCCATCTTGCAGTAGAGATACTGATGTGGACCAAAGTCCACTCGATTCCACTATCGGCACGTTTCATTCCAGGCAAGAGGAATGTGCTCGCCGACAATCTGAGCAGAGCGTGTCAGATAGTGAGTACAGAGTGGTCTTTGGATCATTTAGTAGCCAACAAAGTCCTGACTTTGTGGGGTTCTCCGACTGTGGATCTGTTTGCAACAGCCCTGAACTTCAAGCTTCCGCTGTACTGCTCCCAAGTCCCAGACCCCAAGGCTCTCTGGCAAGATGCCTTCCAACAACGGTGGGACAACATCGACGTTTACGCCTTTCCCCCATTCTATCTGAGGAGGAGGGTACTCAACAAGACCAGAACATCGGTCAATCTTTCGATGACCCTCATAGCTCCGCTATGGCATCAAGCGGAATGGTTTCTGGACCTTCTGCTGCAACTCCTAACGGAGCTACCGAGACAGCTCCCTCTACGGCACAATCTACTCAGACAACCACATGCCAACATCTTCCACAAAGCCGTAGCTTCGCTACGACTTCACGCCTGGAGACTATCCAGTATATCCTATCTCAGAGAATATTTTTGCAACAAGTTGTGACTAGGATGTGTGGATACCTGCGTAAGTCATCAGCAGCAGTCTACCTGGCAAAGTGGAAAGTATTCTGTGGTTGGTGTCGTGGAAGGGGTATCTCTCCACTCGATGCCACTATTCCAGCAATAGAGAAGTTCCTCGTGTTTTTGCGTGAAGAATTGGCCTTTCAGTCTCGGCAGAGAAAGGCTATCGCTCAGCCTTAAGTCTAGCCTTCAGACTGAAAGGAATGGACATTTCTTTTTCGCTGGAACTTTCCCTACTCATACGAAGTTATGAACTTACCTGCCCTCAGTTGGAAGTGAGACCTCCTCCATGGAACGTGGTTCGAGTTCTCAGGTCTCTTAAGAGACCTCCCTATTAACCATTACGCCAGGCTTCAGATCGCCACCTAACCTGGAAGACGGTGTTCCTACTAGCTTTGGCTTCGGCCAAGCGTGTTAGCGAACTTCATGTCTTTCGTATGACATCGCCCATTTAAGGGGATGGGGGAGGTAATGTTCAGATTCGTCCCTGAGTTCATTGCTAAGACTCAGAATCCTGGAGTAGCGGATCCTTGATTCAACTCCTTCCGGATTTCTAGTCTCCGTTCTGTAACAAAGGACCCAGACCATCTCCTACTAGGCCCAGTAAGGAGTTTGAGGCTATATCTTAAAAGAACAGCTGCAGTTCGTCCTCATGTGCCAGCCTTATTCGTTAGCACAGGGAGGACTAAGAGGAGGGTCACCAAGAACACCATCTCGGCATGGATTCGTAGGGTGATTCATCTGTCCCTGAATCCAGATCCTCCTCTGTCACATCGCCCCAGAGCACATGATATCAGGGGCGTAGCTACGTCCTTGGCCTTCAAAAAGAATTTTTCAGTGATGCAGGTCCTTCAAGCTGGGGTGTGGAAGCGTCAGACAACCTTCACACCTCACTACCTGCAAGACGTGACCCACAGGAGGCTCGATACGTTCTCTATCGGCCCTGTGGTGGCTGCACAACAGCTGGTTTAAAACTTCAAGCTCCTTATTGGACAAGTAGCAGAAGGTTGAGGGTATTGTTACCCAGTTTTAGTCTGCATGAATGAAAAGGTTTGACTGGCCCTTATTCTTTGCTTCATCATCCCCTCTCTTGGGGAAAGCAGCATCCTGGGTTCTCTGCATAGCTGACCTCAAACTACTGCAGGTAAACCATGTTTCCTTTTGTTCCTAGTATTAAGTTAATACTGTCATGTCCCCATACCCTGACAAGGTGGTATTGGGAGAGTCCTAGTCTACAAGTTTCCATCTAAAGAACTTCAGATCAACTTCCTAGGACGAGTCACACTTTGATATGCCTTCACACACAGCTTGCATATGCCGCAGTTCTTGCGTAGCAAGGTTGTAGCGAGGTACAGGGACTCCTTATTTCTTGGGTGCTGACACACTCAAATAACGAGACCCCGGGCAAAGCCAAAAAGCCAGTACTGGCTGGGACATCCACCCTTCCTAATGGGTGAGTCACCCCTATTAAATAGCGGGGTTTGTATGTCAGTTACGGAACAAATGACAAATTCGTAGATAATTTGTATTTTTCCTAACTATACAAACCTTAGCTATTTAATCAAACTTGCCCGCCAGCCCTATCCCCCTTGAAGTCCTACCTCCAAGCAAAGTGAGCTCAAGCACAGGTGTGTGTGAGGGGGGGAGGGGTAGCAAGCTACCGTCCCCTACCCCCGCTAACTAGTGATGTGGGTAGTAAACCCGCGTTAAATTTTAATGGCTCGTCATTTCAGCTACACCTAAAGTTTTACCCCTATCAAATAGCTAAGGTTTCTATAGTTAGGAAAAATACAAATTATCTACGAATTTGTCATATTTTACTTGAAGAAGGAAGTAGATGTAGAGAGTTATGAGAAGGTGAAGAAGATTCATGAAGTAACCAACTTCAAGAATGAAAAATCAACTACTTCATGCATATAGGAATGCCGGAAAACTTAATGAGAAAATGCGAGAAGCAATAAAAGAAGTGTGTGAAAACTGCAATATATGTAAAAAATGCAAGAGATCCCAGGGCACTCCTAAAGTTGCATTACCAATAGTTTCTGATTTTAATGAGATTGTAACCATGGACTTAAAACAATATGGAGAGACTTATGTATTATGGATGATCTGTTCCTTCACCAAATTTATTCAAGGAGCTGTTTTGAAGGATAAAACTGCCGAGTCAGTGGTTGAATCTCTCAACACAGCATGGAACTGGAAGTTTGGGTTCCCTTCTCAAGGATACTGGGCAGATAACGGACCAGAGTTTAAGAACCACGAAGTTAAAGAGTTTGCTTCAAAACTAGGTTTTGAAGTAAAATTTGGTCCAAATTACTCACTCTGGAGCAATGGAATAAACGAACGTAACCATTATTCTGCAGATATGACGGTGAAGAAAATTCAAGAGGCAGATAAGAAAATTGATTTAAAGAAGTCTGTAGAGATGGCTGCTTGGACTCATAATACAAACACCAGTATTTTAGGATATAACCCTATGCAGTTGGTGACAGGAAAGGCTGTAACAATATCTGGAATTTCTACAGGAAATGTCGCCACTGAGTCGATGTTTGACAGTGAGAATGTGAAGTTGATGATCGAGAGACATCACATGATCACCAAGAAATTTAGGGAAGCTGAATATTCTTCAAAGCTGAAAAGGGCTTCACAACAGCAAAACAATAAATTTAATAACATTATTTACAAAGAGGGGGATATGGTATTTTACCAAGATAAAATGAAAAAAGCCTAGTGTGGTCCAGTAAAGGTTTTCACACACAGAGGAAGAGATGTTTACATTTGGGCGAATGGCGATTTAAAGAAAGTAGCCAGTTGCAAAGTAGAATTTTGCTCCCAAAGAAATATTCCTTTGGAAATTTCAAGAGAAGTAAACAACGAAGCAAAAGCAATGGACTCCACTCCTAAAATGGCAGGAGAAGAGAAAATATCAGTGGATCCTCCAGCCAGTAATCTAAGAATGAAGACAAGATCTCAAGATAATAAAGAGGAGACTGAGAAGGATTTCATTGGAGCATTCTGGTTGACTTCAGAAAAAAACGAGTGTTTTTGTGAGGAAATAACAAGTTATGTAGTGGAATTACCTGTTAAATATCACAAGATGCCAGAAGTGTTAGAAGCAAAGAAGAAAGAATATGAAAATTTGTTACATTTTGACACTTTTGAAGAAGTGGAAGATGTAGGGCAAGAAAAGATAGGCAGCAGATGGGTGATCACGAAAAAGGAGAAGCATGTCGGACAAAAAACTGATTACAAAGGGAGAATTGTCGCCAAGGGATTTCATGAAAAAGAAAAACCCCAAGCTGATTCACCAACAGCTATGCATGAAATCATGAAAGTGTTCTTGTCCTTGGCTGCAAATGAGAATTTTGAGCTTCAGTCTATTGACATCAAAGCAGCATTTTTACAGTCAAACATACCTAACAGGAATGTATTTGTAGAACCTCCTAAGGATTTAAAAAAAGAAAACATTATTTGGAAACTCAGAAAACCATTATATGGATTGGATGATGCCAGTAGAAAATTTTGGCTGAAAGTTCAGCAGATTTTCAAGGAAGAAGGTCTGAAGACTGTGAGTGGAGATGAGGCTTACTACTATCAGCAGAGTGAAGGAAATCTGATTGGTATGATACTTACTCATGTAGATGATTTTTCGATAGCTGGTACAAAAGGATTTGTAAAAAAAGTAACAGACTTGTGTAAAGAAAAAATACAAGTTTCAAAGATAGAAAAGAATAAATTTCGGTTCACAGGGATAGATGTCATCAAAACAAAAACTGGAATAACAATCTCAATGGATGATTATGCGAGGAGTCTTGAGAAAGTGGAAGATATCAGGAAAGGAAAAGCTGGTGAACCTTTGACTAGTCAGGAACTGAAAGTATTTCACAAGTATGTAGGAAAGTTTAGCTGGTTAGCAGCCAATACAAGACCTGAACTTTCTATCACAGCATTGTACATGTCCAAGAAAAATAGTAGTGCTACATTGAAAGATCTTAAAAAACGGATTTTTGAGTGAAGCGAAAAATCTATTTTTGGATGAGGTAGCCATGTTGTCCTGATGGAAGTTCCTTCAATAGTAGCTTCCTAGGTATATTTGACTACAGTGATATATCCCAGAGAATTTACCAAAGGTATCCAGAATTCTAACTCCTGGAGCGAATATCCCTTAAAATTTTAAAAAGGGATATCGCGTAATATCAGAGGACGTATTCTTGACACGTCTCATAGCTATCTACACCCCTAATAGCGCTTTCGCTTCGAAGGAAAAAATGGCAAGAATAAAGGAGAGTCATTAAAGAAGCGACGCTTCTACCGTACTGTAAATAGTGCGCCAAATCGCCACCGCGCGGCGCCACCAATCCATTCTTTGTAGCTTTGTAGGTGTTGCAGATACAGTACCATAAGGAGGGATTCATTATCCTTTTGTCAAAAAGAGGGTGGGTCCATCAGGACGACATGGCTACCTCACCCAAAAATAGATTTTTCGCTTCGCTCAAAATCCGTTTTTTGGGCTTAGGCCATGTCGTCGTGATGGAAGTTTACCAGAGCATTAATGTATCTCTGGATTTTCAATAGTGCCGTTTATCTCGAGATAAATTTTTCCTTTCGGTCTTCTAGACCTAGAGACACCTGATGTTACCGTTATACATCAATCAGCTGATCATGAAATATGTCAGTGCTTCCTGCCCCCTACAGGGAAGAGTCTGGGCAGACTCAAGGAAAAAACCCGAGGATTGTGAGTTCAAGGAAACAATCTAGCAAACAGTTTGTATATTAGTGTCATCATCTACGTAAAGCGTAGTTTGTACTTGGATGGTATTGATCTGTGCAGGTTACTGGTACCTCCCGGGTCTGTTGTTAAAGAGACAGACAGGTGTAGGAAACCTTAAACAGTAAAATGAACAGTCTAGTACAATCAGTTCTTACCTGTTTGCTTGGAACAGTAGTAATCTTAGTTCCCAATATTTTCTTAAATATTAAAAGAATCAAGGATGCTCTGACTTATTCTCAAACTAGAATGTTTGAGGCGAAAGAGACGCAAAGATTCCTATTGTTTATTACAATAAAATTAGAAATCATAGTTGTATTCAATTACATATTATACTGAACAATTCTGCATAGAAGCATAAACAGTAATAACAGAAATAAAAATCAGTCTCACCTGAAAAGGAAACACCAGCCACTCTATGGGAAATATAAGAATTTCACTATGTATTCTGTTGATACTAGGAACACTGTGCATATAGGTATGCCTGGCACTTGTGTTAGTCTGTTATGCTTAAAGTCACCCGTGTGAATAGAACAGTCTATAGTGTCATCACTAAACACAATACTCAACATGATATGCTTTGAGAGTCTATCATGTACACCCTTCACTAAAATTCCCAAATAGTGCACTGTTCTTCGCAGTAATCAAGCGGCAGGTTTTATTACACTGCTTGCCGCCACCACATGAAATTTTATTTCTTTTAATTGCTTCGCGTAGTGTTTGAAGAAAACTCTGGACGACTTCCATCCAGTATAAGCACGAAGGCTTTCAAACAACATTGTCTGAAAGAAATTCAGAGACGAGGCAACTTTTCTCGGATCATGACCTGCGGGTGTACTGTCTGGATCCGGTCTGCGTATAAAATAGGTGATTTTCGCCCTTAACTGTTTTAAGGATAACGTTGAACCGGAAGTCTCTCCCCTGAAAAGCTGACCTCCCTTAAAGTCTGAAGTTCTATGAAGATAGACCTTTAGGCATTCCACTGGGTAGAGGGATGCTTCTTCCTTCAGAGGGCAGATTCTCCAGGAACCCCATCTCTTAGTGGGCAGCTCGTTCTTGGGGAGAAACGTCGGGTCCGGAAAGAGGTTCAGTTCTCCGCTGTCTGTGAACTGAATGTGGCCTTCATCTCTCGAGAGGGCCACTATTTCGCTAACTCTGGCTCATGAGGCTAGTGCAAATAAGAATATCACCTTTTGAGTCAAGTCTTTCAGCGAGCAATCTTCATTGTTCAGGGTTGATGCTAAGTGAAGAACCTTATCAAAAGACCATGAAATGGGTTTTGGAGGAGCTGCGGGCCGAAGTTTAGTGCAGGCTTTAGGAATTTTGTTGAAGATCTCATTGGAAAAGTCTACCTGGAAGGTGTAAAGCATTGGTCTGGCTAGGGCAGATTTACATGTAGTAATCGTATTGGCTGTTAAACCTTGTTCATGAAGGTGTATGAAGAAGGACAAACAGAAATCCGTAGAAATCTCCTTAGGTTTCTTCGCCTTGACAAAGGCCACCCATTTCTTCCAGGAAGACTCATATTGTCTTCTTGTTGACTTTGACTTGTATTTTTCTAAGAAGTTAATACTGTCCCTAGAAATCCCAAACTGTTTCTTGACCGCTAAGGCGAGAAAATCATGAGATGAAGGTTCTGGGTTTTCTCTGATGAAGCTGCACTTTCTGAGTCAGAACTGGGTCCGGCAACGGGATCAGCTTCAGGCGTAGTTCCGTTACTAGAGGGAACCAGACACTGTTGGGCCACTTGTCGAGGACTTTCAGCAGAAGGTTGGTTGGAGGGAATAGGTAGATCTTGGTCCATCTGTTCCAATCTATGGACATTGCATCCATTGCTTCCGCTAAAGGATCCTCGTACGGGGCTACGTACCGGGGTAGCTTCTTGTTGTCACTCGTTGCGAAGAGGTCTATCTGCAGTCCTGGGACTTTGCGTAATATGAAAGAGAATGATCTTGCGTCTAGGAACAATTCTGACTCTATCGGGTTGATCCTGGATAGAGCGTCCGCTGTCACATTGCGGAACCCTTGAAGGTGGACTGCTGACAAGTGCCATCTCTTCTTCTCCGCTAGACGGAGGATGGCCAGTATCACTTGATTTATGTGAGGTGATCTCAAGCCCTGTCAGTTTAGGCATCTCATTATGACTTCGCTGTCTAGAACCAGACGGATGTGGATTGAGCAGCGGAGTTTCAGTTTCTTCAGAGAGAGAAAAACTGCCATGGCTTCCAGAAAATTGATGTGGAAGGTTTTGAAGAGGGGAGACCAGGTTCCTTGGACTTTCCGAAGATGAGAGTGACCTCCCCACCCTTCTTTTGAGGCATCCGTGTGAACGGTGACTGACGGTGGAGGTGGTTGCAAGGGTTCCTTGTTCTTTAGGTTCTTGGCCTCCGACCATGGCTTGAGTAGTGATTGCAGACGATTTGGTATTGGTCTTTGTAGATCTCTTCAAGCATTTGATGCGTATTTTTTCCAAACTCCTGATGCATCTCTTAACTGTGCTCTCAATACTGGATCTGTCACTGAGGCGAACTGGAGGGACCCCAACACTCTCTCCTTTTGCCTTCTTGATATCCTGGCGGATTGAAGTAGTCTTTTGACAGATCCTGCTATATCTTTGCTCTTCTTTGACGGAATAGAAAGGCAGTGTGACTGCAAGTCCCAGTGGACGCCCAGCCACTGAAACTTTTGAGCTGGAGATAGTCGAGATTTTTCCAAGTTGATCTTGAATCCTAAGTGTTCCAGAAACTGGATCACTTCCTTGGAGGCTTGCATGCACTCTTCCACGGATGCTACCCACACCAGCCAGTCGTCCAGGTAGGCTACCACCTGGATTCTCTTTAGGCATAGTTGATGAATGAATGCATTCGCAAGCTTGGTGAATACCCTTGGAGCTATGTTCAGACCGAAGGGCATGGCTCTGAAAACGTACTTTCTTTTTTGTACAGTAGTTTGAATCCCAGGTAGGGGGAAACTTGACGGCTGATTGGAACGTGCCAGTACGCATCCGTCATGTCTATGGAGACTGTGTATGCCCGTTTGGGCAAAAGGGACCTTATATGTTGAAGCGTCAGCATTTTGAACTTGTAGTTCACTATGAACTTGTTGAGTGGTGATAAGTCCAGAATGACTCTGAGCTTTTCCGAGTCCTTCTTCGGAACACAAAATAGCCTTCCTTGGAATCTGATGGACTTCGCCCTCCTTATAACTCTTTTGTTCAAGAGTTCCTGAACATATTCTTCCAGTATGGGGGTTGAGTGTTGGAAGAATTAAGGGAAGTTTGGTGGAGTTGAGCTTCAACTCCACCCTAGTCCGTTCTTGATTAGGCTGTGGGCCCAGGGATCGAAGGTCCAACGATCCCGGAAGAGGAAAAGTCTCCCTCCTACCGGTAGCATCTCACTTCGAGTGCTGGTTGGAGGATTTACCTCCTTGGTCACGTCCACCTTTGTTGCCCCTACCTCTGAAGGGGCGTCTAGAGGATCCTCGAAAGGAGCCTCGAGACTTCGGCCTAAGGTTTTTGACTGCCTTTCGAAAACTGGGGTGAACACAGGCGATTGGGTCGCCAGCGTTTGGGGCACCAGTTGGAAGGTGGTGGGTGGTTGTGCCACCGTCTGGGGCACCGTGGCCATGGGAAGCTATTGCTGTTGTTTTGGCCGAGAGGGCACTCTTGGTCGTTTCGACTTATTCTTCGGCTGGGGACCCTCATCAGCTGAAGATTTTCTTTTAGAGGACAAGCCCCATTTGGAGAGGAGATTTCTGTTCTCTGTTGCGGCTTTGTCCATGACCTCTTTAACCACTTCGCTTGGGAAGAGGTCTTTTCCCCAGATGTTGGAAGCTATCAGCTTCCTTGGTTCATGTCTCACCGCAGCCGAGGCGAACATGAACTCTCTGCAAGCCCTTCGGGCTTTAATAAAGTTGTACAGGTCCTTGGTGATTGTCGCCAAATGAGATTTGGCGAAGACCATGTACATGTCTGGGGTATCCGGGATGCTTGCCATAGTCTCTAGGCCAGTCTGCAGAGACATGGAAGCAGCAAGATGTTCTTTTGTCTCCTGTTCCCTGCACAGGAGAAAGTCTGACAACTTCGGGAGGTCTTCGCCGAACTGTTGTCCGGCAATATCTGCCTCCAGCTTCCCGGCTGTAAAGGTGTTGTGGACATCCTTCCAGTCTGCATCGTCTGATGGAAAGGCGAGGGAGAAGGGTCTACACTCTTCCAGTGTAGGGCAAGGTTTCCCTGCCTCGACTGCCTTTAAGGCTGCTTTAAACCCTTGTCCATAAAGGGAAAGGCACGTTTGGGGTCAGCAATAAAGGACGGGTGCTTCTTGCTGAGAGCCGGCACCTTGGAGCTAGTAAAGGCCCTCTCCTTCAAGGTGGTTGTATATAAGGCCTGGGCCTTAGAGAGTTCAAGGACGATGGTCTCCTTCGGCTCTGTCTCCTCTTTGGATGCAGATTCCGTCTTCAGACGGACATAGCAATCCGGATAGGCCCCTTTGCTGGGCCAAAACTCAATTTCCTCTACTGGGACAGTGCCCAGTTTCTCTGAGAGGAAGATCTTCCCCCCGACATAGGCATATGCTTCTGCGTAGCTCCAGGGGTTGACGTCAGGGAAGGCGGGGAGATCCTTGACGTTTAGCTTCTTCGGGGCTAAACGTTTTGCAACCAGCTGATGCATTTCCGTCCGAAGAGAAGCTTCTTTCTCGGACGATTTCTTCTGAATGTCCTGCACCATAGACAACAGCGAGTGCAACGTACTCGTGATGGAATCTTACTGGGGTGCAGTGGAAGAAGTTGAGGGCACCGGCTCAGTCACCGTGGCTGATGATACCAAAATCGTATCGGTTTTCTCGACTTCGGCCTCAGGTGGTACGTCATCCGCCTGATCCAGCTCCTCCACTAGGAGATTGTGCTCAGTCTCCTCCGAGACAACTGACATGTTGTCCTCCAATTGGATGCTCTCCAAGGCATCCGATGAGTTGTATCAAACCTCTGCTCCTGATGTTGCTGATGTAGGTGAAGGCTTAGTTTCCCCCTCCGAACATCTTTCGAGGGAGGGACTAAGTCCAACGGTCTCTCCTACCGGTGATTCTCCCTTCGGGGGAGTTCACTCACAGAGACTCCTCTTCGGAGGACTGCTGATGGTCAGCCTGCTGACCCCACGGCCCCCAGAGGGTGTATAAGGCGTAAAGCCCGCCTTCCTCTTCGCCGTAGAGGCCTTCCTTCACCTCACAAGGGTGTTAGGAGGCGCCTCTTCGGTTCATCATCGCCGCAGTCCGCCGCAGAGGAACCTCGCTGTCGTTCGCCAACTCTACCAACTACATCCCTGGACCTCTCCGCAGATCGTTCGTGATCTCCTTCGGTGGAAGGTCGTCCTTGCAAAGGACACGCCGACCTTCCACCCGCCAGACCTGCTGACCTGCCGTCGCCATTCCTGGCCGCTGATGCGCTGTCGGCGCCTACTCACCCTGTTTTTAAACGGCCAACGGTCCCTTCGGGGCCCAAGGGACTTTCACACAATGTGTCTAAGTCCTTTACGTGCCAGGTATCCCCTGGGCGCCATCGTTCACTTGCGCTCTCCAGCTGCTGTGGTTCCTGTTATAGCGCGCTAGCGCTCACCTGCGCGCCAGCGCTCACCTGTTGGCCAGCACGCCACTGCGCGCCCTCATCCTGATGCACGCTTACGTTCACCTGCGCACTTACGTTCACCTGGGCGCCAGCGCTCGCCTGCACGCCAACGCTCTCCTACGCACCAGCTCTCGCCAGCTCGCCAACGATCTCCTGCGCGCCCACGATCTTTTGATCTGGGCGCAAAGGGGAAGATAACCTCTTCCCCTGCCCGCCAGCGCTCTCCAACGCGCCATCAAACGCCGACGCGCCATTGGACCCCGCCTGCTCGCCATCCTTCACCGATGGCGCGCAGTCTCCGACGCGCGCCCTGCGCGCCCACCTATTCTACTAGATATGCGCCCTCATGCGCGCCCGCGCGCAAGGGTTATATCTCCTGCGCGCAGGACCAACATTATCGCCCCAACGGGCTCTCCGGGATCCTGCGCTCATTCAGCCTGCTGCGCACCCTCTGCAATCACCGGAACGCGTCCCTGCGCGCCATCGATCGCTCGCCCTCGCCTGTGCTCCATCGCTCACCCGCACGCCCACGCCCGTCTGCGCACCCTCGCCATCGCGATCCAAGCAAAATTCTATCGCGCGAGCGCCAGCACGATCCCACGCAAGAGGCTGAAAGACGCCGCGCGGCCAGGTCATCGTCATCGCGTCGTCGTCCCCCCCGCCCGCAAGCGCAGAACAGCGCGCTCGCCGGAGGGAGGGAGAACTCCGGTTAGGTCCAGGGACTTTTCTCCTCCTTTCAGGCAGACCCTACTTTGGTAACTCCTCCCAGGGGTCGAACGATAACCTTCCCTCCAGAGGGAGTATCTGACAGCACAGCTGTCAGTCGGCAGCCCTGGTTTGGGTCCCTTGTCAGAGCGGTCATGCAGGCTTTTAAGCCTGTTCTCTCTGAGCTGGGCCGCAAATCAGTGGCAGTTCGTGAAGAGGAAGAGAGGAGTAGCTGACGTGGTGACTTCTCGAAGGGCGAAGCTGACTCCTCGGAAGTCTTTGAGTAAGGCCTCCTCCCCCCCCAGACTTTCTCTCCCTCCCTTTCGGACCAAGATTTCCGTCCTCAGGGGAGTTACATGAGGTGAGGCGTTCCCCCATTGCACCAATGAGGGAAACCCCACCTCGCGCAGAGAAGTCTTCTTGGGTATGGGTGGAGAAGAGCCTCCCACCATCACTGTTGGAGTCCTGCATCCCTCCCAGGAGGAAGTCGAAGGACTCCAAGACTTTACCGAAGTCGTCCTCAAGGATTAAACCAGAGCCAGCCAAGTCCTCGGAGAACGTCCACGAGTCCCCCCAAGAAGAGCCTTTGGGGACAGGAGACTTCGCTGCCAGCCCTTCAGGAGGAGAGCTACAGGAGTCAGAGCATGCGTTTTGGCAGGTTCTGACCCTTATGAGGAATCTCAATGGGTTCGCGGATCCAGAGATTCCCCCTCGTGAGGGCAAGGACTCGGTCTTGGACCGAGTGTTTGGTACTCAAAAACCCTCTAAGGCCAGCACGGCTTTGCCCTGGTCCCAAGGGGTTAAGAGTGCCAGAGATAAGGTCGAAGGCCTGCTCTCCGAGCTTGCCTCCTCCAGCCGATCCAGCGCCTGTAACAAACTCCTCCCGCCTCCTCGTGTCCATCAGAGGAGGTACTTTGACATCATGGAGGAGACTTGTTTAGCTCTTCCCTTACACCACTCTTTGGAAGAGCTTACCAGGAGAGTCCCTCTAGAGACTCTCCAACCGGCAAGTGTTGTTCTAGGCTACGGAGATCCTTAGCCAGGAGAAGGTGGCGAAGTGTGCCTTGCAGGCAACTTCTCGGCTGGACATCTGGCTAGGGTCTCTGGGCATCCTGTTACGATCTGAGGACTTGTCCAAAGAGAGTACCAGGAAGGCCATGGAGACCTTTCTACTTTCAGGCACTCGTACTATCGAGTTTCTAGCCCACCAAGTCTCGAACATGTGGGCTAATACCATCTTGAAGCGTCGAGATGCGGTGTCTGAGAGATACAACCAGAAGGTCCCCAGCACCGAGATCAGCAGGCTCAGACATTCTTCCATCTTGGGGAAGAATTTGTTTGAGCCTAAGGACATGGAGCAGGCGGCTGAGAGGTGGAGGAAGTCCAACCAGAACTCTCTCCTACATAGGGCTTTAACATCAAAGCCCTATAAACCTCCAGCAACCACGTCCTACCAATACCACGAAACCGGCAGCTGCAGTGAAGACAACGGTGTCGAAGCACTTTCCTGCCAAGGAAGAGAAAGGCAAAAAGTCCTCCAGGGGAGGAAAATATCCTAGAGGGAGTGGCCGAGGTCGCAAACGCTAGGATTGGCAGTTCCCCTGCATGTCCACCTGTGGGGTGAGGCCTACAAAGCTGCGCAAACAGGTGGCAGCAACTCGGGGCCGATTCCTGGACGATTTCCGTAATCAGTCAAGGATATCGCGTCCCGTTCACAATATATCTACCTCCCCTGACAGCGAATCCAGTGTCGTTGAGCTCCCTTGCCATGTGATCGGCAAGGGGGCAAGCCCTTTGGGCAGAAGTCCAGACCATGTTGAAGAAGGGCGCTCTCCAAGAGGTCGTCGACGGGTCCCCAGGCTTCTTCAGTCGGCACTTTCTTGTGAAGAAGGCGTCTGGAGGTTGGAGACCAGTCATCGACCTCTCAGCTCTGAACAGGTTTGTCAAGCAGACCCCGTTCATCATGGAGACGGCAGACACGGTCAGACTTGCAGTGAGACCGCAAGACTTCATGTGTACACTGGACCTGAAGGACGCGTACTTCCAGATCCCAGTCCATCCGTCTTCAAGGAAGTATTTAAGATTCAGCCTAGACAACAAGATCTACCAGTTCAAGGTGCTGTGTTTTGGTCTCTCCACAGCACCTCAGGTTTTCACCAGAGTGTTCACCCTAATATCGTCGTGGACACACAGGATCGGCATCCGTCTCCTCCGTTATCTGGATGACTGGCTGATCCTAGCAGACTCGGAGTCAGCCTTTCTCCGACACCGAGACAAACTTGTGGGACTTTGCCAAGATCTGGGGATCATGGTAAATCTCGAGAAGTCTTCTCTGCTTCCTACTCAAAGACTGGTATATCTAGGCATGATCATAGACACCAATCTCCACAAAGCCTTCCCATCAGAAGACAGGATAGCAAGGCTGAGGAGGGTCGCGAGTCCTTTCCTCAGACGAGAAGAGCTCTCATCCCAATCGTGGTTACGTCTCCTCGGTCACCTCTCATCCTTGGCCCGTCTAGTTCCCAACGGTCGCCTCAGAATGAGATCTCTGCAATGGCGACTCAAGTCCCGGTGGAATCAAGGTCACGATTCCCCGGACGTCCTGATCCCTATGGGTCCTGCGGAACGGACGGATCTTCAGTGGTGGGTGACAGACGAGAACCTACGAAGGGGAGTGGATCTTCTAGTCCTCTCCCCGGATTTGATGCTGTTTTCGGACGCCTCAAAGAAAGGGTGGGGAGCCCATGTTCTGCACCACAGGACCTCAGGTCTGTGGTCAGAAACAGAAAGGTGCCTCCACATAAATCTGCTAGAAATGAAGGCTGTATTCCTAGCCCTTCAACAGTTCCAACGTTACCTGGCGGGTCACTCTGTGGTGGTGATGAGCGACAACACCACAGTAGTGGCTTACATCAACAAGCAGGGAGGTACCTTTTCAGAGCAGCTATCCCATCTTGCAGTAGAGATACTGATGTGGACCAAAGTCCACTCGATTCCACTATCGGCTCGCTTCATTCCAGGCAAGAGGAATGTGCTCGCCGACAGTCTGAGCAGAGCGTCTCAGATAGTGAGTACCGAGTGGTCTTTGGATCATTTAGTAGCCAACAAAGTCCTGACTTTGTGGGGTTCCCCGACTGTGGATCTGTTCGCTACAGCGCTGAATTTCGAGCTCCTGCTGTACTGCTCCCCAGTCCCAGATCCCAAGGCACTCTGGAAAGATGCCTTCCAACAACGGTGGGACAACATCGACGTATATGCCTTTCCCCCGTTCTGTCTGATGAGGAGGGTACTCAACAAGACCAGAATATCGGTCAATCTCTCGATGACCTTTATAGCTCCGCTATGGCATCACGCGGAATGGTTTCCAGACCTTCTGCAACTCCTAACGGAACTTCCAAGAGAACTCCCTCCCCGGCACGAGCTACTCAAACAACCACACGCCAACATCTTTCACAAAGCTGTAGCTTCGCTTCGACTTCATGCCTGGAGGCTATCCAGCATCTCCTCACAGAGAGAGGATTTTCGCAACAGGTTGCGAACAGGATGTCTGGACAGCTGCAAAGGCCATCCGCAGGGGTCTATCAGGCAAAGTGGCGAGTTTTCTGTAGTTGGTGTCCTGGAAGGGGTATCTCTCCACTCGATGCCACTATTCCAGCAAAAGCGGAGTTCTTCGTGTATTTGCGAGAAGAAATGTGCCTTTCAGTCTCGGCAGTGAAAGGCTATCACTCGGCCTTTAGTCTAGCCTTCAGGCTCAAAGGAGTGGACATTTCTTCCTTGCTGAAACTTTCCCTACTCATACGAAGTTATGAACTTACCTGCCCTCAGTTGGAAGTGAGACCTCCTCCATGGAACGTGGTTCGAGTTCTCAGGTCTCTTAAGAGACCTTCCTATGAACCATTGCGCCAGGCTTCAGATCGCCACCTGACTTGGAAGACGGTGTTCCTACTAGCTTTGGCCTCGGCCAAGCGAGTCATTGAACTTCATGGTCTCTCATATGACATCGCCCATTCAAGGGGATGGGGGGAGGTAACGTTCAGATTCGTCCATGAGTTTGTTGCTAAGACTCAGAATCCGGGAGTGCCGGACCCTCGGTTCAACTCTTTCCAGATTTCGAGTCTTCGTTCTGTAACAGATGACCCAGACTATCTCCTACTGTGCCCAGTAAGGAGTCTGAGGTTACATCTCAAAAGAACTGCTGCAGTTTGTCCCCAGGTGCAGGCATTGTTTGTGAGCACTGGGAGAACAAAGAGGAGGGTTACCAAGAATACTATCTCAGCATGGATTCGTAGGGTAATCCATCTGTCCCTGAATCCTGACCCTCCTCCGTCACGTCGCCCTAGAGCACATGATGTCAGGGGCGTAGCTATGTCCCTGGCCTTCAAAAAGAACTTCTCAGTGATGCAGGTTCTACAAGCACGGGTGTGGAAGCATCAGACGACCTTCACAGCCCATTACCTGCAAGACGTGACCCACAGGAGGCTCGATACGTTCTCTATCGGCCCTGTGGGGGCCGCACAACAGCTGGTTTAAACCTCGGGCTCCATACCCTGGAAAGGTATGATGGGTCGTACGCGACCCCTACAGCATTTTCAAAACCTGTTTTTTCCCCATAAATCATCGGCTGTCTCGAATATGGAAGTGATCAACCTGCAACGGATGACTAGTCTACATGCCATTGTCTGCTTTAGGACTGATTTTTGTCTAACTTCCCTCCTTCCCTGTTTTTTTACCACCCCAGGGGTCGACCTCGACCCTGACATACCTTTATAGGGGTAAGTGATCAAACAGCAAAGTTATTACATAATTATAAATTGTCGAACAGTGTTGATACTTGTTTGGTTCTTTATAGTTGGAAAGTGTTGGTGGATGGTGTGTCTACCACTTGCATGACATTGGTTTTGGCTTAGATGCCATATATTGCCATGAGGTCCATTTTCCCACAAATGCTAATTTCTGAATTTTTTTTTATTTTTTGCAAATTTTATTTTTTTCTATTTATTTTGAATTTATCTTCAATAATGGCCAGCAGGCAGTATTCCCTCGGCATGGATGTCATCAACACACTTCTAATGGAGTTAGAAAGAGATGTTGATGACACCTTGAAATTTACATACCCATTCTTCATTTCAAGTGGTAGATTGGGCTGTAAGAGTTGTTGCGGTCTGCGGCCATTTTGTTGACATACCCGAAAGGTAAGTTGGCATATCTCTATATATTCTTGTTCTGTATAGAATTTGTGATATTTTGGTATATTTTAATGCATGAATATCATATTTTATAGGAGATACAATGATTTTAATAAGAAATTTACATTGTGAAACTAGGCCGTCAAAAAATTACCTTTAGATTTCGCCCCTGATATAACAGTAAATTACATCTTAGTGCACATTTTATTATGTATTTCTGTTCTAGGATAATATGAGTTTATTCTTTAAAAAAATTAGCCTCTTACTATTTCATTTGGGTACCCAAAAAAATTAATGAAATTTGGACAAATTTTTTTTGGCCAAAAAAAGTTACCCTTTTTTTCTCATTTCAGATCTTGACTTTTATGGGTCCAACTCATTTACAGCAATTATACGCTGTTGCTTTGCCATCTAAGAAGGTGTCCCTAAAGGGATTTATGTGTATATGTATATTTCTATTTTTTGTGAATATTTACGTCGTCTTTTTTTTGTGTACTGTACTTAAATTTTTAATATATTTCCAATAAATAGTTATTTTGTAGATGGGTATTATTTATATTTTCAGTAGTTTTTAGCATTCTTTGAAGTATTTTTAGCAAGTCAAACAATACAGATTGATGCATAACTAAATTTTTCCTGAATTTTTTTTGGAGTCGGGGTCGCGCGCGACCGAGTATACCCTTAAAGGGGTGTCCGAGTAGCGTACCTATCCAGGGTTAATGGACAAGTAGCAGAAGGTTGAAGGTATTGTTACCCGGTTTTAGTCTGCATGAATGAAAAGGTTTGTCTGGTCCTTATTCTTTTCTTCATCCTCCCCTCTCTTGGGGAAAGCAGCATCCTGGGTTCTCTGCACAGCTGACCTCGAACCACTGCAGGTAAACCATGTCTCCTTGTGTTCCTAGTATTAAGCTAATACTGTCACGTCCCCCTACCCTGACGAGGTGGTATTGGGAGAGTCCTAGCCTAAAGTTTCCATCTAAAGGACTACAGGTCAACTTCCTAGGACGAGTCACTCTTCAAACCTCCACACACAGCTTATGTAGGCCGCAGCCCTTGCGCAGGAAGGTGCTAGCGTGGTGCAGGGACTCCTTATTGTTGAATGCTGACAAACTCAGATACTGAGTCCCTGGGCAAAGCTAAAAGCCAGTACTAGCCGGGACTCACCACCCTTCCTAAGGGGTGAGTCACCCATATTAAATAGCGTGGTTTGTATTTCAGTTACAGAACAAATGACAAATTCATAGGTAATTTGTATTTTTTCTAACTATACAAACCTTAGCTATTTAATCAAACTTGCCCTCCAGCCCTATCCCCCATGAAGTCCTACCTCTAAGCTAAGTGAGCTCAGCACAGGTGTGTGTGAGGGGGGCCCGGGGTAGCAAGCTACCCTCCCTACCCCCCGCTAACTAGCGGTGGGGTAGTAAACCCTCGTTAAAATTCTAATGGCTCGTCATTTCAGCTACCCCGAAAGTAATTACCCATATTAAATAGCTAAGGTTTGTATAGTTAATAAAAATACATTTTAACTATTAAACTTAGCCGGTGAATATATAATAGCTGACGTCTCGGACGGCTCGACAGAAAAAACACAAAAACTCGCGAGCGATCGCTATGAAGGTTGCGGGTGTGCCCACCAGCGCCAACTATCGGCCAGATACCGCATATACATGTAAACAGCTCCAGTTCTTCTCTGTCGGTCTTGTCGACAAGTTGATTCCATTACTCGCTATTGACCTGGAGTTTTTCGTCATTCTTGGTGAAGTACTTCTTTTTGGTTTTGAGCTTTCGCAGTGCAGGTGTTTTTATCTTCAATTGAAACTCTTGAACTCTTTTTTGGATAGATTTTATTGTTGATGACTTTGAATTGTTTTTGGATTTTCTTTGACTTTTCAAAATGGCTGACCCTTCTCCAATTCCTAAATTTCGTAAATGTAATGCTAGGGATTGTAACAAACGTCTTCCAAAGGCCTCTCTCGACCCACATACCGTGTGTTCTTATTGCCGGGGTAAAACCTGTCAATTAGGAGATCGGTGTGATGAGTGCGTGGTACTTTCGGAATTCGACTGGCTAGAGTTTGATAAGTATTCTCGTAAGCTAGAGAGAGATAGGGTGAGGAGAAGTTCCTCTAGATCATTAGAATTTTCCTCCTCCCATGCCCCTGAACCTAATCCTTCCCCAGTAGTAGTTGTGCCTGAACCCTCTACTAGCACTCATGAACCATCAATGCGGGATATGTTGCATGCCATTCAAGCATTGGGCGAGAGAGTTGAATCTTTGGCTACGGACCGTAATCAACTCATGGCGGATGTAAAAGAGTTAAAGTGTCAGAGTGCCACATTAGAAAATCGTGGGGATAAAGTGATTAGTGCGCAAAGTGTTATCAGTGTTGCGACCGAGGGTTCGTCTGTTCGTGCCTGTCGTTCGCCTAGTCCGAGACCTCTTGCAAGCTCCCATGCACCAGGGAGAAGTAATGTCGTAGGACTTATGGGTACGAGAGGCTTTAACCAACGAACAGACGTTCCCTCTATGGTTTCGGGCGTGTCTCGTCAAGACCGCCCCTACCATAAGACGAGCAAGGCGGTTTTCTCCTCGTCATCCGAAGGCTTCTCGCGTAAGAAACCGTGGAGCAAGGTTTCGAGACCCTTAAAGCGGAAGTCAGTCCCTTCAGGACAGGTCCAGCGTCCTGGTTGTAGCCATTGGGACAGCTCTGACCCTGTGCAGTCATCGGAAGACTGCTCGCTGCCTAAACAGAAGCGTAACACGGGCTCCGAGAGTCTTAGTTTAGGCAATGTTTTGCAGTCACAGACGTTACCACCGTCTCGACCCGCTCCCACTCCCGTTGATCCTAAATGGGTTGTCCTGCAGGATATACAGAATAAGCTTGCCTCTCTTATGGAGGAGTATACTGCTGAGCAGGTTCACGATGATCCTCGCCGTTACGCTGATCGAGATCCTGGCCGTCAGCCGCCCAAACGAGCCTTTGCTCGTCCTGTTGACGTTGACGTTACAAAGTCACGTCAATCACGTGACTTAGAGCCTCACTCGATGCAGTCCCGTGTTGACTTTCAGCCGCTTGTGGACGTTCAGCCGCTGCCGCATGCTCGTGTTGACGTTCAGGACGTTCGCCAACCAGCTAAGTTGACTTGTTTTGACGTTGAGCGTCAAGCACCGCAGTCAAGAGTTGTTTTAACTGCTCAATCTAGGCAGTCAAGGCAGTCTCGAGTTGACGTCGAGCGTCCTCCCGCTCCTGTTGTTGTTGCTAGTCAGTCCGTTAAGCAGTTACATGACGTAGCGTCCTGGACAGCTACTGATGCTCCTTTGCGTGTGGACTCTGCTTGTCAAGCATTGCCACCAAGGCAGGTCTCTCCCTTGCTTGAGACTCATCAGTTGTCGGACGAGGGTCCTTCAGATGAGGACGTTGCTGATCCTCCTCCTAATGATAGTCCTTTGGACGTTTTATCTGATGTAGAAGAACCTAAGGCTGTACAACCTTCGATGGATTTTAAGAAGATCATGATGATTTTCAAGGATCTTTTCCCAGATCATTTTATTTCTGTTGCTCCTCGTTCGCCTCCGTCTGAGTTTGCGCTAGGCTTAACTGCTACCAAGCCTGCCTTTACTGAGCTAGTGCTTTTTCGCTCTTCTAAGAGGGCTTTACGTCTTCTAGGCGACTGGTTGGTTACCAGGAGGAGTTTGGGGAAGACGGCCTTTGCCTTCCCACCTTCTAAGCTTGCTTCTAGATCGAGCGTCTGGTATGACACGGGAGAAGTTCTCGGCTTGGGAGTCCCTGCCTCTGCCCAGGGTGACTTCTTAAGCCTCGTAGACTCTCCCCGTCGCCTGGCCATGAGACGCTCGAAAATTTGTTGGTCCTCCTCGGACCTTGACCATCTCCTTAAAGGCGTATACAGGGCCTTTGAAGTTTTTAACTTTCTAGATTGGTCTTTAGGAGCTTTAAGTAGGAAGATCTCGTCTGCTGACCAAGATGTATCCTTACTTATTATGTCCTGTATGGACAAAGCCATCCGCGATGGCTCCAATGAGCTCGCCTCCACCTTTACGTCGGGAGTCTTGAAGAAGAGAGAAACCCTTTGCTCTTTCCTTTCAGCAGGAGTTACTCCCTGTCAAAGATCGGAACTGCTCTTTGCTCCCTTATCGGCTGCCTTGTTTCCACAACAGCTGATTAAGGACATTGCTGCTTCTCTTGTGCAGAAGGACACACATGACCTGATGGCTTCTTCTGCTCGCAAGGGAGCTCCTTCTTCATCCTTTGTGGTGAGACCCAGAATCGAGACTCCTGCGTCTAGGTTTATCCCGCCCTTTCGGGGCAGAGCTCCCAGCAGGGGAGGCTCTCGTGCCGAGGGAAAGAGAGGTAAGAAGAGAGGAGCCAAGTCCTCCCGTGGCAGAGTCTGACTGCCCACGTCCTCAGACAGCGGTAGGGGCCAGACTGAACAACTTCTGGCAGGCCTGGGAGAAGAGGGGTGCAGACCAAGAGTCTGTTCTGTTGCTCAAGGAGGGGTACAAAATACCTTTTGTACGCAGACCTCCTCTAGTAACAGTTCCCATAGACCTCTCTCCCAGGTATCGAGAGGAGTCAAAGAGACAAGCTCTACATCTCGAAGTGTCTCTGTTGCTAGAGAAGGGAGCGGTGGTGAAAGTCTCGGACCTTCAATCACCGGGGTTTTACAACCGTCTCTTCCTAGTCCCAAAGCATACAGGAGGTTGGAGGCCGGTGCTAGACGTCAGTGCGCTCAACGTTTTTGTTACGAAAACAAAATTTAGGATGGAGACCACGAAGTCCGTCTTAGCAGCGGTCAGAGAGGGAGACTGGATGGTCTCTCTCGACCTGCGAGATGCGTACTTCCACATTCCTATACACCCGGATTCCCAACCGTTTCTGAGGTTTGTTTACAGGAATGTGGTGTACCAGTTTCGAGCACTGTGCTTCGGCCTCAGTCCTGCTCCTCTCGTGTTTACGAGGCTCATGAGGAATGTGGCAAAATTCCTTCATCTATCGGGAATTCGAGCCTCCCTGTACTTGGACGACTGGCTTCTCAGAGCATCGTCCAGTCATCGCTGTCTGCAGGATCTACATTGGACGTTGGGTCTGGCGAAGGAGTTGGGACTTTTGGTCAACTTAGAAAAGTCCCAACTGATTCCATCCCAGACGATTCTATATTTGGGGATGGAGATTCGCAGTCTAGTTTTTCGGGCTTTTCCGTCTGCCACCCGAATAGAGCAAGCCCTGCTCAAAGTCCGACTCATACTGAAAAGAGAACGTTGTTCAGTAAGGAGTTGGATGAGTCTCGTAGGGACTCTCATCCCTGGAGCAGTTTGTCTCGCTAGGGAGACTTCACCTTCGCCCTCTCCAGTTCCATTTGGACTCTCACTGGAACAAGAGCAAGACTTTAGAGGCTGTATCAATCCCGGTCTCCGAACCAGTAAAAGCATGCCTGAACTGGTGGGACAGCAACATCAGTCTGAGAGAGGGTCTGTCCCTAGCAGTCAAGAACCCAAACCACGTGTTGTTCTCAGACTCGTCGGATTTGGGTTGGGGTGCGACTCTGGACGGTCGGGAATGCTCGGGTCTTTCGACCTCAGTTCAGAAGAGCATGCACATCAACGGCAAGGAGCTATTAGCAGTCCACTTGGCCTTGATGAATTTCGAGAGCATTCTTCGAAACAAAGTGGTAGAGGTCAATTCAGACAACACCACAGCTTTGGCGTACATCTCCAAGCAAGGAGGCACTCACTCCCACACGCTGTACGGGATCGCAAGGGACCTCCTCATATGGTAAAAAAATCGAGGCATCTCCCTGTTGACAAGATTCATTATTATTATTATTATTATTATTTGCTAAGCTACAACCCTAGTTGGAAAAGCAAAATGCTATAAGCCCAGGGGCCCCAACAGGGAAAATAGCCCAGTAAGGAAAGGAAATAAGGAAAAATAAAATATTTTAAGAAGAGTAACAACATTAAAATAAATATTTCCTATATAAACTATGAAAACTTTAACAAAACAAGAGGAAGAGAAATTAAATAGAATAGTGTGCCTGATTGTACCCTCAAGCAAGAGAACTCTAACCCAAGACAGTGGAAGACCATGGTACAGAGGCTATGGCACTACCCAAGACTAGAGAACGATGGTTTGATTTTGGAGTGTCCTTCTCCTAGAAGAGCTGCTTACCATAGCTAAAGAGTCTCTTCTACCCTTACCAAGAGGAAAGTAGCCACTGAACAAATACAGTGCAGTAGTTAACCCCTTGAGCAAAGAAGAATTGTTTAGTAATCTCAGTGTTGTCAGGTGTGTGAGGACAGAGGAGAATCTGTTAAGAATAGGCCAGACTATTCGGCGTATGTGTAGGCAAAGAGAAAGAACCGTAACCAAAGAGAAGGATCCAACGTAGTACTGTCTGGCCAGTCAAAGGACCCCATAACTCTCTGGCGGTAGTATTTCAACGGGCGGCTGGTGCCTTGGCCAACCTACTACTTGAACGTCTTGGCAGACTGTCTCAGTCGGAGAGGTCAGGTGATCCCCACGGAATGGACCCTCCACAAGGACGTGTGCAAGAGTCTTTGGGCGACTTGGGGTCAACCCACCATAGACCTCTTTGCCACCTCGTTGACCAAAAGGCTCCCAATCTATTGCTCACCTGTCCCAGATCCAGAGGCGATCCACATAGACGCGTTTCTACTGGACTGGTCTCACCTGGACTTGTATGCATTCCCACCATTCAAGATAGTCAACAAGGTACTGCAGAAGTTCGCCTCTCACGAAGGGACAAGGTTGACGTTGGTTGCTCCCCTCTGGCCCGCAAGAGAGTGGTTCACAGAGGTACTTCAATGGCTGGTAGACGTTCCAAGGAGTCTTCCTCTAAGGGTAGATCTCTTACGACAGCCCCACGTAAAGGATCTTCATCAAAGCCTCCCCGCGCTTCGTCTGACTGCCTTCAGACTATCGAAAGACTCTCAAGAGCTCGAGGCTTTTCGAAGGAGGCAGCCAGAGCGATTGCGAGAGCTAGGAGAGCTTCTACCATCAAAGTATACCAGTCGAAGTGGGAAGTCTTTCGAGACTGGTGCAAGTCAGCATCTGTGTCCTCTTCCAGTACCTCTGTAGCCCAAATCGCAGATTTTCTCTTACATCTGAGAAATGTTCGCTCCCTCTCAGCACCTACTATTAAGGGCTACAGGAGCATGTTGGCTTCGGTCTTTCGACATAGAGGCTTAGATCTTTCCAATAATAAAGATCTCCAAGATCTCCTTAAGTCTTTCGAGACCTCTAAGGAACGTCGTATGGCAACTCCTGGATGGAACTTAGACGTGGTCCTAAGGTTCCTGATGTCAGACAGGTTTGAGCCATTACAATCAGCCTCCCTGAAGGATCTCACCCTCAAGACACTTTTCTTAGTGTGCTTGGCTTCAGCTAAAAGGGTCAGTGAGATTCATGCCTTCAGTAAGAACATCGGCTTTTCCACAGATAAAGCCACATGTTCACTTCAGCTTGGTTTCCTGGCCAAAAATGAACTGCCTTCTCGTCCTTGGCCTAAGTCATTTGATATACCTTGCCTGTCAGAGATCGTAGGCAACGAACTTGAAAGAGTACTGTGTCCAGTTAGAGCTCTTAAGTTCTACTTAGCTCGTACTAAGTCTTTACGAGGTAGATCTGAGGCCTTATGGTGCTCAGTTAAGAAGCCATCATTGCCTATGTCAAAGAATGCTTTGTCATATTTTATCAGATTTTTAATCCGAGAGACCCATTCTCACTTGAGTGAAAAAGACCGTTGCTTGCTTAAGGTTAAGACACACGAAGTAAGAGCTATAGCAACTTCCGTGGCCTTTAAGCAAAATAGATCTCTGCGAAGTATTATGGACGCTACCTTTTGGAGAAGCAAGTCGGTATTCGCGTCATTTTACTTAAAAGATGTCCAGACTCTTTATGAGGACTGCTACACACTGGGTCCATTCGTTGCGGCGAGTGCAGTAGTGGGTGAGGGTTCTACCACTACATTCCCTTAATTTCAATATTCTTTTAATCTGTCTCTTGAAATGTTTTTAATCTTGTTTTTGGGTTGTACGGAAGGCTAAGAAGCCTTTCGCATCCTGGTTGATTTGGCGGGTGGTCAAATGTCATTTCTTGAGAGCGCCCAGATTAGGGGTTTGATGAGGTCCTGTTGTATGGGTTGCCGCCCTTGATACTTCAGCTCCTGGGAGTCTTTCAGCATCCTAAGAGGATGGCTGGGCTTCGTGAGGAAAGCAGACTAACAAGGCAGAGTAATCGTCAAAGTCAGCTTCCTTACCAGGTACCTATATTTATTTTGGTTTTGTTATATTATAACTGTCAAAAACTCTAAGCATATACGCTGTAAACTGTATTAATACTGGTCTCTACCCACCACCATGGGTGTGAATCAGCTATTATATATTCACCGGCTAAGTTTAATATTTAAAAATGATATTTTGATTATAAAATAAATTTTTGAATATACTTACCCGGTGATTTTATAAATTAAAGGCCCCCCCTTCCTCCCCGATAGAGACCCAGCGGGATGAGAAGAACTGGAGCTGTTTACATGTATATGCGGTATCTGGCCGATAGTTGGCGCTGGTGGGCACACCCGCAACCTTCATAGCGATCGCTCGCGAGTTTTTGTGTTTTTTCTGTCGAGCCGTCCGAGACGTCAGCTATTATATATTCACCGGGTAAGTATATTCAAAAATTTATTTTATAATCAAAATATCATAATTATCTACGAATTTGTCATGTTGATACCCACACCTTGTGTTCTTCGTGTAGGGGCAGTGTGTGTACCCCCTCAGCCACGTGTCCGGAGTGCGAGTTTTGGCCCGAGATCCAGTGGGCCCTCTATGGGACCAAGAAGAAGAAGGCGTCCAAGAGATCATCCAAGAAGGCGAACATCTCCTCTCCCTTAGCGTCGCCCGATGACTCGTCGGAGAAGGGTTCCCTGCCGCCTTCCCCTACCCAGAGTAGGGGACGAGGTAAGTCCATGTCGGGGAAGCGGCTCTTTCCCCTTCCCCAGGAGTCTGATATTCCTGATGTGAGGGATGTTGTGTCTGTACAGGCGTGTGGGTGGCCTGATGGGGGGGCGGGAGTGTGTTCGCGAGACGAGGCTCTGGTGCCTACAAGACCCGTCTCGTCCGAAGACCCGATGTGGGGGAAGTCTGCTCTGGCCCCTTCCCCTGCATCATGGCTGTGGGTTTCAGGTGCTTCAGCGACCGGGGGAGAAGCGGACAAGGAGAGGCTCGTCGAATTCTGACTCCATCGCTTGGACTCCCTTCAGGTCTCCGATGAGGTTAGAAGAGGAGTTCGACAGCTGGTTCATCCCCAAGAAGGCTGTGCGGTCTCCCCTCACGCCATCGTCGACTCTCCCGCCCGTCTTTTTGCAGCCGCCCTCGCCAGTGGAACGACACGAAGATCCCTCAGCAGCATCGGACGTATCGGAAGACTCAGCGGGCTTGTTATCCTCCCCGTCATCGCTTACATTGGATTCATTGGACTCGTCCTGCTCTGAAGATTCGGGCCCAAGGGACTCGAGGAAGGATATGGAGGATATGGCCCAAGACTTGGTGAACGTCACTTCTTGGTTGGACTGGTGGGCCTGCACCCTGGTGGGGTTCCAGTCCTCTCATAACCTCTCCGTACCGGTGAATCAAACCTTGTTGCGGGAACTGATCAGCTCAGGGGGAAAGGCGATGAATTTCCTTATGTTTCAATCCCTCACGCAAATAGCTAACTGGGTCCTACGAAAAAGGGACACCGTCCTGAATAAGTTGTTCTATAGGTTACCCGAACGGGAGGCGAGATCTCTGAGGAGCTCCTCGGTGTGGGGTGATTCCGTATTCCCCCTGAAGGCGGTCGAGGAGGTAATGGAGAGGGTCAGGAAGCTCAAAGAGGCGGGGGAGCCCAGGCCACCGGCTGCAAGGCGTCCGGCTCATAGGAGGTCCGCACCAGACGGCCCCCACTCATTGCCAGGCCAGCCTAGGAGAGATTCCCCGTTGATGTCTTGGCAGCAACCCTCACAGCCCTCCCATAGGGGAGGTTCGACTCCGCAAGCCTCTTTTAAGTCCTCCAATCCCAACTCTAAGAGAGGGCGTTCCAGCCGCGCCTCTAGGAGAAGATAGGTAGAGAGGCTCCCTACTCCTGCCAAAGCCTCAGGTAGGGGGATGCCTCAAACACTCTTGGCAAGCTTGGCGGGACTACGGAACGGATCCGTGGACCGTAGCAGTTCTGAAGGACGGGTACAGGCTACCCTTCCTAGTGGACCCGCCCCCTCTAATTCCGGACTAACAGGCGGAGTGGTTGGCGCCCAAGGATTCCTTAAGAAGAGCGGCATTGCAGGAGGAAGTGTCGGCCATGCTCGCTAAAGGGGCGTTAGAACCAGTCAAGAACCCCACCCCGGGGTTCTACAGCAGACTCTTCCTGGTGGAGAAGGCGACAGGGTGCTGGAGGCCGGTCATAGATCTGTCGGCCATCAACAAGTTTGTGTGCAAGACCGACTTCAAGATGGACACCCCGAAGTCGGTAATGGCAGCCTTGAGGGAAGGGGACTTCATGATGTCCCTAGACCTCAAGGACGCCTACTTTCAGATCCCTGTCCACCCCTCCAGCAGGAAGTTCCTAAGGGTGAAATGGGGTACCCAAGCGTTGCAGTTCAGGACCCTTTGCTTTGGGCTGTTGACAGCTCCTCAGGTCTTCACGAGAGTCTTCACAACAGTCTCGGTCTGGTCACACGAACAGGGCATCCGCCTGATTCGTTACCTGGATGACTGGTTGTTACTTTCAGCCTCAGTGGGAGTACTGAGAGAGCAAGGCGCGAAGCTTCTACGGTTCTGCAGGGACTTGGGTATCATCATCAACCTGGAAAAGTTGCAGCTGACACCCTCCACCAGGATGACCTACCTTGGGATGGTTCTAGACACCCAGTTGATGAGGGCCTTCCCCTCCTCAGAGAGGTTGGACAATCTAGATCGGATAGTTCGCCCCTTCCTAGCAGACCTGCCGAGGAGAGTCAAAGACTGGCAGAGGTTAGTGGGCCACCTGGTGTCGTTGGAAAACTT